>NW_020799095.1:33180588-33213512 GCF_003259725.1 Athene cunicularia | reverse complement strand
TGGAGGGGGGGGGGGGGGGGGGGTGGGGGTGTGGTTGCTGTTTACAGTTCCCTCGTACTAATTTTGCAATCTAATTTGTGCAATCTTACAGTCACCCCTACAGTTTTTGCAGAATTGGGCAGCATAATGCATCTTACACCCAAATGCAAAATGGATTGATTTCTTTCTCATAAAGAGCATGACCAGAGCATTCTTTTAATTTAGAGGAAAAAGTTTTTTACAGAAGACAGTGGGATACCAGCTTTTAATTCAAATAGATGGCTTGTGGAGTGATCAAGCCTGCGATGCAGCAACTTTTTTAGTGGCTTGAATTCATGGAATTAATACATCCTGGTGAGCTAGGTTTAAATTCCATTGCAGAATTCAAATCTTCTGACTCTCAGGAAAGGTAATGTGTTTGCAACAGTCAGAAAATAGAATGTACAAGTAGTTGTTGCAATGGACTTTTGAGCCAAGCTCCTCTCTTGGGCGAGTGCCGTAGTATTGAGCTCAATTGACTCTCAAACATGGATTTTAACTGACATAAAGTTTCCAACATCATGACAATTCTGGTTGCTGAGTTCTTCCCCTTTCTGTGTCCTGAAAAAAGGAGCTTTTCTGCTGCTGCTTTAAATTAACTATTTGGGCACTTAAACAGGAGAGGGCTAGTGTTCTACCTATGGTGATTTAGGCCAAAATTAGCTTTTTTGCAGGCCACATCTTAAACTGCCTCATAATTAAACTCACAGTTGTGGGGATTTCTGTTGAGGTAGCTACCTCCTCTCCATCTGTTGTGGCAAAGTTCAGAATAACCATAAGAAGATTGTACTGTTGCCGGCTGCTTGGTCTAAGCAAATTTGGTTAAATTTGTAACATGTCTCTTGGTTCTTTCAAGAATAAAAGCACATTGTCCTTAAATACTCGTTCGTGATGTTACCACTAAATCCAATGTGTAATTTACACAGTAGATAAAGACTAGTTATGTTACATACTTCTGGGAAAGTTGGTAACAATCTATTAAGCAAACTGTTATAAACAGGGCCAAAACAAAGTTGCATCTTCTGATCTGAAATATTTTGTTTCAAGGGATGTAGTAAGTTGTAGATTTAGGATATTTGTGAAAGTATGGACAATAATCTGACTTGATGCTTCAGTATTCAGAGTTTCACTGAAGTATTTGAAGGTTCTTCCAAACTGGAAAACAATTTTAGCAGCCTTTTAAGTGTATATAAGGGAAGGCAGTTTATAAAGCAACAAATTTTGAGTCTGTCATGAAAATAAAGGAATGGGTAATTATTGTTGACTGACTTGGGTCAGATGGTTCTTGATACAATTGTGGTTGCTATGAAAAAGCTGTTTAGATCTAGATTGGAAGAACAACTCAGTACAGCAGGTAACATCTCGGTTGTAAGGGGAGAACTTCAAATTCAGCAATTTATTCCATGGTGTTCTGGAAGGTTCTGCAAAAGCCTACTAATTTGACAAAGCCAGGAAGGCATTAAAATCCTGTGTCTGGCTTTTCTTTATGAGAAAAAATGTGGGGTTTAACTCAAATTAGCCTCAAAGATTCAAGAAATTTCTCACTGCTGTATATTAGCCTCAGCTACTCACAGACTGTCTCCACGTTATTTTTCTCTCTAATTCCACAGATCTTGGAATTTTTGTATACTAACTAGTTGGAGAGCAACCAGGAGGATAACTGGGTGAACAGAACACTGCTACTGGGACAGCAAACTTCTGACAGTTGATGCTGAGAAACTATGTTAGCTTTAGTAAATATTCTGCTCAGGAAGATTATAAGAATAGTAAACAATTTTATCAGAACCTGCAGCTTTTAGTAGCACAATAACATGTCATCTTGCCTTGCAAGAAGGTTATATACATATGAGAAGCCAAGTGACATGTGTTATTCCTTCCTCTATAAACCCCACGTTATTTTCTCATAATGTTTTCAGAACCAAAGAGATTTGTACTTCTGTAATTATCTGGTGCAATCCTGATCAAACTAGTTTCCTATTCAGAGAAGGAAGATAGATTGTTGCCCATGGAAGATTGCCAGGAGACAGCAAAATGGCAAAGGCTTCAAAGCCTCATTGGTGTGGCCCTGTGAAGCTGGGCTGGTTGTGATGCAGGTGGGGTCAGCCTAAGTGATGCGCTGGCGGCTGCTGCTGTGGGAATGGGAGTTGCTCTGCATCTTCTGCAAAAGGGCTGTTTCTCTCTGGCATCAGTAGGATCGCTGTACCTGACTTTACAGGGTTTTCCCTCTAGGTCTGTCACAATTCTGTGCTTTTTTGTCAGCCTTCCCTGCAGGATGAAAAGTAGCCTCTCATTCATGTGATAGCAGAATTTGCTTTTGCCTACACTACTGAGAGTCTTTTAAGCTGACTCGGAATAATTTTACTTTTCTTTCTATATCTCTGAAGCATCGATTGTCCCATCTGAAAGAGGTGGCAGGTGTCCAGGGTAACAAGAGATTTAACATCTGGATGGTCATGATGAGGAATGTTTTTACTGCCGGGTTTCTTGCTGAGTAGCAACTAGTCTTGTGATCTGGACTAATTGTCAGCAGTACAGGAGGAAACCAGCTCTGTCTGTCTTTCATCGCATAAAATCATCCCACTAATCCCCCTTGCTTTCAATAAAATCTTTTTGTAGCTGAAGAGCTATTGAAACTGAATTCTGAAGGGAGTCCTCAGAAGCAAACTGTTCCTGGGGCGTCTTTCTGTAGGTCCCATAGTAAGATGGTTTGATTTCTACTTCAGCAATTTTATTGCTTGCATCCAACGCTAATTTTTTGGTCATCTTTCTCTGTCTAAGAAAATCTGTTTCACTGTGGGTGTGATTACCTGACTTTGTGACTTCTGTTATCCCTGGTGGACCACAGGGATGCCAAGGTTATTTGGGCATAGAAACAGCAATGTTTAAAGTTCATTCCTATAAAATAATGCAGTGTGTCTGTTCAGCAGTACAGATACTTGCAGGAATATGGGATCTGTCCTCTTCATTTTTAAAACAATTTCATAGTCTTGATCCTTATTATTTAAGGTGTCCTCAGACCCAAGATTTCTTAAGGGCCGACCAATACTTTGGTGAAAGCTGTTGTCAACAACAGCAGGCTTTTAGCACAACTTCTCAGTCATGATAACAGTCATAATTTAATATACATGAAAACAGTAATTTTAGAGCATTATGCAGAAACAGTCTGCAATAATAACTAGAAGAGTAATTCTGCAACTGCATCACACTTTGAATAACAGTATTTCCAAGTATGTTATCTGTTACCTAATGAAAAAGTAATAATAGAAGGAAGTTATAAGAAATTCAAGTAGAGAAAGCAGTGGATCAATTTACATTACATAGTGATTTTTTTAAATTTTTTTTTTAAATCACTAAGAACTAGCTAGTAGACAACACTACTCACCACTGGAGAGGAAATTTAAATTGATAGTAAGGATGTCAAAGTATAGAGGAACTGGCAACAGAGGAGTCTGCAAATTTGAGTGGCAAGAGCAATGACCAAACTTGGATCAGACTGAAATACTATTTCATATGTTCCATAGGTTGGATACCTAATAATCCTTAGTGGTTTAATACTGACATGTTACGATTCTTGCTCTCTGTCAGCATCTTTAACAGCAATGACAGTTGAAGCAGATGGACAAATCTTAAGTCTAAATAAGTGATACTTGAACGCTAAGTAAAAAGAGCTGGAGTAAACATGAACTGTACATAACACCTGGGAAAGGACTTGCAAAATCATCTGTATGATGAAGAAAGCTGACTCAAAAAAAAAAAAAAAAAAAAAAAAAAAGACAAATAATCTTCTCGTGTAACCTGTGAATGATGATAGTAAAGCTGTAAGAAGCTTGATGAGTTGTCAAACTTACGTCGACTGAAGGTGCTTGTTCAGTGTTTGAAGTTGTAGATTTTCATTATCTAAACCATGCACACAGTTATTTCCAGTTTACATGGTGAATGTTCAAATTGAAAGTCCATCAAAATATGGACAGATATCATAATGCCTTCAGAAGAGAAAGTCTTGGAAATATTACATGTGATAAACGGAGTAACTTACTACAAATGCTACATCTGGGTTCACCAAGTTTTTATGGCTAAAGTTATCCAAAATAAATTAACCTGTGGCAAGGTTACTTCCCCAACATGCAAAAAGTTCAGGAACTGCAGAATGCCATTAGGGTCTAGGAATAAACCAAAATCCTTCACTGTTCTAGTGGAGGGGGTTGGTTTAGATTCTAATTCAGTTGGACGTAATACGCAGCAAAATTTATATGTTATGGGATACCTGTACTAACCTAATTTGGGAACGTCCGTCTTGTAAAGGAAACTTGAATCCAGCATATTGATTTGCACCACTAGCAACTTATGTTGCATGTGTAGCCTTAGGTTGAATGATAAAATAATTTCCAACCTCCGTTAAAAACGTCAGAGGTTCAACATAGAGAAAACCAAGCAGTGGCATTGGGCTAGCAACTAAGTATACCTGTCTTTGTCTTGGCTTGCGATTTATTTTGCTCTGTTCTGTTCAGGGGATCTTTTATTCTCTTTTTTTCTTGCCTTCTTGGCATTTCTGGAATACGTGAACATAGATAATGCCTTGCATATTTGCAGTGAATCCACTGCATCGTTGCAGTAAACTCTAAAGGATCAGCTACTTGTTTGCATGACAAGTTCTTCTCACTCTTTTCAAAATATGGTATATTAACTGGATTATAATACACTAATTTCTATTTAAGAGGTGCATAGCAGGACACCATGAAGGATCCATTCTGTTCCACAGTCAAGAATGGATTCCCCTCCACTCAGCCTTTTAAAGCATTGGCCCTACAGAGACACTCTGCTAATAATGAAAATGAAACACATTTTAATTTGGATTATTTTAGACTATAAACTCCTCAAGGAAGGCAAGGCAATTTCTATTAGTGGATCACCTATTTCAAGGAGGATCCATCCTGTTGTTTCAAAATCAGGATCATGCAGATCAGATGGAACTGTTAAGTGCTACTTAAAGTTATCTGTTTATATTACTATTCTGAGATTTCTCCTTGAACTATTAAAACTTTATCATACTGCAGCAGTAGAAACCAAAGTTTTCCATGCCAGATGTCTACCTCTGGATAAAGGTTTTGGTTAGAGTTGGGGATTCTTTGTTCACAGAGTTTTCATTTAAACTTAATCATCCCAGAAAATTTGGCTTAATTTGTAAGGAAGATAGACCACTTGGCCTTGTTAAGTCTTGCTGTCATTTAGTTAAGGAGATCCAGCCCTTGCCTATTTTTAAAGCAAAGTCCTGCAGTTTCATGGGCAGAAAGGTAGGTTGGAGAACCAGACTAGACTAGAAGCAGACAGTACCAAAGTTATTAAATACTGAAGTACTCAATTATGAATCTTGTCATAGAATAAAAATCCTGAATCTTTATATTTTCTTCTTCTTCCAGCAAATAGCCGTACAACCCCCTGGCAGGTTTGCTCTCTGGTGCTGCTCTGTATAGAGGATACTAGTCTGTTGTTTTTAACATGCATTAGTTAAAACAAGAGAGGTCTGTGCTGTGGCTCTGAAGGTCTAGGTGACTCATATTTTGGGTAAATAAGATCCCACATGGAGGAATTTCTGACTTTGTAGGTGACGTGGTTTTTATTTCTGCTCTGGGCAGCACACTGCAAAGTGCCTTACGCTAAACAGATGATAACATCTGAAGGCCCAAGTTCAAACAGCAGGAAATGCAGGCTACCCATCCCAGGTAGTATTGGTGCTGATTCAGTGCGTTACCCGCTTACATTTTAAGTTGTATTTGATTTGGGTGGCTCAGAGTACTTGATTTCAATTTCTAGCTTTTTCACAAAGACTTCAAAAAAACTGGAATTGAGATCTGATATTCATAAAACGTTTTCAGTAATTAAAAAGTGTGTGAATTTCTTTGAGTATACTACATCTTTAAATGCTTTTATGTGGTACTTGAATTTTGGACTCTAGACCATTTGCTGTAACAAACGCTAAGTGATTAAAAGCATCTTAATTTTAAATGAAACCTATTGTCTTTGTTATCTATAGCGAGGTCTAGAAATTTGGGATGGGGAAGCTCCTTGGTTTGGGTGGGGAGGAAGCCTGTTTGTTTCCTTACTTAAGTGAAAATGAAAACGCTAAATCTGGTGTTATCTTTCTCTCAGGACACAGATTTCAGTATACATGGAGAGGTTGAAACGGGCAAGTTTTTTCCTGAAATATCAGGACTTAGGAGGTGCCTTTGCTGATCTTTGGCAGTCATACTGTAACATTTAATTTGGAATTGAATGCCTGCCCATTAGTGTGCTTCATCATCTGGACCTACATGGGTTATTTTGTTCTTTTGCTGAGTTTTGAGAAACTAATATATAGAAGGTAACTATATACCTTAACCTTCCCCACCCCCCCACCCTGGTATTTTTAGGTTAGAGAATTAGGACTTAACAATGAAAGAAAATAAAACTTGAATATCAGCTGTGATGTATTATGGTGATAGAAATGTGTGGCATTGCTTACATTATTTTAATAAGATAGGAATGTTTTAGAAAGGACAAAGTCTAGAAAGTTACTTTTTGCCAGTTTGGGATCCATACATGAACAAAACCAGCTGAAGAACGTCAGCCTCGCTGTATTTGAAGTATGTTCAGTGTTGGTACTTTGCAGTAAGCTGCCAATGAATTCTTCAATAGCCCCAATCTTGTAATTTTTTTAATAGTTTTTGTTGTTGTTTTAATGCAGGTTACCATGAAAGCCAAACAACTGAAGGATTCTGTTACACATACACCAGGTGTGTCCTACTAGATCCTCACTGATGCTTAGAAAAAACGCTGTATTTGGATGATAGCTATGCAAATACGGTGCATTTTGTACCTTTGGGGGTATGCTTTGCAGAGGGACTGTTCTAACCTTGCCTTAGATTGAGCAAAGAGAAGAACTTCTGGGTATTCTGAGGGAATGTTTCCTTTTACCTATGTCCTCCCAGGCTTCTTTATTCTGTTTATTGTGGGTTTTGTTCATTTGTTGAGGCTGTTCTGTTTGTTTGTATCAGTGTGGTAATTTACTAGTACTTCACATATATCCAATGAGGTCATAACTGGCAAAGTTCGTAACAAATACCGTGATGTCTTGATAAGCATTTTCCTTGAGCTCTAAATCCAGAGGATCTTTATTTTCTCTCTGCACTATATTGTGTACCTATTATTTGTGGGAAGCTCCCTGGTTGTTTGCGGTTTATTTTTTTTAGAAGTGTAACAACAGTACTTCTAACAGGTATCATTAGGCTCTCTGAGCTAAAAACGCTGGCCCAGAATTCCAAGAACATCAAAGTCAGCATGAATTTGCCAGACCACATAATCACCCAGCGAGAAAGGGACGAGGAAGAAGAGGGAAACTACGATCATATCCCAGAGCAGATGGATGTCCAAATAGATCAAAAGGAGACCATTGCAAGTGAAACTAGACACCGCAAACGAAAAATTGTCAAAACACCTGAAATTGTTTCACCAGCAATGAAAGAGATACCTGAAGAGAAAGGCAGAGGAAGACGCCAGAAAGATTTCGATAACACCGAGCAAGAGGAAGAGAGCGATGATGAGAGCAGAAAAAGAGAGAAAAGTCGTGCCCCAGAAGAACTGTGGACTCAAAATCAGCAGAAACTTCTTGAAATGGCCTTGCAGCAGTATCCAAAGGGAACATCAGATCGCTGGGATAAAATAGCAAAATGTGTTCCTGGAAAAAGCAAGGTATGCTTAGTTTTGGCTTAACTGTAGTATAAATTGAGGGGAAACATTTTCTACCAATTTATGATTACCTTAAGAACTGAGGGTCCATGCAGAAAGGTGAGGTCTTTACTTAGCCTGTCAGTTGACATAATCGACCTGAAGAGCATTACTGTCATGTTTGTTGCTTTTATTTAAAATATATTTTCATTTAATACAGTTTGTTTGATCTGTTACAGAAAATGTTGAAATACCTCCTGTTTCATTTAAAATACCTACCTTTCCTCTGCCTTTCAGATCTTCAATTGCAGGACAAATTAGATTTTAAAAAAAATTTTGATTCAAAGTTAGTAACCAAATGTTGGTGAGCTGCTTTGCTTACACTCTTACAATACCTTTCTCAACCCATCTCAATGAACAAACAAAATAAGTAATCCATCTGCAAGTGTTAAATGCTCAGTAATCTAATGTTCTTTTTTGTAAGTATAATCTTTTTAAAATAGCATTCATTGTCATTGATATAGTTGGTCTGCGCTAGATTTCATAATAGTTGTGATAGCTTAGGTTGCTTGCTTCAGTCATTGTAGCTGCAGAAAATCCTAGTTTTATGTGTGCTAAACACAGTGTGAGAGCAGAAATCGTGGGTGGGGGATTTTAGTGTTTCTCTGGCTCTGAAGCTGTTTAACAGTATCTGGTGGCACTGGGTGCTGAGTTAGCAAATGTAAAGACTTGTCTTAACCCATCTGCAGCGTGGCTTTTAGCAGAGTAACTCTTCTGAAGTAGGTATTACAATACAACTGTTTAATAATTGCCTTTACAGTCATTGTCAAGAAGTACCAGGCAACTGTTTTCCTGGGTTTGTGTGCATTTAAAGAGAGAAACTATCCATTAAGAAGCATAAATTGCAAGTTCATTTTTCTAATCTGCTTTTCACTAGATGCAGGTTCTCCTTCTGAAATCCAGTGTACAGCTTTAAAACATTTTTAAAACACCCCCACCAAAACCAAAGAGACCCCAAAAACCCCCCACACAACCCCTAGAACTTAGCTGCTCTTCTAGAATGAGGTAGTGTGTATAGAGTTAAAACAGTACTAAAATATCAAACTTTTAATTAACACTTTTGTTTTTACTTTTAGGAGGAGTGTATAGCAAGATACAAGTTGCTTGTTGAACTGGTGCAAAAGAAAAAAATGGCTAAAAGCTGAATGTTTGAGCAGAAGAGATGTAGCTCATCTTTGTCAAAATGGGGTTTTAAATCTCATGTGCAGGAATCTGCATTTTTGTACCTCAGTATTTCTATACGTCATGTGCCTTAGTAAAAGAAAATATTAAATCTGATACCATCTTACCTGTTTTGTGTGTTGAAGAATGAAGGTGTGTTTTTGTGTTGAGAGCTGCTTATGCAGATGTGTGATGATAATGTTTTAAGAATTAGTGGACCTTCAGGAAAATCCACACTGATAATTGCATACCGGAACTGGTGGGTTTGCAGCCAATGAATAGACAGCATATAAAGAACATACATTTGTTTTGAGAGAGAGAATTGGTAGGAAACTGATAAGCAAGCATGAGAGTAATGGAACTCTGAGCTCAAAATACTTTTTTTTCTTGCAACTATAAATCCAAGACCATCTGCTTGTAAGCATGGCTGCTGATACATGAAATGTCTAGTGGTTCTAACAATATTTTGAAATAAGTAGGATTTCTAATCCTACCTTCCATGTACATTTATATACACCTGCAATATAATACCTTTTTTACCAACACTGCAGACTAACACACAGTGATACCTGATAGTGCGGTTAATTTGGTACGATTGAAATGGGTATGAACATTTTAGGTGTTGGAATGGGCTGCCCAGGGCAGTGGTGGTCCTCATCCCTGGAGGTGTTTAAGAGTTGCATTGACACAGCGCTGAGGGATATGGTGTAGTTGGGAACTGTCAGTGTTAGGTTAATGGTTGGACTGGATGATCTTCAAGGTCCTTTCCAACCTAGATGATTCTGTGATTCTATGATTAAAGGCTTTAATTTCCTAATTAGAATTAAGATACATAAGGCATATGCTACAGGACCAGTTTTTAAGTACAGAATATGACTTTAACATTATTGGGCTAAGAGTTCTTGTACTTGGGAGGGTTCTTGTATACCCTGGATTCAGTATAGTTTGATTTTATATTTTAAAAACAGGTAATAAGAGTTATTACTGCTTACTTGCTATTTTGTTTTTCATAATTTTGGCAGTTATACAAAACTTAAAATGCTGGAATAAAGGGTATTAATGGGCTGAAAATTGTATCAATGAATCTGAGCAGTGATCATAGTCCTTTGCGAGAAACATTAAGGACTTGCATTTTTTAATGAATTATTTACCACTCAAATTCTGATTTAAGACCAGGATTCTGATAAGTTTTTGCACTTTAATTCAAAATTAAAATGAAAGATCAGAGGCTCATGTATGGAACTCAAAATTGCAACTTGGTGGCTGAAAATCTGTGTTAACCTTCTGCCATTTACACTGTTGATTTTCACCAGTAACTGTTTGCCAATTGTGTTGCTTCTGACAGATCATCATTTTACAAAATTTCATCCCATAAAACTTCAAGGGAGCAGTATTTAGGGAAGAAGTGCTCCATATGTGTTCCTTTACCAATTGGAACTTTTTTTTTCATATATAAAAACTTATGTTGGTAGAAATAATGATATTACAGAAACTTTACTGGACACAAAATAATGCATCTAAATTTTGTTTCATGGAGAACTTCACAGGTTAACTGCATTGGAAACTAAACCTATCTAGAAGCTGTACTGTGATCTGTGTGTACTGAGTGATCAAACAGTAATTCTGTACTACTCATGCACCTATGAAGGGTCTTGAGATCAAGTGAGGCATTTTTCAAGAGCGATCAGGAAGTCTTAACTTTAAAAAGATGTTAATCATCCAGAACACTCAAAGATGGGTGGCTGTAGCTGTAAAGCAAGGCAACAGAAATTACTACAAAGAAAAGCTGCTGCAATGGTTTGTGAATTGGTGAAAATTAACTTGGTGGAGCATTGATAGGGCTGGGGTAGAAAAACATGAGCAAATGGAGGTGCGTTGTTCATGAAAAAAATAGACTCGTAATTGGAATATTTCTTCTGCTTTAAAAAAAGAAAGCAAGTAACAGGAGAGTACAGCCTGTGAGGATAAAGGGGTCATCTTTCCTTTCCACTCTGGACTTAAAATTACTTCACCTCGAATAGTGTGCCCAGTTTGGTGTATCACACTTCAAGGAAGATGTAGACCATCCAGAAGAGAACAAAGCCTGATTTGCTAGGAAGGACAGCAAGAATTGGTGGTATTGGCTCTACACTAGCAAGAGAGAGAGAGATAAATCTGACCAAGTATGTAAAAGGGGAACTTTGCACTTGTGTGATCTCAAGTGTCTCCCTGGTGCAGTTGATACAGAACTATTACATGAATAATAATGGGCTCAGTTTGAGGCAGGAAATAGTTTTGTTAGATATGGGGGCAACAAAATCCAGTGGCAAATGTAATAAGGACTTGAGAGGACTTCAACACTTTTTTAGTTTGGTTTTAAAGATTGGAAATCTTAAACTCGCATGTGTGAGAGTACCAGCAACATTTGCCCATATCACCGCTGTGTATGTGGCAATAATGCCTGCCCAACACACTCAGCTTCTCTCCACCCTAGACTTTCTGGATGGGGTCTAAAGAAGAAGGACAAGCGCCACTTACTTACTGGTAAGAAACCTTTTTTCTCTTTTTTGTTTCAAAGAACATTCATGCTGAGAAACTTAAAGCAGTGCTCCTGACAAATACACTTTAGCTGAAGAAAGATCCTTAAGGATGGGCAAAGGTTGTACCTGCCATTCTGTCATGCTTGTCAGGCTGAGTACAGTGAAGGGATGGTATCTAATCACAGGTGCTGCTCAGGTCTGGATGGAAGGCAGTTGATGGATTGCATCCCTCCTGCTTGAAGAGGCGAGCTGGCTGGATAAGAGAAATGTACTGGCCTCTTCTGCAGTGCAACAGCATTGTGAATTGAGGCTGGGCCCAACTGTCTCATTGTCAAGAACTGGAAAGGATTTGCAATGCACTGGTGGGTCATTTGGAACAGGAAGCATGTTTCACACTGAGGAGTCTGGCAGTGTAGGTCTTGGGATGAGGATCTAACCTTTGGATCTCATCTTTGCAGCCAGACGCTCAGAGATGCCTGTGCAGGAGGGCTCCTTCACCCTGTGATATAGTGAAAGCCTGGGCCAGGTCCAACCCAGTCCTACCTCACACTTGGGGCTTCAAGGGCCAAAGGTGTTGGCCCAGTCTAAGCTTTAGCTTTTGTGTTTGGCTGTGGGGAAGAAGGTTGGAGGGGTGAGTCCATGGCTTTCAGGGCTTCTCTGGGTCCTCTCCCAGGGTTGATAGGTGTTTTCTGGATGCAACTTCTTCCAACTTCTGTTCTGGCATAGAATGCAGATTTCCTTTAAGTAAGGTTAATACTTGCCTGCTAGGAAAATATTTTTTTCTTTCCTGGGCAGTTCTGCACTGTAACTTTATGCATGAAAAGCTTTCAGCCTTCAAGGATCTGTGCTGTAGCTTCTAAACTGTGACTTGCACCTAAATGAGTTTGTTCTGAGTCTGTTTTGAGCATCTTTACACATCCTGGATGATGGGAGAGGCAGAACACGATGGAAAAGGACATTTGGGGCAGACTAGCCAGGGAGGGCAGTATTGCCATACCATGCTGAGGGTACAGTCCAAATGCCAAGCTAAAGCATCAGAATTTTGTGAAATTATAGCTTGACAATCATACACAAGTATATGAGTAGAATATGATTGAGATTGTATAAAGGTTAACGGTGCTCTAATTTAGTTTAGTTATAGAAGAAAGACTAACAGATGCTGTTCTGTAATGTCCTGTAGATCTAAATTTTTGGACTAAATTATTCTCAACTTTACAGCTGTCAGGGTATGAACTGATAAAAAAAAAAAAAAAAAGTTGTTTCAGGGAAGATATTGCAATGTGACCTCTCCATGAGATGACAGGGTTTGAAAACAATAGAAACACAGAGTGTTTGACTTTAAAAGAGCTCTCCTTTAGGCAGAGCCAACTGAGATACGAGTGCAGCTTATGAAAAACAGGCACCAGAAAAATCAGTCAGTTAAATGTCACACAATGATAATGCTGAAAGAGTAGCTCCTGCTAACACAGCCTGAATGGCTGAAGTTGATAAAACCAGGATTTGAGATGTCACAGGCTGTCCAGAATTAGCTGGCTCCTGTAAGCCATAAGGTGTGTTGTCACTGTTGTCAGTAAAGCTGGATTGTGGTGAAAAAAACCACCAGCAGAAAGTTCAAAAGCCTGTTAACATGAAACTCTTCTGAAATGCAGCGTGTTTAATTCTGTGCTGCTCTCGTGACACTGAGCCCAGAGTGGTTCCCGATGCATTTGAGGAGAGCTCGGAAACCCATGACTCGGCTGCCAGGGACCTGCATCGTGGCTTGGGCTGCTTGGCATCATCAGAGGCATTCCACAGGGACGGCAGTATCGGCTTCTACTGAACTGGTGCCAAATCAGCCACAGACCATCATCTTTGATGTCAGGATCTGCAAAATCATTGAAACAAGGTTGGTTTTGACTACATCTGGCCCTCATGTGAACTTGGCTTTGATGTGGTCTCTTTCTTTAAAGGGCTAGTGAATTGGATTTTTGTTTGGATGTCAGAACTGTCCTTTTCATTATTTCCCTGCTGTTGATTGCTGGTCCAATCAGGACTACGCGTACTGTAAAACATCCACTGCTATCTTGGACTTCTGGCACCAATCTCTAATGAGCCAAGATTGTAAGGATGTCCTTAATTTGACAATTGCACCAGTATTTCCATCCTTGCCCCTTTTATGGGAGACTGACACCAGTGTTTGGGCGGTCTCCCTCAAACAAAAGAAACACAAGGAGAAGTAGGATGTACCGCTGTTACTGGTTTCTGTGGTGCTGCTCCAAGAGGAGCAAGATGACTTACTGATATTTCTTCAGCTGAGGTCCACAAATAAAGCAGCAGTGACATAACCCTCCAATAGAAGGGACACGTGGGAAGCCCTGTGCCAGTGTGGGCTTTTCTTCCCCCTCACCTACAGGTATAGCAGGAGGTGGTGTAAGTCTACATACTCTTCCCCCCTTGGCACTGGCTAACAAATAGTCAAAGCCCAGCAGAGCCCAAAGACAGATAGTACCCCCCAGTGCTAGAGCTTGTCTAGACAGGTCTCAGCAGTAGAAACACCTTGTTTTCTGAGCCTCTTCACCTAACAGCATAAAATCAGCTGCCCCTCAAAGATATGGATTTTTTTCTGGCCCTGATGGCTGAGGAGCCATTCAGCAGCTGGAGGCTAGGGATGCATGCCCCTAGCTGATGATGTTTCACATTCCCCTAGTGCTAGTTCTGCCTTTGCTCATTTACCTGTCTTCTTTCAGGACTCCAGTTTTCCCCATTTGAAAATAAAAATATTCAAACCTTAGGACTTGAGCAGATGGAACAATATATGAACGGCAGAGGCCTGTGGCACCGGCACCTTCCTGCTGCTTGTTCCAAAGGTGAGTCTCAGCCTGAGCCTGCACTGGACTAGCAAGGAGCTAAAAATCCTGAGGAAGCCATAACGCAGCCCTTGTCTGCCAAAACCCGCACTACCCCAAAACTCACGCTGTATCTTCAAGTGATAGTAAGGGAAGGGTCAAGTTCCTCCTCAGTGCCTGGGAAATAAAAGACCAGGAGTTCAGCTGTGCATCTGCCAACCCCTCCACAGACAGTAAGCACAATTCCTGGGAAAAACATTGAGCTGATTTTACAGCAACAACCAAAAGCCTCAATCACCTCAACCCAGGCACAATGTAGATAAAGAACCCGTCCCCTCTCTGCAGTGCTCTCACCACATCATTTCAAAATGAACTGGGGCCATTAGAGCAGCAGCTCGCTCCTCCTTCTTCCATTTCACAGTAATTTCTCTTTGAAGGATGAAAGCAAAAAACTGACATCAGACTACAGCACAGGGCTGCAACTGGCCACTCGGGTCCAGTAAGCAAAAGTGTCCCTGGACAGTATTGCAGCTGCATCAGGGGCTCCTGAAAGCAAAAATTTACATGAGAAACATTTTTTAAAAATTGGTTGTAATACATTTTAGCAGTTGCGTACAACTGAAATCCTTCCTGTCACGTGAGGTTAATAGAAACATTCTGTTGTTCTACACAACTCACACTCCCCCAAGCAGTATACCACTATAAACATTATTAAAGTTTATTAACAAAAGCTTTGTACATATCTTTTCATACACTTGGAATTTTACATCTAGTCAAAATAACAGCACATTTCCATCTTACCTTTTGTACAAATTGTTACAGAATATCCACCAGTGGGTTGAGTAAGTAAAATAAACCACTGGTTTACTTTTGTAAAGTATCTACAAAAGTGATTTGTGACATTTTAAAAAAATTCCCCAGAACATATAAAAATAAATTATTTTTACTTTTTCAATTATATCTACTAATTAGAAATATTACAAATCAAAATATCAATGTTTTCTTATGAATTCTTCACAATACAAAACAGATTCACAAAACTTTATTTACAGAAATGAGGTAAGAACTGTGCAATGTTTAACTAAGAAACATATTGCAGAATTAACATGTTCTTCCAAATAAGTACACAGTGGAGGTCTAATTACAGCTGGGTCTCTTCCTCTAATAATTCCCACCTTAACATTGGTTAGTGGTCATTACCCCCATTTAAACTATCCTTCACCATACTGCATAGACTCACGCCATGAAACCAGCTACTGTCGGAAGTGTTGTAACACAAGTTCACCCGTTTCAACCACTGGTAAATTTTAGTGGGAAATAGTAACTCACTTTTTTGGTAATTTATTAGTGAAAACTGACCCAGGTAACAATCTGCCTGAGCGATCTACAGTGGTATAAACACCTCTAGTAAAGGCAGAGCAACAAGGCTGCTGGTGCAACACAGAATATTCCCGCTGCTAACAAGGACACATCTAGTGCATGATCAGCTGTTTGCAGCCATTTCAACAAAACGGAGGTAGCAACAGGCACTTGGTTTAGGCCAAACACTACACGTACTTCTTCCAAGTGTGGCCTTCTCAGCTGGGAAGAAAACTTTGTCACTGGAACCAAAATGGTTCCTTTAAAAACCTCAGAACTCTAAAACCTACACCAAAATTAATAAACTTTGGATTCATACTGTAATTCATAATCAGGAAAAACTCCCTCTACATAACAACAGGAATTTAAAGGAATAAAAAGTTCAGAAATGGATTCCCTTATGAGTCAGATTTCAAAACAGATGTGTAAAAATGAAACAACAAACAGCAAGTCCTGGCTGCCATTACAAGCTTAGTCTAAAAGGATATATTGCAACTGCAGCAGAAGGTAAGACTGGCTAGGGCTGGGGTTGGGTTGGTTGTTAAAACTACCGCTCTGAAACCTAAGTAATGCATGACTGCACAAAGTTTACTAGCCTTTAAATTTAGAAGATTAGGACTGAAGAGTCAAGTGTATGTTTTTCTATAGTTGAATCTGTACTTAGTACCATCGTCTTGACCCAATAACTGGGGTTTGCAGGGTTTTATCTACTTCACAGTCTGAAACATTAAAAAGTACATCCATTTTAGTGCAACAAGAAGGCAAATGAAAGCCTACCAAAAATATCCTAATGACAATTTTTAACCTTTTGCTGTGCAGGAAGAGTTCCTTGTTGCATTTCTTCAATCTGCAGAAAGGAAAACTGCAGTTTGCAGACAGATGAAGTGCTATAACAGCAGGACATGCAGTTCTCAAGTATCATTCAAATGTCAACTCTTCTCTGACGCAACTGGTCCAGTTTTATCATTGAGCCTCTGTGTAAGAGAAAATACTTCTAAAAATCAGATTATAAAATACAGAGTTACGTAAAATTAAATTCATACAAATGACAAAGCAGTTGAGGTACATTTACTAGAGCTATCTGAATAGTAACTTTTGCATTGTAAAGAATTATCATGTATTGTAGAATAAAAAGGGGGAAAGGAAAGAACAATTAAAGGAGTAGTCCTACACTGACACAAATCATACTAAGGTCATCAGAGCTAGCATTAGAAAACACCAATATTGCTTCTGTTTGCATATCAACAAGATTTACTGTTCCTAGCTGCTGGTCTCTCCTTAGAAGCACATGATGGTCAAGACAAAATACCAGGCTACCTCTGCTACATTTTACTCACTGGTGAGGGCTGAATTCTACACTTCTCCATCAGAACAGAAATACAACTTGCATTTTGCCTACCATGATTATTTTTCTTTCATAAATTGCTACAAAACGTTTCCTGCAAGTACTGCAAAAACCTCATCTCCTTCACTGAGCATTCAGAAATGTCAAAAACCTGTTCCAACAGGAAATGAGATAAAAACATTCAAACTTTGGGCAAATAGATAATTTTTTTTAAATTATTTTTGGATTAAAGTAGTTCAATAATCCAATGCAATCTGTCTTAATTCTAACCTTTTCATTAAAAAAAAAGCCATTTCAGAAGAAATTTATTTCTAAGGGTTTTGTTCAAAGTATGTTCTGAGATTTCCTGGAATTGTTTACAGCTAACTGTTATTAGAACAAAAACTAAAACTGTAACAGCAGATTGGTATAACATACTAGTGCTGCCCAGTCACACTGTCCAAAGCTAGTAATAACCATTTCAAAGAATTCTAAATAAGGTCACATACAGAATAGTTTGTTCTGAGGCAAGCCAAATATAGGGCCTCGATTTCATTCACTACTAATTTTTAGAAAATAAAGGGAGATACATTTTAAACATACTAGAACAAATTGTGAATGTGTCTAAATGAAGGCAAAGCACTGAGCAAGCCCCTGTTACAGCGCTTCTGCTCTGACAGTCGGGGACCAGGAGAGCACATGATCTTGCTTGGAGCCCTGCAGTTTGCAGTCTGGTTGCAACATCACAACAGACCAAAGAAGTGACAAGGACCATGCGTAGAGCTTAATAAAAGTAAAGGCTCAGATTTTTGAATGGGAGGGGGCTGTTTCTAGGAAACTGTCTTGAAAACTCCTTATCGTGTGTTTTGTGTCTCACCTTATGTTTGGGAAGTACCACAAAAGCCCAGCTGCTTGAGTCCTTCGTCACCACTGTGCCCCTAAAGCAGCTGGACACTTTGGAGGTGGGGAGCAGAGAAGAGACCAATATCTAGCCCCAAACTTTTCCTGCCTGCTGTTGCAGACAAGCTTCCCTTTTTTTTTTTTTACTACCTCTGCCGCTTGATGTCTTGTTCAAGGAATACTAGAACTTCTGTCTTCCTGCTCTACTCACCCTTCATTTTACAAGTTCCACATGCTCCTTCCCTTCATCCTTTCTTATCTTAATTGTATGACCTTAGAAAATGAAGTCTATTCTCTGACTCTCTTTGGTGGAAAAATGTGTCTTGTTTCCTTATCTGTCTAGGAAAGATTTTACTACTCCACCAAGCAAAGGCATCACTCAGCCTCCCAGTGTACAGCCTCATCCTCCCAGAACCAAGACACAGATGCAGCCCACTCTGCTAATACATTTCACCTTCCCAGCAATGGGCTCCTCATGTCTGAAGTCATCAACTAATCTCTGCAGCTCCACAGTGCCCGAGTCCTGGCCCAGACAAACTCTTCAAGGAAGATGATAAAAGAATGAGCTACAAAACAATGGACACAGAGTTGGGGAAGAGGGTGGGGTGAGGAGGACTAGGGCTGCAGTTATCACTACAAGAGGAAGGCAAATCCAGGGTCACTGGATTGTGGTCCTGATCCAGGGAAGCAAGAGCATGCAATAGACAAGTTAGGTGTAAGTGACTACAAGTTAACAGAGTTCTGAACCTCATTAAGTGCAGCCCAAGGCTCCAGAAAAATAAAGAAAGAATCTACCATCCTTGAGTTGTGTATACAGGCACATAACTTGCTACTTATCTTTTAGTTACCTCATGGAGGTACTACATTGAAAATGAGGTGAGAAATATACTTACTGTCACCTTCTGAGCTGCATTATCTCCATGAATTGTAAGGAATGGGTTGGTAGTAGCTGCATTAAGTGGTGAGGCCTGTGTGCCTGAAAGTAAGTTGTTTATAGGTATCTGTGCTCCTCCAGTAATCTGCAATTGCTGTACTTCAGACTGATGGTGTTGGTGGTGGTGATGTTGCTGCTGTACTAACTGATACAAAAGGGCTTGATGTTGTTCCTTGAGGGAGGAGGAAGGGGGGGGGGGAAGAAGATCAAGAATTTGTTACTGAAAAAATAGCTCCTCCTTGGCTTCTTGCTTACCCAAGTCTCCAGCCAGTGCAACCCCTAACCTAATTCCCAGCTAATTTAGGTCACACTAATGAAGTTCCACAAGACTCTGGGAAAGGGAAGAAAGCACCCATAAAATTTCCTGAAATCAATAGCTCAGCAGAAGTTCAGCTAAGCCAGTTGGCTTCATCAGGCCTCTATCAGAAGAAACACAGCTGAGAAGAATATCAAACCATGTTTGTCAAAGTACTGAACCACTCAATTAACAATACAAATAATTGTCAGTTACCTAATGGTCGATATGAATACTGCAAGGCAGAGCAAAGACAGCTCACAAAATGATACCCAAAAATCTTTTGCTAAAGTCCTAGTGGAATCTAAGAATAGCTGAGGGTATTAGAATTCATATGTGGTCCCAACTCTGCTGCCCAGGGCTGATGCTGAGGGAGACAAGCCACCATGTCCACAGGTGACGAAATGAGACTGAAGGCACTAAGGAACGATTCTTCTAGCAACATGTACAGCCCAATAATATCCTGTGATTTAGTATGACTATCATCCAAAAAGGTCAAAGTAACTGAAAAACTAAAAGATTATCAAAACCTGTAATATGAAGTTAAACACATTTCTAGTATTTATATTAGGCTGAGGAGTTTATCCATGCCTTGGAATACAATAGAGGAATAAACAATAATTAACTGGAAAACTTACTGATGTGAGTTGCTGGGTACTTAGTAATTGCTGAAATTGCTGGTGCTGTTGATGGAGTAGAAGTTGTCTCTGCTGGTCAGGAAGTAATCCTAGTCCCGAGGCACTGTAGGGTTTGACAGGTTAATACTGTAGTTTACATGAAAGTATAGGAAGGGAACTTTTTACTTCGGCTTTCCATTGAAACAAACAAAAAATATGTATATAACTAGAGAGTGCCTACTTAGCATTTCTGACTGCACATTGTCCGGTTGCATTTTTTGATACCTAGACATTACACCACCATCCCCAGTCTTATTTATGCTGAGCAACAACATCTTGCCTGTACGTAAGTCGTCTACATGCATGTTATTTTAAACTCAGATAATTACCATTTACATTTTTTCAAATACTTTATACAGAAAGGCCGGATTTTATATTGTAAGACAGCTCTCGCTAACGTCTAATACTTGGTTAACTAGCCTTTACTCTGTCTTGGTTTTCTTTCAATTCTCATCCTTTGCTATAATCAAGTCTATCACTATTTGCCTGTACCGTGTCTGCAATTTTGTGAACACACCCAGCCTTGAAGCGAGCCCAGCTGATGGAATGAAGCAGGCTGCCTCTGCACTTGCCTGCTACTTAGTTCCCCGTCCTTATTTTCATGCCTACATAAAATTTTCTGCAGCTATTTAGGAAATTGGGCAGGAAACTGCTCCAGCTGACAACTGGTCTGGAAATAAAGGTTTCTTCAGCTATGCCAGTTCACTGCAAGACCAACAGCATGAACAACAGCGGGTTTGGGAACAAAGGACCAGGAAGACAGCTGGATTTACTCTTTCGGTACCAGTGTTTGCTTTTACTAGTTTAAAACACCCACTGAATTATTAAGGTGTAGTTTCATGATAGGTTTACTCTGCTATTGAAAGGTTAAGTATTTCCCTTTCAGCTGCACATTTCTGTCCCCTCCCCTTGCACTGGCTCTTGCACAATGAGCTGCATCTCCTGGAAACTAAGCTGAAACCGAAGCCAATACAAAACACCCTGAAAGATTATCTGTTCATGTAGATGAGGTTATTGCATGAATGCACAAGCACTAGTACCAGCCAGAAGGTGTGCGCAGGATGGCCAGCGGGCTGGAAGGAGTGCTAGCTCTGATTGGTAGTAAGGAATTAAATCAGCCACAAATCCACATAGTTAGGTTACAGTCATTTAGGGACATAATATTTCTCTCACCTTTCTACAGTAGCTAGCACACTGTAGCCTGGCTCCATGATTACTTTTACATTTACTTTGTATTAGTCAGCCAGTATGAAAATACCCATACCATCAGTATTCTCTACTGCTGGGACAGGGCAAGCAACATACAAACTTTGTTTCATACTTCACTGGATGGTCTCAATGCCAAGGGAAACGTGCTGGGCTGCACTTATTATTTCCTATGGGGAAATGGGAAATCTATGTCTATGGGAAGTCCATGGGGCTGGATGGCATCCATCCCAGGGTACTGATGGAGCTGCTAGAAGTACCCACCAAGCCACTTCCCATCATTTACCAGCTGTCCTGGCTAACCAGGGAGGTCCCAGCTGACTGGGAGTTAGCAAATGTGATGCCCATCTACAAGAAGGGCTGGAAGGAGGATTCAGGGAACTACAGGCCTGTCAGTCTGACCTCCATGCCAGGCAAAGTTATGGACCAGATCATCTTGAGTGCCATCATGTGGCACATACAGGACAAGAAGGCGATAAAGCCTATCCAGCCTGTGTTTATGAAAGGCAGGTCCTGACTAGCCTGATCTCCTTCTATGACAAGGTGACCCACTTAGTGGATGAAGGAAAGGCTGTGGATATTGTCTACCTGGACTTCAGTAAAGCCTTTGACAGTTTCCCCACAGCATTCTCCTGGAGAAACTGGCTGTTCATGGCTTGGATGGGCACACACTTCGCTGGGTAAAAAACTGGCTGAATGGCCAGGCCCAGAGAGTTGTGGTGAACGGAGTTAAATCCAGCTGGCGGCCGGTCACGAGTGGTGTCCCCCAGGTCTCAGTATTGGGGCCACTCCTGTTTAACACCTTTATCAATGATACGGATGAGGGGATTGAGTGCACCCTCGGAATCTGGACAGGCTGCATTGATGGGTCGAGGCCAACAGTATGAGATTCAACAAGGCTGAGTGCTGGGTCCTGCACTTGGGTCAGACTCGATTTTAAAGGTCTTTTCCAAGCTAATTCTATGATTTCCCACCATCTACTTCACATTCCTTACTATCACTTCTACCACTCTCCTGGTTCTCAAACCTCTTATCAAAGGTCTTTTTCCCTAGCCAATAAGCCAATTCTATGGACTCTGTCCTGTGAAAGCTGTTCTGCCTCTGCTTATTCTTGCTTGGTTTTTCCCTTGTATTATATCCTTTTCTGAAACTGCATAATCAGAGCTACACATAGTATTCCAAGTGCGCGCACGCACACACACACACACACACACACACACCAGGGATTTAACATGACAGAACACAAATGGATAACACCATTCTATTTATTCCCCACTAACTGCTAGCAATGTTTGATTGTTGATGAAAGCAGAGATGACACTTCACCTACCCAAGAAAACTCCTCAATCTTCCTCCTGTGCTACAACAGCAAAGCTCAGGTCTAACATAGGGTAAAACTGCGCATGTGTTTGACATTCAAAAGATGACACTCATCAGTTAATTGAAATTCCTTCAAACAGCTTTAAATTGAATTGTATCAAAAATATTTATAACAACTGCAAAAAATAAGTACCTTCAGTTTGACTAATTACCATCATTTCCTTCTTCTCTTTTAACCTCCCATTTTCTGTACTCTTCTATGCTGGAATGAATCTTCTCTGCTGTTTTTTCATTCTTTTATCCCATTCTTTCTTTTTCCTATATCATGTTTTACTTTTGCACTTCTTTGTTTTTCTGCTGTTGTTCTCCCTTCTCTATCTGCTCTGCCCTCCTCCCTTGCTCTGCATTGGCACTCAAAAGAAAATACCCTCAGCCAACAGCTGAGATCTAAGTGTCTAGAAACAAAACCTAACTGCAGAAGACAAAACGCTGCAGCTCCCAAGCTTCCCAGAAGAGACAGTTCACTGGACTTCACCACAGAGCTTTCTCTAAACCAGGTCAGCTTGGAATGTAAATTTAATCCTTTTCAGCTTCTCATTAAAAGGTATACGATCAGTCTGAAATTCTCCGTCCTACAGTCTCCTCTGGTTGTGAGAATGTAAAGAAGCAATCTTATCTTTTTCCTCAAATCACTTAATCTCCCAGTTGCTAGCAATCTGTATTAAGCCATCTTTCTTTTTCCCAGAAAAGCATCGAGTACTTTTTTCTGCCAAATGAATGTAGGCTCTTTTACCTACAATTTGAAACTCTCCCAAACAGCAGCGTGCAAATCAGTGTTTTCTCACCTCCCTACATCCCACAGTTAAAGAGCTCCCATGAATAGGGACAATACGCATAAAGAAGCCTTCACATATTGGTGAATAATCCAGCTCTTTCTCACATGAACTGTTCGAACAGATTCTGAAGCCTGGGAAGTCACTGTAAGTAGCAACTTACAGGAACATCTGGGAAGTCTTTTAATTACAGAACAATACACAAAAGTGAGAAAGCAGGGATGAGTTCTCATGTGGCTTTCCACCGTTTTGTGAATACTGATTTAAACAGCCTCCAAACTCAATCACCACCCTGTGGATCTAACCAGGTTTGGAAAGCTCACAATAGCATGGTAGCAAACCTCCATGCCTGCCTGTTTGTTACGATTTAACCTTCCCACTTAGGCAGTTCAAAGAGTAGTGATACCTAGAGAACGTTAAATAAATAGACAACTACTTGCCACTGAAACATCACTGAACTTAAGAATGGCAGGAACAAATGGTGTCCCATATAGTTTCAGAACCAATGATCTCAGTGGAAAATAGTTGGGTTTTTTTTCTCTTTTTTTTCCCCCCCCTTTTCCTTTCTTTTCTTTTTTCCTTCATTCAGAGTCATCCCAGAGCCTCTTCACAACTTGGTTCCAGTAAAAGTTTTTTCATATTTTTCACTGAAGCATTTGTAATGGAAGAAGCAGGAATGAGGAATGTGTGTGTTATTACTAAAACCACACTAGCACTAATTAGCATTAGTGCTTACTTGGCCTGAACGTTTTTCTTCTAAATATACAACTAGAAATACTGAAAACTCACAGAAAATGGGGGCAACTGTGAAACACATCAAAAGAAAGGGGGCCCAGCAAATCATCTGGATGAGCTCAATAAAGCAGAGAATTGTTTGAAAAGTGCACTTTTAAATTTTAATATAAAATTTTAAATCTGTAGTATTGAGGAAGCAGTGCAGAAAGATCACCTAAGAATGGAAATAGAGAAATGGAAATGCTGGCACATCATAAGCTTGTTGTAGCAGAAAATAGGGAATCAATGGAGTATTCCAGACTATGCTAGAAGTTAGAATGAGAGCTTATAAACAGGATAATAGTTGCAGTATTTTGCGTAAACTGGAGTAGTCTACTACTAGGCTACACACTCAGGAGTTACAGCAGTTAAAATGGATATATAAAAAAGAACTTCTGCAATATAAAGAGTCAGAAATAAATCATCTGTGTATTAACAAATTCATATGAGAAACCAGCAGCATGACCAGTATATTTTGGCATTACCTAAAAGTGGAAAGTATTATACAACTAGTTAATATTACTGATTTTGTCTAGTATTTTTCACTCCTCCTCACACTTTTGGGGATAGTAAAACAAAATCCTTGTGTTTTCAGCAGACCTCTGATACTCAAGAAATAAGATAATTTTGCATTAACAAAACCACTTTTGTTTAACCTATAAACTGTTACGTTCATATAGGATATAAACTATGAAAAAATATAACCCCCTCAGTAACAATATAATAGCACATCAAGACAAATGGATACACTGGAAAAGTATCAGGTTTTATGAGCCTATTGAAGGAGTACCACAGGTTGATATGGCACTCAAATATTCAGGAGCTGCCAAACAAACAGTGGGGAAAGCAGCTGGAAAAAGAAGCTAAAAAACTAGGGATCCCTTGCATCATTCCAATCACACAGGCCATTTTGATGGGTAATCCACCATCATCTCCAAAAATAAACTCTACTTAAAGACAAGTAATGTACTCCCTGTTGCAAGCATTTCTTTCTACACAGAACCGTAGTTCTTCCTAATTCTCCTTCCT
Source organism: Athene cunicularia (assembly GCF_003259725.1). Classification (NCBI taxonomy): domain Eukaryota; kingdom Metazoa; phylum Chordata; class Aves; order Strigiformes; family Strigidae; genus Athene; species Athene cunicularia. Next base: position 33,188,577 of record NW_020799095.1, on the reverse strand, counting down.
AAGCGAAGGACAGTACAAGGGGTGGGGGAAGGGGAGCAGGGAGAATGAGTTAGCCCAGGCTCTGCTCTAACACAAAATACTTCCAGACTAAGCAGCCCCTTCCCCTTCCTGGAAAGCAGCTGTCTCCTTTTGTTACCCATTTGCCTTGCAGCCCAAGGAGCAGCAGTCTATGCTACTGAGGATACCTGGTTTTGGGGAAGGGCTGTTACAAATACTCAAGCATGGATCTTTTTATCCATTTAAAATTCCTTAAGAACACCACTTGAAAAAGTAATTTTGTTGACTTTGGAGTCAGATGTAAAGATCTAAAACCACCATGCAACTGTATTACTACTCTGGTTAGTTGTGCCTATTACATCTTTAATTGCATGACCGTATAGTGTTCTCCTTCTCCCCCTCCCCCCTTCTCACTGCAACAAATGGTAGCTTTTCCAGTGCTCCTTTAATCCTGGAAGAACAATTGGCAGGATAAAGAACATTCTTTTCTGAACTTAAAAAAAAAAAAGAGTTGAAGCACATTTACATTATTACATTTGTTTGGGAATGTAGCTTGATTAAAAAACAGGAATAAATGGACACTAGGATTCCCAAAACCTAAATAGAAACCATGTTTTCTTTAACTTGAATATTCGTGCTTCCATTAAATGCCTTCTTGCTTTCATTCACAGATCAGGAGCAGAAGCTAGTTTAACAGTACCTTTTGAATAAGACAGTTTAAAAAAATATATCTAAACTGAAGCACAGCAGGCCCTATTAGGAAAAACATAAAATCAGCAAATTCTTACCTGTTATTTAACGTGGTTGGCAGAGGATGCGTTGCATTGGGTGGCACGGTTGCATGGGTGAGAGGAGAAGGGTTCTGTGATATTGTTGCTGGGGTCTGAATTACCCCATTTAAAGCCCCTACAATTCCATTGATTGCCAGCTGGCTGGCTGGCAGCGCTCCAATTATTCCACCCACACCAGGCACTGCAGGAATGGTGGAGGTTACAGTCTGCATACCACTAGCTAGTGCCCCCACTGTCACACCATTGACCTGTTGAACTCCTGTGACTCCTGAGCCTTGCTGAGCTGGACTCTGCCCAGCAGGTGGTGGAGTGGAAAGAGCTGATGAACTGCTGGTGCTTTGTCCGCTGGAGGTTATCTCCTGGTGTAAAAACAAACAACAAAACCCCCTCAGCTGCATAAAATTTCACCTAACAGCACAATACAAGGACTATGATGAGTTAACTTATAACAAATTTAAGTTTAGAAAAGACAAATAAAAATTACCTGATTTAATACAGGGAGAGAATTGTCCGGTAAAAAACTGTTTCCCAGATGAGGGCTTTTACTGCTGTTCAAGGAATCAGTGCTAGGTGCTAAAGTAATTATTTCAAAAAACACACAGTGGTTAAATTTCTGTAACATGTAAAAAGATTCAGAATAATTATTTCAAAATAATGTCAAACACAGAAAACAAAGTCAACCTTAAAATCACTGCTGAATAGTAAAATAATTGGTGAATCAATAGATTCAAACAGATGGGCTCCAGATTGAAGTAAAAAAGAAACTGCACTGAAACAAGTATTAATGGTTCATATAAATCTTCCAACTGACTTTTAAACACATCAACAAATACTTAGTCTATATTCATCCTACATGCATACACATCTCCCTTCAATGGCATACATGGATGAAAGATTTCATGTAAATACGTGTTCAAATTACTTTGACACTTTAATATTCTCCTTTGCTTACCTGCTTGTGCTGGAAAGGCATGTACTTGATGAGAAGGGCTAGGATTTGAAGTTATTGTTGGAAAGGGCACCGAGAGCTGTGCATTGAGTAGCTGAAGCCGTTCCTTCTTAGCAGTCAGATTCTTTATCTGCTCTTCTAACCGCCTATTTTCAACTTGAAGTTGGTGTAATGACTTAAGCATTCCTAAAACTAAGGTTAAAATGCATATGTTATCTTTCATAACCACATTCAAAGATTCAATGACATCTTCATTTTTTTTTAAATTCTGTATTATAATTTAAGACTAGCATTAAATCATATGTGAAAATATCAATAAAATTATTACTGAGAGATACATTACAGAAATTTGGCTTTAAGTGAAAAGGTTTAGAATCAATTTTGTGCAATTTGAAGTGAAGAAAAAAGTACATAGCATGTGATAGTAATTTTGCAATATATCTACACTCTGGGTTAAATACAGGTAAAGTTGCATCATTAGAGCTGACATTCATTTTAAGCAAACGGCAGTATATGACAACTTATCCGCAAACCAGAATATAAAAATAGTATTACTTTAGTAGCACCAGGTGAATTGCATAGTTGGGGAAAAAAAATAATCTAAAAAAAACCCCACCAAACCTATTTCAGCTGCAGTATTGGAAATTTTAAGCATTATCAAAACAGAAAAGGTTTGACAAATATGCATTCAACTAACAATACAGCCAACCAACAACATTTATGTAAAAACAAGCAAGTTTCTGAAAAGGGCTATTTTCTGCTTTAATGCTTTGTACAGTGAATCATAAACTTACTGAAACAATGAAAAAATGTAATCCAGCATGAAGTTACCACGACACACCTTGCTGGGAACAGGAGCGCTCATTTGCTTTGAGCCGCGATCTACAAATCACCCAGCAGGGAGCACTGTGTGAGCACTGCAGTTACCACCCCTTTTTTCTTTTTTTTCTTTTTTCTTTTTTTTTCTTTTTTTTTTTTTTTTTCCCCTCAGAAAAAGGGCATCATCTTCTGTACTACCCTGATTTTCACCAAGCAGTTTTCTCAAACTCCGATTTGGTTTCAGAACTTGGATTTCCCAACTAGTACTAGAGTGTGACTGTAAAGCCACAGGGATAGCCATTTTTTTTAAAATTCTAAATTGTATTTGTTTAACATGACCTCTGGGCCTACTACAGACATAAGTCTACTGGTATAGGCACATCTGGTCATTTCCCAAGGATTTAGCTTTTATCCCTCCTCTTCAAGAACATACAAAGGAACCCTCAGTGAGTCCAAATGAGATGCAATAAGACTTAGCTAAACCTGTCCTCCAGCTATCATGTTTAAAGGATTATCCCTGCATGAATTTCCTCACAATTAGCATTTTTGTCAGGATACCATTCATAAAAATACCAACTAGATACCACTTTGCACTACCAACGAGAAGAATAATATGTTCAATAAAGTATAATACAAACCCTAACCTGGTATTTAAAAAAAAAAATTTAATGCATTTAATCATTGTCTTTGATACTGATATATTGTTGAATATGGAGATCCAAGTGATCTACTCATCAATTACACTTTTAACATATCCATTCTCAGACTATTCCACTCTATTAAACATAACTTGAGGAAATACTGATTTGCTTGCTCATAATAAGGATATGAAAGCCCAGTAGGACACCTGCCTAACATTTGTAAATATTATTTTAAAACAGCAACGGAAGTAGGCAGTTTAGATTTTTTAAATGAAAAATATAACAATAAAAATTTTGCCAATTTGTATCACACGATGTAAAGCAAACTGGGGAACTGTGCTATACTATTTACAGCAATGGATCTAAGAGTCCAGAATGAATTTCCAAACTCTGCAACCGACCAGCTGGATCTGCAAGTCACTTCCTCTTGCATGACACAATTTCCCCATCCATAAAAATGTAGATAATTATAGAGAACTCTTTTGTAATCTACTGAAGCCATGTGCTGCATTAAAAACTATGTGACCATTATACACTACAGTTACATTTCTGTTGACAGCAGAAAATAAGTTTTTCAAAAATCTTGGACAAGCACTGAATGGCAGTTCTGAATAACACCGTTAACAAAAGCAGTAATAAACAGAATGTGAGTACTTACTGTCACTAGGGGTGCCTTGCTCTAATAAAAACTGTTGTCCTTCACTCCACTGCCTCTCCAGAAGCTGTTCTATGCTGGCTGCTACTGGGGGCAAGTTTTCCCCACAACTGTTCCCTGATTGATCATAGCGAATCTGCAAGCTGCTTACAGGGGATCTGTTGAAAATATTGCAATTTATTGTTCAGAGAAAAGGATAGCAGGAAACATATTAGTAAAAGGCTGCTGAAGCTTCTTACCTTATACCAGCCCTTAGCACCTACATATCTTACACTTCCAAGACTAAGTTAATTCATCAAAATCACTAAGAACTCCTGGTACTCACTGCCAAGGCTTTAATAAAAGAAAGATGTAATATTTCACAGTGTCAGAATTTATACTGAGAAAGCACATAACCTCTTTTTGCATATGAACCAACATAATACCCAACTGACAAACAGCATTGTATTAAATTATACAACACATACTTCTACATCAGGAAACCATTGTATATGGATATACAGAGCACCTGTCTTTCAAAATAAACAGAAATCTTCAAACTTTTCCTAGAGAAAACTGAGAAAATAAAACCAATTTCTTAAAGTCAGCACAGTAATGGTACTTCCACATAGAAAGGCCATGTAATTCCACTGCCTAACTTGTTCTAAAAAGAATCATGTTAAACCAGATTTTTTAGGAACTATGTGAAAATATTATTTCACAAGGGATGAAATGAAAGTCTGCCTGTCCTGTGCACACTTAATATACTTCCTTTTTTACTCATGATCACACTTAGTTCAAAGAATAATCCCTTTGCCACATGTCTTTTCTCATTCAGGAGAAAATTAAATATTCAGCACACGGCCACAGAAAGCTGGGTACCCCACAGGTCCTATGAGGAGGCTTCTTTTGCACTGGATTGCAAAATTTAACCTGTGAGCAAAACCAGATTCTCAGTGTATTTCTGATGGGATTCTGGCCTCATATGTGCATGGTCCCATTCCTCATACAGGATCAATACCAAAGCCCCACTAAAAGCTGCTTGGTGGTTTGGTTTGTTGTTGGTGTGTGTTTGGTTTTGTTTTGTTTTTTTAAATCAACTCCAGTGAACTCAAATTCAGATTCTTCTATACTAGCTATTAATAACTAAGTAATAACTATTGGTGCCATCACAAGATCACAGCCATGCTGTTCTACATGCAGTGAAAACTTGCCAATAAGACCACCACAGTCCCAGTACAGGACAACACATAGAGCTCAGGAAATCAGTGTGTTAATTATGATTAGCGTAATAAGCAGTGGTCACAGCACATTAGCTACCTAATGACTGTCAAGCATTTTGTAGGCACCAGAGCAAAGCGAAAAGGTTTCAAGTAGGTGACTTCAGAGTTCTGTAAGTATTTATAAATTATTTCTCTTTTGCATACAGGACGAAAGAAGAAAAACACTTGTTAAAACAAAAAGCCCTGATGAATGGGTAACCAAGGTAGTGTTTTCTGACAAGAGATGACAACTCAACAGCATTTAACAGTTCAGCACAGACACAGCAAAAAACAACCTTAAAACTAGTTGTTTACACAATGTGCCCGAGTGATAAGAAAGAAGGTTTATGCAGAAACATTCTGAACAGATGTACTATGCTCCACACAAACAACGCACCTTAAGAAAACAAAATTTTTTTTAAAAAGGCAAAGCCAGAAAACAAATACAGAAAACGACACAAGCCCCCTAGTAACTACATTCTCTGTATGCATGCTTTTGAAGGGTGCATAACGCTACTCTTACAGATTACACATTTTGAATTATAGATCACCAAGAAAATTCTTGTTGGGCTTAGGACTGTTTCCTATCTATTTCACAAAGGTGGAAACAAAGCAACACATGACTGTTTGTATAACCCCTGTAATCCTTCACTGGAAGCCTGTACAGAAGGAGAAAACAAAAAAGAGAATCTAGATTCTGTGTATTGCAACATTAGTCAATCCATCGTCTTCCAGCTAAACCCCTACCTCATCTATTAGACATGATACCGTTCCTGCATACTAGAATGGAATCCTTACTCCAAATAGTATTTGATAATAGTTTCCAACAGGATTATAAATGTGCTGTACGTGCAGGTCTGATGCCATCACTGAGAAGGGAATCCCTTGTTTCATATTTCATACCTTGCTTACTTTCACAGCTGGTTTTTGTTTAAGTTTGGGATACAGTTATTCATATTCTTATAGTATTAATTGTAAGCAATACTGCATTTAGATATAGGCATACATACATATTTCAATGAAGGTATTACATAACACATTTTTAAATCTATAGTGAAGTATAGGCCAAAAAAAAGTTTAAGTGCTACCTTGGGAAAAGCAGCAATTCCTCTGCAAAACGGAAACAGCTCACATATACCAGGTATATTTATATTTCTCATATATATTAAAATTTTAAATATGACAGCTTAAGCATCAAACACTGCGGTTACATAGTGGTACAAAGATATAACAATATGAATTTGAAATGACCATACAGCTCATGAGTCACATATGTCTTCTCTAGAGCTGCAATCAGCTGCGTCATCAACAGCAAACAATTGTTTCTGCAAGTGTTTTTATTTTAAGCAACTATTTGAAAATTACATGGTTCTTCCGGAGAAGTGTGTTATTTATGTATCTCATAAGCTTCAAAGGGAACAGAGTCAGAACTTGCAGAAAAATAATTTTAATATATAAAGCACGTAACATTCAGAGTTGCAAAGTTTTCAGACAGCAGATTTCTGAAGTTAGTTTTTTATTCACTATAAACCATATTTTAAGTAATCGGTTACTTATTTATCTGGGCGAGGTGGAGAGTTGCCTACACATTTTAGAAACATTGACATACGTGTGATGTTTCTTATCACACTAACTGGGTGTGAAATTTGCTGATTATTTAACTTAATTGAATGGGTAAGTTTTCTAAATTTTTTCCATGGTAGGTATTTCAGACTAAGTTTTTGCATCTTTCAATTCTGGAAATACAGCAGTGATCTCTCCCCTTCCCTCCCCGTCCTATTTTTTTGCTTGTTTTTGAACAACTCAGCTTTTGCTTGGCAGTGATCTGCTCTTTGCAAAGTGCTACACCTTCCATACGCTGCAGGAAGCTCTGCAACTGTGGACTGAGGTGTATCATACAGCTCTTGGCCATCCCCACCAAAACACAGCTGAAATTTGACCATCTTGTAAGTACTGGACTATAAATACACTGAACATAGATACGATACTTCTATGGAGTGTAAGCTTACCCTCCCAAATATTCTACCTAAAGACAGCCTGAACACAAATATGACCTACTGCAAATTGTCCAAAGATCAGGCCTTTGCATATTAACTAAGAACACATTAAAACTTGTAATTACCACAACACATATGTTTAAGAGGATTACTTAATACATAATCAAAACTCCTGGAATTTCCAAATTGTTGAGCATTTCCATTTGCAAAATTCTCTTATTTGTCTGTACATATAGAGACACACTCCTTATTTTTATAAGAATTTATATGCTAATGTAAATGTACGTATTTATACTGACAACACGATATAAACTAATTTGTAAATGCTCTATTTATTGTTTTAGAAGCAACATGTATTGAAAAGCTTAAAAGCTAGTTCATGACTAGGTAATAACACCTAAGTATAATAATGGATATTCTCACCCCATCTGACAAGAAGTCTTTTGATTAATTAAGGAACATAATACAAGATCAACAACACCAGGCATGTACATTAAATTATCTAATTTGGAGATATTTATTATAAATTACTGTAATAAACACATGCTGTAACATCAAATTAATTGTTACAATGCTGTATCTATGTAACTACCTATTTTCAGATATCCTAAAATCCTCTTCAAGATAAAATCCCCACGGTTAGTTCCTAAGTACAAAAATACAGTAATAACACTACAAAATTTAATTCATATGGGATCCAGTATGGAAAATGAAGCCCTTTAAAAACAAAGATTCACTTAAAATACACCCAAAAAATTACTGAATTATTTAAAACACAACATTGACATTTTAACAGCAAGTATTTTAAGACAAAATAATGGGATACAATTCCAGTGGAATTCTTATGTCAAACTTCTGTAGTAGAGGTGAATTGCAGCAGAACACAGAATGTACTTCCC
>NW_020799095.1:33177382-33180538 GCF_003259725.1 Athene cunicularia | reverse complement strand
GTATAAGAGACAGCCCCCCCCCCCCACACACACAGAGAATTGCTGCATATTTTGAAGTGGTGAGGGAAAGGGAAGAAAATACTTGTTTGAAATTTGTACTGATATTTAAATTCTCAGACCATGTTATTCCTGGGATTATTGTAGTCTAAATCTATGGAATTTTGGAAGTTTTGCAAATATGACTAAAAATCTGATTATGATAACAAATCTGAGGCAATAAAGTAGTACATGTGGATCAAATGATAGATAAGAAATAGAGACTTGCTTTAGCGGGATTTAAATCCTTCTTTTGTAAACCTAATTTCAGCTGATGTAAATTTCAGCACATTTTTAGCTATCTGGACATATTGGGGGTTTTTTTACATGGATATATCCATATTAAAAATAAATGTATATGTACGTGTATGTATATATATGGGCTTTTAAAACACTTATGTAGTAAAAAGACAGTGAAGTTTCCAAATCTTAAAACATTTCCTCTGCCTGCACCCTCCAATGTAAATAATGCTTACCGTGGTGAGAGACTTCCTCTGGGTGAACCTCCTCTGCCAACAAGGCTTCGGCTATTATCTCCGAGATCTTGATCTGCAGTGTAAATATTTCACAGCTGATAAATCGACTCTTCGTAGATAAGAGTTTTAAAGCTGATGTAGATATTTTTAAAATACCTTAAATCTCAACTTCTATCTGTAGTTACTGCTGAAGAGTGAATACGTAACTAGTTTAAGATTGCTGAACTGTAGCATGTAAGGTGTTGTCCTTACACATTTCTGAGGCTGTACCAGGCCATGGATTATGTTCACTTCTTTCATTCCTTTCAGTTTTACAGCACAGAAGCGTGGTTTGCATTTGCAGTACCCTCCCCTCAGCCACTTTTAATTTGTACGGTGAAAGTAATGAATCACAGCTGTGGACAGCTAATCTGTATGCTTATCACAGCAAATCCTGATGCTCTGTATTTTTTTAACACTTTGCATCCCAAAACAACTCATAAAGTATATAACGTATTAAACTTACCGCTGCCATCTAACAACCACACATTATTCTGCAAATTTACTGAAAACTTTATGAAAGCGTGTAATTCACTAATTCCTATTTATAAGCAGAAGCATAGGAAAGTCCCCTGCTAAAAAGGTAGTAAAACAAACAAAAAAGGCCTCATTAAATATACCAAAACGTTTTGCTTGGAAGGACTCAAAAGGGTTATTTTCCCTATGGCCTCTCAATAAAATAACCCTATCTGCCCCCTTCAAGGCTGCCCTCCCCCTATTCTGAGTCAAGCGACCTCCGACCTCTTGGAGGGCAGAGACATGACTGATCCATTCTTGGTAAACTGCTAAACTCATTCCCTTCCCCCAAACAGGCATGACTACTACGACATGTCAACAAATCCTTACGGAGGGAATGAAACAAAGCAAAGCCAGAGGCTCATTAAAACTGTAGAGGAGAGCCAACGGTACAAAATGCCAATCGGTAAATATTCACCAGATTATTAAACGCTGCAGAAGTTCTCTAACGGGATCTCTTTCACACGAAGTTGTATGTAATGCAATTTCATGAATTATGCAAATAAAGGTTTAAACTATTCACGGCAAAACCCAGAGCTGTGTTACTCTCGTTGCAAAGAGCTCCGAACTGAACACATCAATCACAGAAGTCACAGGAGACATTGTTGCATTCCTGCCTGCTGATGGCTCTGCTTAAACATTTACATTAAAAAAAAAAAAAAAAAAAAAAAAAAAGGTGGGGGGTGGGGGGCGCCTGCAGGCGGTGAAGAAAACCCACACTGTTCTTCAGGACAACCGAGAATTTACTTCCAACACATAACTACATTATACAGACATTTAACAGCCAAATGCTAAGCGGAGTTAAAAAGTAAAATTTAACAATCTTTTCAAAAATACTTAAGCCTGTAAAGTTGCACATTTGTCACCAGCAGCGGGAACCTTACCTGCTTGGCTGTTTTCAGACTGAGCTATAAGTGCTGCCATTGCTGAATTTGGATTCAGCCTATTGCCATACATGTGGGATGGAGGCAGACTGAGAGAAGATCCAGGTAGAGTGTTTGCCTGCAAGAAACCAATTAAAACTTGAATCCTTTTTTTTAAAAAGGGGAAGAAATGCTAAATATATTTTAAAGAGCTTTCCTAATGCACAATGATTAGTTTTTTTTAAAGTTGAATGATTTTCAAAAGCTTCATGTATTTAAAAGAAACCCCTATTTTTCCTCTGTGAGTACAGAAATAGAATTAGAGTACTTTGAAAATATACTGGGTTTTAAAGTGTGTTTTACTTGTCATTGGCTGTTAATTTTAAAAAATCCCCTAATAAAAAAAAATTACTGTCACAAATATTAAAAATACGTAAATTGCAGTTTAAAACAACAGCAGTGTAGCAGGATGGGTAGACTTCCTTGCAATCCTTAAGTATACACTCAATGCTAGGACTTAGTAGCATGGCGACCATGTGGTTATCCTACTAATTATTTAATCTTATTAAACCATTTACAAAATAAGGGCAGGTAGACAACAGATGTCTCACAAATGCTTGGGTTCCTTACATCACAAGCCGGCTGTGGAGGTCAAAAGGTCCAACTTTCAGCTCTATAGTTTAACTACACAGAGCCATATTTCCTTTGCTAGACTCCATCATTAGTAAAACCTGCACACTATTTTGTTACTTCCTATTTTGATAGACTTGGAAGCCTGGTGTTTTTTTGTTTTGTTTTGTTTTTATTTTAAAGAACGCAAACAGCCATTACAAGTATGTTTTCTATACAATAGGGGGCTCACCGAATCACAGCTTTGCCCTGACCCCATATAAGGAACTGTATTTTTGGCAGTTGGCCAGCTCTACTTATTGAAGAGCTCCCAAAGTTTGTGTTCATTCATGTTGCTAACCACAATTCTGAAGGTCTCTGCTGGGACTTGTGCCAAACAAGCGAAAATGAACCCTTAAACAGATGAAGCTAAGGAGGCTGGCCAAAATCTTGCATAATCCAACGCAATAAAAATACCTTCTTCCTTGGCTGCTTATGCTTTTTCCCTTTCGAAGAAAAGATTTGTGTCAAATGCTGAGTTGCAGAGACAGGCAATCAAAGAAAAAAAAGGCACGTCTGCTTATTAAAAAGGCATTTTCCTACCTGATGAAAAAATT
>NW_020799095.1:33153983-33177332 GCF_003259725.1 Athene cunicularia | reverse complement strand
CTGTAGCTTTTTGTCAAAGACTTTCACTGAAGAAACCTTACAGAAGGGAATACTACAAGATACAACCTTTATTTGCTTCCATATCTAAGAGGTTAGACTAACAATAAAAAAAAAATATGTATTTTAATAAACTGGTTGAGGTTATGAAATCTACTACAGTTTGTGGTGTTTTTTTTAACTACATATTCCTATTTAGTTATAGAGTATTTCTACAAAAGATTTCTCTTAATTCTAGTAAGTGTACTGCTCACATTGACACAGAAGCTGCTATACTTTGTGTAATTCACTACAAGACTGCTTAAAACTGTGCAGTAGCAACTATATATTCGTTTATGACTGCAGAGCAGCTATCATTAGCAAAGAGAATACATTTTTGACTGAAACATGCCCAAAGAGCTTAAAAAACTTTCTAAAAGTATTTAAGTATCTTGAAAAGAGTTGCTAGTCTTTAGAGTAACCATCACACCACAAAAGACATCAAAAGAATTAAACAATGTTTGCTAAGTGCTTGATATAACAGATCAAAAGACCTAGCTTGATTTAAACAATACCCAAGAACTTGAGTTTTTTTCACAAGTGGTGGTTCATCCTAAACTTAACCCCTGTTTAGACTTTAAAATAAAAGCAAAATTGTCCTACAACAAGTTGAAACGACAGTAAGTTCTAGTGTCATCATGTATCCTATGCAACTCTCAAAGGAAAAAGTCACATTAATGAAATCGTTCAAGTAAGCTGGAAGTAAATAAACTTTTAAAATAGTTTTTTTGAATGGCAATATAAACTGACAAGAATAACGATTTGCGAAGCTTTATTATGTATGTGACGACTTCATCTGACAGAAAAGTAGAGGAGGTGGGGGAGTGCTACATTATTTAAAGGTGAAATAGGAGCTTCACGTTTCACTCGAAGTCGAAACAAGCTGTAGCAAGCATTTATTAAAAATGCGCAATCATCCTGTCAATACATATTAAGGTCACAGGACTGAAACATGTTCTAAAATGCAGAACTTTTAAAGCTGCAGTATTCTTTACTTCAAATGATTCTGTTTAAACAGTTAACTCAATACTTGATCAAAATGTATGAAATAAAAGGGACTGCTAAGTATTTATTTTGAAAAGGCAGCAAGTTTTCCAGAAGAGATTTTAGCAGAAGGATTTAAGCCCATCTAGAGATATATAATACACTACTTTCATTTATGGCATGTTCAATAAATCAGTAAAGCAATAAGCAGCAGAGCAGCACAGAAGGAAGATACCCTGTAATTCACATAATGCCCGAGTACAATAAGAATAAATGATTGATATTTGATTGATGCTTAAAAACACTTCCTCTACAGCAAGAAAGTGGAAGTATATACTTCTAATTAAAGAGCAAGTTAACTAAATATAAGTCATATATATATAAGTATAATCCGAAATATTTAAAATCGTTTTTAAATTTATTTGCATCACTCCAAAATGGTGCTTTACTGTAACAGTATGACTCTAAAAGTTTCCCAAGATGACAACTAATTGCATTTGTAACTGGACATCTACTTAAATTTCCAGGGAAAACAGTTCCTTCATTTCAAGTTACATGTCCTTTCAGAAAAAAAAAAAAAAAAAAACCCAAAAAAAACCCAAACAACAAGCCACCCCCCCAAAACAAATAAAACAAACAAACAAATACCAAAGGGGAGAAAAATGAGACAATACTTAACAATACTTAACTGTATGCAATTAGATTAGCTCTCAAAAATTTGAGAACCTTTGAGTACGCCTATTCCCTTGTTCCTTTCAAGTTTTATGCAATGAAATATTTTCTGATAACGGGCCTCATTTCTGTCTCAGCTCCACACCAGTAAGGTTTTAATACTCAGCGTGTGATGAGAGATGAAACCAAGTGTGAACAACTTTCGGGTCCCATGAGTAGGCTGACTGTTGAAGCTGTCAGGTTCAATTGCATCATTCCACATTATTCAATGCCCCAAACTGCTCCCTAATTGTTAGGGGCTTAACATATTCAAAACCATTGTTTAGGCTAATGCTGAAATGCCTACAGTTGAGTCTCCATAAAGAAAGGGGAGGGATTTAATTGTAGTTAAACCATTACTGAACTCTCCTCCTTTCATGATAGGACAACAAAGATGGCCGGAACAACCAATTCCAAGACGGCTTCTTAATCAGTTTATATCCAATCAACATCCCTTTTCCCCTCTGTTTTAAAAATAATCATTGCTATTTTGTAGCTTTGTGTTATATTATGATGATGCTTCACAATTAGAGACAGATCACCTAATTACCTACTTCAGCCAATATCTATTTGTCCACAATAATTTCAAAAGTTATTTTTATTTGTTTAAAATAAAAACTTATCATTGCTCCAGCACTGTCTATATCCCTTTAAGTATGAGTACCAGATTAATATGGTTGGGGTCATACCGTTTACTAATCATACTAGGTACTATCACTAGTGCTTTAAAGAACTCAAGAGCACTGGATACCAACTACTACTGAAAACTGTATAAAAAAAATTGATGCAGGTGAAGTTTAAAGCTGTATTTTCTGCAAGCTATTCTGCAACACTTCTAAGAAGCAGCTGTTAATGCTTTCCATGCAATTGTCTGGCTTCACAAAATATGGGAAGAAATTCAGGCACTAGACCAAATATTAACATCAGCTTAATTCATCCAGAAGTCATCTTAAGCTGATGTATTTTGGTCAATGGCAAGCACTGTGTACTATTGAAAATAACAACAAAATTAAAACCTTAATTGCAACTAAATTAGCTTAGATACTCAAACAAATGAATGCTACGTACATAATTACAGTAAAAATTGGTAATATATAAAAATTAATTGCTTTTCTTGAGAAAAGAGCTGCCTATCAAGTGATAGCAGCAAAAGGAACCTGGCCTTCTGTTTCCTAGCTTAACTTGGACGAGTAAAGAAAAGTGATTTTTATCCCTGGAAATTTTAGGGCCAGTTACACTATGGGAGGCTTTTCTAGGGTATTCAGTGCAATGGGAAGAACATGCTATTGCTTCCTTTCACTCTTTAAGTACTTCTGGTACCATCTTCAACTTCATTTAGGAGATGTGGGAGAGCCACTTCTCACATTGTCACTGGCTTTCTCTAAATTCTGTTAGTGGTCTATCTGGGATCACAGTACACATCCCCAGAAGGGTGGTCAGACAGCAATACAACCAAATTTCTAGGAAACCCAAGAGGAGGTTCTAGCACATCAACAGCCCTTCATGCATCACTTGCTGCAACACAACTCTTGAGTATTTTCCCCACAAATATGGAATTTGCTTACAAAGCTTATGTAGACCTTGTTTTCAACAGGAAAAAAAATAATCCAAAATCTTATTTATTTTCCTATATGCCAAGAAATAGAGGCGGAATTAAGGACAACACAGAAAATCCTGTTTCCACATTTCTTCTGAAAACCGTCATATGACTTTTCAAAACAACTAGCATAACAAATAATATTAAAATGCAACATGATAAACATGGTATTTTAACTAAGCCAAATCTTTTATTTATACCTTTTTAATCTATGTTTTGGCTTTCATAGTTATAAGTTGAATATAATAAATTTTCAAGAAAACTATATTGACTTCTTGATTAAAACAGCCTACAGCACTATTGATAACTGAAAGTGGAAAGTGTACTTTTTACAGCTAACCTCACCTGCTATCATACATACATCACCACAACCAACCACTGTAGTCTTTTATTTATTCATTCTATGAAAGCAATACTGGGATTGAAAAGATAACCCATCCCACACTGCCACCATCACCATCCATGCACTTTGAAGTCCTTAAAGTTTTGCAGGTTTTTTTCAAACACACAATCAAGGTGCAATTTTACAATAAATGTTTTCACTAACTGGCTGAAATGAAAGAATTAACTGAAAAGCTTAATTAGGAGGCTGGAAAAGTTAAAATTAAATCAGAAAAACGTTTATGGTATCTTAGAAGAAAAAAGCAACTTTTCAATCAAAAAGAGCATTAATTACAAATGTACAAATTATTATAATTAAAATCTGTCAGGAAAACTGTATGTGTGACATGTAAAATCATCCGGTGGATACATTATTCACATCATTAGTACTTTTTATGTTACTAGCAAAAATAAATACTTTGAATTTCTAGCTGTAATGAAGACTCTTGCTTATGAACAAGCAAATAATCAAATACTGTCTTTGAAAATCAATTGTTTTGATTAAATGTACAAATAAATCCTTCAATTAAATGAAACCATCTAACCTTCAAACAGCAGCACTCAAATATTTTCCAAGAAGGGCATGAATGAATGCAACTGGGAAACACAGTGGGATTTGAAAGGCAAAATGAAAAATTAATGGCACACCTACAGAAACTAATTTATACCTCTGCCCAGTGTACAACAAGGGCACATCAAGTCATTAAAAACCACACGGGTAGAAGGCCTATCTTCCAGTAATGTGAAAAAGCTATAACCTCAACTGTACTACCAGTTTACTCATCTATTCCATGTTAGCTAAGCTGGGTATTACACAGAATAGTAACGAGTTAAAATCTATTTATTTATATACTAGATTCAAAAAAGAGACTTGAACAAAAACTCACTAGGATGCTTCCTCATTAAGAGGTCTTTTCTTGTTTGGTTCATTTTGGTTTTTAAAAAGGAGGCTTTACATAGATAAGACCCTGGGATTCCTCCACCTCCCCCCCCCCCCCCCCCCCCCCCCCCAAGCTAACTGAAAACAGAGCTATCATTTCAACACTAATTACTTTTACCTCAAGTTTGTTCCTCCATCCTTTCCATCTACCTCTGTCTTCATAGCACTTAACCTGTATGTGTTGTACATAGACAATGGAAGCAATATCTTACCCAAGAACCTGTTTTCCTTAAGAACATTAACCTATACATCAGGAATCACAATTTCACTCTCACATTGACTAGCAGAAAGAATGACTTGATTAGGAAACAAACCCAATATGCCCATATAGTAATTTATTTTCTTCATGTGAGCATTCCAAACCAAGCCACACTTGTAATACAGCAAATACTGGATCTGACAGAAAAGTAACTACTTCCAAGATCATCTATAATTTCAAAAACAGTAATAATAGTCAGCCACATATTCACAAGCACTGACATTTTGACTTTCTAAATAAACTTCAATAGTATTCACTATTTAAGTGATGAAACAAACATCTAAAGTAGGAGAATTACTGCTGTGTAAAAATGTTTGCAAGATTCTTAACATTTTATACAAGGCCTAAAAGGACAGTGCCTCAGCAATGAACTTTGCAGCTTGTAACAAAGCATACATCATGTAAACTTGAAATCATTTTCAAGTCAAACCTAAACATTCAGTTTCATCTAAATATTTTTTACTTATTCTTTCCATTGCATACAGACTAGTAAATTTCACATTTTTCACATTCTACACCATTACTATTGTCTCAGGCAGCTAAATTGAAGTAGTGCTACACTCAGTTCAACGAAGAGGTCAATGTGCCTCAGTTGCCTGGAGACTGATGGTTGCTACAGCAGCACCAGATAAGCCAAGCTAAATAAGCTTCAGCTTGAAGGCAGAAAACATTTATTGCTAGACCGAAACACTGATGCAGTTGTCTCGGCATGCAGCACTGCAAAATCATGCAACTGCCTTTCAGACTACCTGTATATTGCATAAGTCTATGCAAAGACAACCTTACTGAAGCAAGAGAAAAATACAAAAAGTAAAGATTTTAATTGGGCTAAATACTAGATTACTTGCAACTATGATTTCTTTGTTCTTCTAGTTGAGTCACATGTTAGAAGGAATTTTCCCTCTGGCTGTAAATTCTTCCTTGCTACTCTCCTCCACCCCCACCCCAAAACCCCTGAGTTAGATTGAATGAAGAGAAAATCAGATTTTTACCCATTTTGCCTAGAAGTAACAAAGAACTAAACCAGCTTTTAAGTGACAAGAAAATTCAGATGGAAAAGCCTTTACTAACGTGGTTCTTTCACATTTTTAATTTTGCAAGACTCTTAAAGTGGCTGTGACATAAATACCGTTTGGTGAGTTTGGAAGTAAAGTCACTATTTTGCACTGACATCTTACACCACAATACCAAACCCCTCTCTGTCTACAACATACTGAGGGATGCATTTAGCACACTAAATCTACCAGTGCTGACAGTTTCCTGTGGCAATGAGTCCCAAGGATGAGCAACATCTTCTATTAAGAACGATTTCTTTTTGTTCTGGGTATGCCGGCTTCTCCTTTTACATCTTTTTCTTAAGTCATGAGATAATGAGAATAGAGTTGATATTCTACCTTTGACTCAGTGGGTAGGAACCTCTTTTGAGAGATCTTATCATCAAGAGGTGTTTTGATAGTGACATAAAAATATGTTAACTGGTTTTCATGTATCCACCAATGTTACTGATTAGAGAATCCTAGTACTGCAGTAAGGAAATTATTTCCTTTTTCTGGAAGCATGCTGCTTAAACCATGTAACATCATGATCTCCACATGTTTTATTATTCATTTTTTTTAATTACCACCCATATTAAAGGTAATTCAAATCATCTTTAGAAAGGCAAATGCAGAAAATACAACCAAATTGACCACAAATCTGTAAAAACTGCTACTTCTATGTTAGCTCTAAAAAAACCCAACTAAACCCACCACCATACACTGTATGGCAACGTATAAATTGAACTTTTAAAAAAAATTAATAGAACTTACAAAATGTACTGTTCATCTGCAGGAAAGATCACTTAACTCTAGATTATATCAAATGAATTTCTATCAGTGAAACAAAAAGACTGGTATGACCTGATGTCACAATCACCAGAGGAAGCATATTTTGGAGAAATTTAGCAGTACATTAACATACGGTCATAAGTGCTGTCTATGCTTTATATGAATGACTGATTCTTAAGGGGGTGAGAGGTTCCACCACAAGGCACCCACTCATTACTAGCTTTGCAGATAAGCAGTAGAAATCTGTACTATGTGCACCCTGGACTTCTTAAGAGCTATTCTGGCATTCAACATCTCAACTATTCCATATTAAAAAACAGACTTCAGGAAGTGGCCTGAAAAAAATGTAAGAAGAGCATAAGGGTCTTCCTAAATTCCTGAAATAATCTCTGATTACATGCCTAATATAATTTACCATAATTAAGATAAATTCCTTTGCATTACAAGAAAGGATTATTGTTTAGATAAATTTGTTGAGATTATTTCAAAGTCTACTTTTATGTCTTAAAATGTTCTGATCCAAAGGTCTGCAAGAGCATTACACTAAATTCAACCATTACACATGGCTGCGATGTGTACCTCTGGAAGTGAAACAGGAAGCTAACTTAAGCAGCCAACCATCTAGTGTAGGTTACTTGAAGGCTGCGAACATCCTAGAACTGAGGGCAATTTGTCTTTTTTTCATGGATTCATTCTAATCCCCAAAGAAAAGTTCATTAAACAGTGACAGCTAACAGACCTGACATTTTCTAGAGTAGCCACAGAGAGGATGGCCCAGAAAATTCCCTTAAATGGACTTACACTTTTACCTGCAAAGCTTTAGCAAACTTCAGATGCTTCACCTGAAACATTACTCCCTTCCTCATGTTTACTTTGAGCTGAATATTTAATAAAAATAATAGTAATCAGGAAACAGGGTATGTTTCTCTGAGAAAGACCAGGAAACAGAAATGGACAGAGGAGTATCTTCCTTGGCCATACTGAACTTGAGAATATGGCATCCATAATTTGAGGCTACAACTGCAAACTTGGCAGCATCAATCAGGTATATGCATTTTACTGTCCTATGAAAATGCTCAAATCCCCCTTCTGAAGACTTGCAAAAAACCCCTCTCAATGTGATTTTTCAGCAAAGACTACTTGTGGAAGACGAACCCTTAAACTCCTTCATAATTCCACCCCTGTTTTGGAAGGTAGAATAACATCGCTCCCAAAACAGGCCCTACTTCTCTGTTGATAGGGACAAGAACTAGAGTTTCTTTTTCCTGTATTTTAACTTATCTTCCCATGACTACCAAAACAGAAAAGAAAAAGGAGGAGAAAGTTCCCTTGATAGCATGTAAAATCATGAGCAGACTTAATCTATGACAAGAAAACCCATGAAAGCAAGAAACCAAAATCAGTGTAAACTAGTGATGTGGAGAAAGAGCAGGGGACTACAGAGATGCAAAATTAGGGACTAGACTAATTCAGAAAGTGAGCAAATAAAAACCACAGGACAGAAGCATCTGAAACATCAGGTGCCCTACATTTAGAATCTGAAAATATCTGAAAATATCCTGAGCTTTCACATTCCTTTATCGTTAACAAATAACTCAAAATCTATTGAAAAAAAAATAAGCCTCATCTCCCTCTAAAAGCTGGAACAGACAAAGGAGGATAACCACCATTATATGAATGCTAAAGAAAACCCTGCTGATTTTGTACAGCTCCAACGGGGACTAAAGGCAAACTAACTTCAGAAGGGATAATGGAAGTGATTAAAGCAAACTTAACTTCACTTAGCATTGCAACTGAGTAACAGCACCTACCTTCCCAATTATCACATCTCAACCACGGAGGCAGTAGTTCATTACACTATGTCGAAGTGGACCTCTCATATCACCACAAATAAATCCTGGACTAAAGAGTTTAACAAACAGTGACTGTTCAGTGTCCCTATCTCTGTGCAAGCGGTAAGGACTGCTGTTACTGGTACTTCTTGTCCTTTTCCTTCTCTTTATTAGCTACTTCTGTGACAAAGGAAGCACAGTGCATAAAGTAAGAGATGGGAACTTTAGAAGAAAATAAAACAGAAAGTGCAAAGGAAGAAAAACGGCTTTAAAAGGAAAGCAGAGTCCACTAGCAAGAACCATTTTTCTCTCTGTCCTAAAAAAGTGAAAACAATCTTTTGGATTGTATCTGTAAAACATGTTAGTGACAAGTACATGCAATATTATTTGAACTGCCTCACAGATGTGCTTATTAGAGTTGCTAAGAGCACAGATACCATCACATGGGAAAAGGAAAATCATCTACAAAGTCACAATTTGATCATATTAAATGTCCAGAATAAATCCTGAACATTTCTGAATAAAACAGGATTACTATAAAGATCATACATTACTAAATCATAAAATACCAGCACCAAAGAGTCGATGAGCTACAAATGTTTAAAATAAAAGGCTCTGTGTCTTAAAGAAACCACTACATGCCATTTCCACTCCCTATAAAATACTATTGAAATGAGATGACAAGATACTTCAATGCATTTTTTTTCTTAAGACAGTCCAAGAGATGGTTTTAATAATCAACTGGAAGAAAACCCAGTCAAAAATCTTTATTTCCATTTCTCCAGTCTGATCCTGTATTCAGAATGTAGAGACCCCAGAAACAAATGGCCACAGAGCACTAGTAGGGTAATTTCACTCATGTAAGTCATCAAAAGGAACAGACAGCTCAATCAATTTCAACCTCAATCTTGACCAAAGTATCAAACATTTCACTATAAAACACTAAATCTACAAAATTATTTTTTTTGTTGTTAAATCTAAGAACTACCATTTCCTCATGAGCAGAAAACAAATCCTGCTGTACAATACCAAAAGATACTGAGGCACACAGGTCACCATTTTTTAATGAACAAATATTAATCACTAAGAATAACTTATCAGAAAGAGCAATACAGCAAACTGTCACAGAACAATGAAACAGGCTGACATTCTTGCTATATTCATGAAACACAAGGAAATCTGAGATATAAACTGAGCATAGGACTCAGAGTGGTACAATTTGTGACTTGGCTTAACAGAAAAATTAAGACAATATTCAAAATCCAAATGCAAGAAAGTGATTTTTCTCAACAACAGAACACACACTAATATTCATAAAAAAGTTAAAGACATGCTTCTGAGAGAAAAGACAGTAGTTTGGGATACAGTAATTTGCTGTTGCATGCAAAACAGGCACTACCAACAAACATGTCAAGAGGATCAATTCACAGAAAACAAGGAGCAAATATTTGTGTGGGATGAACCTTCTTCCCCTGTATCCCTTTCTTCTTGCAACTGTTAAAGGCATTATTATGCTAATAAAGCCTCACTGAATTAAGCAGTGTAACCTATCGGAGGCTATGCCCAAGACATATAAAAAGGAGTAATAGGATAAAAAAAAATAAATAAATAAAATTTGCATTTCCAGCAAGTGGCATTTTTACTAGACCACTGATTTCCCACCTGGTGAGGAACACCAGCATTTAAATTCAGTTATGGCACAGCACGGAACACAAGCTAATAATCTCTTCTGGATTTATTAGATTGGAATAAAAATTATGAGTGGCATGAGAGAATAAAATAAGACACAAAAGAAGAGGTGTAGCAACAAGGCCCATACTGTGTTTTTGTCTTAAAAAAAAAAAATCACAGTATGGGAACTACCATACTAGACTATAGAAAGAAAGAATCGAAATCCAGGATTTTCAAGTTTGGGTTTTCTTTTAAATCTTTAAAATCTGTGTTGTTTTCATTTTGAAGGCAAAAGCAGCACTTGGGGCTTTTTAATCACTTAAGTTTTATATGGGTGCAGTAGTTATTAAAATAACAAAGGCACAATTAGTATTATCTAATTTTCCTCACTTTAGGACAGTTGCTTTTAGTTGCTTGCAAGTTTTCTTAATAATATGAACAAACTTTTCTGTATTAGATGTCTACCATAACATCCTAATCAAAATAGTTCAGCCAGTTTTGAGACTAATTCTACAAAACCTTTTTTTTTCCCAAGACCTCTTTAGGATTTCTTAACACCCTTGCTTTAAAAAAAAAAAAAAAAAGTTGAAAAAACTAAATTAACTAATTTATGATGTCCCCAAAATCATAATTAAAAATGCCCAACAGAAATCTAAGAAAACTTAACAGCTGAAATCTTAAGAGGAGTACACCTTAGCAGCACATCTTTTGGGCTATTCCAGTCTTTAGTACTATTCCAACTGCATGTCTGCCATCCTGACTAAGCAGCTGAGCAAGCAAGGTCTAGTCATACTTGCTCTCTTAACTAAGAGTTTAAATAAAGCCTACTTTTTTAACTATTACATTGTATCTGCTATAGAGGCAAATGCTTACCCTATAGCCATTGTAATGCACACCTAGGATCTTGTTTGATTTTTTTTTTAATTAAAACACTACACAAAAAATATATTAGCACACCATTATTTGAAGACTTTCATGGTGAAGTAGTGAGTAAATACTGAGAATACATCCACAAGAGCCCAGCAAGCAAGCAGAGCACTTTGATGAAAGTTTGCAGAATTAAGTAGGTAAACCCTAACCCTTGAAGTATAATCAGTCATTTATGCATGAAGAAAAAAAAAAAAAGTTCTCTTGAACTAGAGAACAACTGTCATGGTAAAATAGGCTTTCTTGACTGAGTCTCTTCAAACACTAGTAAGGACCTCATGAACTGAAACTGAAAAAGACTCCCAGAGCTCAGGAAAAACAAAGGCATGTTACAGGTGGCTGTCACAATTTAGTGTGAATCAAAGACACTTCCAGCAGGGAGATCTGCTTGGTATTTTCAAGTCTTGAAAGTTGGGAAAAAACATTTCACCTGCCTGGTGCAGTAACAGAATCCTAAAGCTCAATCAGGACATGAAAGCACTTAGTATTTTCAAATTCACAAATCCATCTACTAAATAGACTAATCATAGACATCCATCTACATACATTACTCTGTAAACTCATTTTCCCTACGAATGAGGAAGAACCGTGTCCATGAACCTAAAAGCCAACTAACTGTTCACCTTTTACCACTACAACTTCTTTGAAGGAAGTTTCTCTCAAAACTGAAAAATCAGCAGGTTAAAAGAACAAAACCAAAAGCAAAACACCCCAGAAAGGTGACAAAGCAATGCAGCCTCAACTGGAAATTTCCATTGTCTACCTGTTGGATGTTGCTGGATGTCAGACAAAAAGGAAAAGGGCCAGTATAACTGCAAATGGCAAAGGCAAGGAATACAGAAGGAAAAAAAGATTGGGACAATAAATATAGGTGACTTGGTTGTAGAACATAACTTAGAGACATGTCATGCTACAAAGCTTATCTGAAGCATGATGTTTGGTTGAAATATTAATGCCTGTATAATGGTTCAGATGATGAAAGGACAAAGTTCAAATTTACGTATTGACACCACAGATACAAGAAAAAATAAAGTCTATATCTTTACTAATTTCCAGATGGCAGACACTAGTTACCAAAGTGTAGCCCTAGAATCACTGAAGCAGCATAGGACTTTCTAATTCTCTGTGCAAACACAGGAGTTCCCTTTTAAGGCTGACAACCAAAACTCACCATTTGAACCTCCCTTTACAGTTCAGAATCAAAAGACTCTTTAAATGGTAGTACCTGTGAGTAAGATCCTGACAAGTAAATCTAGGCACTGAGGTAAGATCCATGCTGGGGGGGGAGAAGAAAAAAGAAAGGGGGGGAAGGAAGAAAAAAACCCAAACCACCACAAAAAGAACCCCCAGCGCATCTCCCAAAAAACAGTCAAAGAAATGACAGGACTTTTAAGCACTTAACCTATGGAGGGCTCTCTAGTTCAGCTAAACACTAAGAGAAAGCGCATCTCCTAGCATGTACTTCACCTTTTTTGGGACAAGATGAGGAAAAAATACTATGGTATTTTTGTTCCTACCTGCTAAATATGTGCTCTGTCCCATTGCTTTTTGAATCCCTTTATCCTCTGACAGAGTTTAACAAATAGAATGATAATGCACAGTTCTTGCTTATTTAACTTTTCCATGTGATTTGTGATTTCACAGACCTTTGTCTTGCCCCATCTGTGTCTCTTTTTCAGGCCAAGAGTCCCACACTATTTACTCATTCCTTACAAAGACGTTGTTCCTTGCCATTGCTCACTACCATGGCTCTTGTACCTCTTTTGATATCTGCTGTATCTGTTTTGAATTGAAACTGCCTTTTCCCTTTAACACTTACTTCATTTGTCCTCTTACCACCTTGTCAACACAGGCTGGTGTGGTCTTTCAGCAGTTTGTGACAGCTGATCTTCATAATAGCTCATTGCATAACCTAGCATAATCAGCAAACTTGGCTTCTGTTCTTCTTCCTTTTTCTAGATCATTTAAGAAAACGTTGAGCTGTACAAAAGGCCATAAGGCTGATCTTTCCAAGACTCCACTGTGAAAACTGAGCATCTACTCGTTTGGGTTTTTAAAAATCTTTTAATCTGCTACTAACTATGACACATACTTTCCCCTTATCTCCAGGCCATTCAATTTAAGTGTCTTCAGTGAGTTATGGTGGGTAATACTCTTCAGGAGTTGCTCGGGATTTTTTTTTTTTTTAAAAAAAGGGGGGGTGGGGGGAGAAACTGGACACCAACTCCAATTGTGATTTCCCCTCACAAAAGCTCTATTTGATCTTCACCAAAGCATCTTCTATTTAATTCATTTCTTTAAAACAGTTTCTATCAATCTGTGCAACAGAGATGTCACCCAATTTGGGGTGAACTGGCCAACAGGTTCCAAAGCTACAAGACAGCTGTCACACAAACACACTGGCATAATGCAAGTCTTATTTCTTTAGGAAACCAGTCCAGAAGAATTATATAAAAATACAGACTGCCACCTATAACAACAAAGTGTTATTTGATACTGAAATGTATTCTGTACATACATATAGCCTGCACATAGTATTTCTGCTACATATGTACTATACACACACATGCACGTACACACGTGTAAGTATGTACGTATTAAGCATGATTTTAACTCTACAGGTTTATATGCACTATCTTAAATCAGCGTAGATGCTATAAAAACTGATTGTTTATATGCTCACCAAAAAAAAAAAGGATACATTCATTGTAAAACAGTTTCCCATCAGAAAATTAAAAATACAAGAAACAAAAATATAAAAACATCACGTTCAGTACAGTATTCCTTCATAATTATTATCTAATCATGGTGGCTCTCTACAACTATAACCTCATACTCAACTGCCTTGATAAATGCAATCTCGTCCAACCCAATTCATACAAAACACTACCATAAAGACATTTTTTCTGGTTCATTACTTTGACTATGTCGCCCTCCTGCACTCCTCCAGCGCCTCCCTTATCCCTTCACCATCAAACATGCACTACGTATCTTCATTCATACGACCTTTCAAATACAAAAGTTTAGCATCTATGTTATATAAAACTTTCATTTGCTATCAAGATGTCAGCCTTGGCCACCTCTTTGAAAGGGCTAGCCTTAGCTGTCCATTTGTCAAATCTCCCACATAAACCCCTCTGTTCTATAATTGATACCAGCATTTTCCATGAAACATGAAAATTTTTGTTTTTCTCTTTTAAATCCTTTCTTAAAGCATTGTTCTGATAACAGATGTTAGAGCACTGACAAATTGTAATCAGCGTTATGCTACTAGTCATAATATAGCCACTATTATTACACACTTCCACAGGCCATTTTTAAAAATCTATGTGCTTTACAAAGATGGGACTATGTAATATTATGGGGAATTTCTAGCCACTATAACATTTTCACAATAAATTCAATGTTTATTAACCTATTTCCAAAACAAATTATTGTTTCTTTTAACATTGAAAATAAGCAGGTCAATAACATGGTTTGCTATCTTGTGATAGTTTACCTGAGTTGCAGCAACAACAGTAGTTATAGAAGGCGCAGTTGAAGGTGACAGAGCTCCCACTTGCTGCAAGTGGCCTGAAGCCTGCTGAGGTAAATGAGAACTGGAAACGGGAGTGCTAGATCCTGAGCCAGATACTGCATTTGGAAATGATACTGCTACATCATTGCTGCTAAAAATACCTGAAAAAAATTACAAAAACAGTTACATGCATCTCTCTCTCTCCCACTGTCTCTGTTTTCTAGTAGCCATGTAAATATGCAGTAGAAAATTAATCAAGACAAACAAGATCACTTAATACGTAACGCAGAAAGCTCCTGTGTTGAAATTCTAACCATGCTGATTGATATAAGTGCTCTTGTCATTTGACATTCTACAGTTCAGGGAACACAGATTGATTCAGTTCTAAGTTTTTGTAAAACATGTGTGATAAATCAAATATTTCTGTGCATTACAAACTGCTTAAATATTAACAGTAGCAGAATTTTTGGCTAAAATACCTGCCTTCAACTGAGCCTGCTATCAGAGTTCGTGCTTTCAGTGAATTACTGTAAACATTAAGTAGATAAAGAATGAAGTATTGGGCTATATAACTGAACATACACAATACAAATGGAAAAATACTTTTTAACTTTAAAGTAAAATGTTTCTAAACAACATACATTTGTTCAAAACTGTAATTTTGGCAACTAAGGATTGCTTGTGTATTTTCAGAAAAATACTGACAGCAAGTCTGAGGACAAAGTACTCAGATTTGCTGGGAGAACTGGTGGTATTTTGTTTATTCAGAAACTAAAACTCCATCCATGATCTACGAATGCTTGACTAACATTTCTGCTAGATCAGCCAACAAGTAAATGACTAAACATGTTAACATTAGTCAGACTTGTATGTTAGAAATTTAAACAGGAAGAGTCCATACCCCTCTGTGAAGCCATTACTTCTGCTGATCTACATGCAGGGGAAAGTTCATTATAAAGGTTGGGAAAAAAACCCTACTGACCAGAAGCCCAGGACAAGAAGTAGTACCTGTCTATGAAACTGTTAGGCTCCACGTGCATTAGATAAGTGAGCTGTCAGCTGGCCAAGGAATATCAAGCATGGTAGCACTGAACTGCAGTTAGAGGAAGAGTGCCACAGGGAGTAAACAGAAGTAGAATGAACATGGTTAGATCAAAAAAAGCAACAGAACTGAAATGCCAGTTAGAAGGCAAAGAGTGGAGCTAGTTTGTCACTCATACAAATAATGATTTGAAGAAGGCAGTGACAGTAAGAAGATACGCAATGTTAAAACACCACTTGCCACCCAGCAATCCCTCTGAACACTGGCAGTCAAGGGAGACTAACATTATCCAAACCCACACATAATATGCAAACACTGACGTTATCTTAAATTCCCTGCCTCTCTTAACTGTCAAGAAAAATGGAAGAAAAAAAAACAGCCAGACCCAGTAAAGAAAGAAGATACAAAAAAACCAGCTGAAGATACATTCCAACAACACTTTTTTCATCCCTAACCAAGGTTAGGACTTCTTGTCATCATCTCCCCAATCTCTTCATCATAGCACAATGCCATACCTGCTCCACTTTCCCACTGACCTTCATATCTTTTTCCATTTAGCACACCTTCCTGGGCCATCTTCCCCTCCTTTTTTTTTGTCACCATCCCAAAAATCTACAGTTATAGCATTACTAGCATTTTAAGATACGTGAATAC
Organism: Athene cunicularia; assembly: GCF_003259725.1. NCBI lineage: Eukaryota > Metazoa > Chordata > Aves > Strigiformes > Strigidae > Athene > Athene cunicularia. Next base: position 33,160,955 of record NW_020799095.1, on the reverse strand, counting down.
TTTTTCTCCAATTATGTCTGCCTCATTTAACTAGACAGTAAATTACATGGATGCTACTCTAGATTTGTCCCTATACACCACCAAGATTAACATGATTAACAAAAAGCCTTGTTAGTGAATCTACTTGTAAAAGTGATATAATTACAACCACAAAAACTGAAATATACCCTGGGTCCTCAAATTATTTTTTTTAAAATCTGCTTTCAATCAGAAATTTCAAATAATGAAGAGGATGAGGTTTTTGACCCTTTGTATTCTGAATGAATTAAAAAAATTAAACACAAAAAAATTCTTGAAAAATATGAGATTCACATGCAATTATCTGGCTCCAGGAACTGTGCATTTTAAGGGTAAAAATAATGAAATATCACAACACTTATGATTAAATTGTAAGAACTCATCACCATATATGCTATTCACTCTCATAGAATATCAATGATAACGAGTGGAGAAAACAAAATTTTTGGTGAGAGTCAATAGTAAAAAAGAAATAAATTTTGCCAAAAAGGTAAAACTCCAAAATTTTAAAGCTATTGTAGATTTTTTTTCTTCATTTTTCAAAATCTTACATATTTAATAACTGCAGAGATTTTGCTGCTTCTGTTTTAATGATAAGGTTTATTCTTCCTCTTAAAAAATAAAATTCTGGAATACAAGCAGATAGTTATAAAATCATGGGCATAAAACTATTTCAAAAGAAAGACAAGCAGTAAACTAGTTTGCTGGTGGAATGAGGTAAGCTGCTATTTGTTGCTAGCAGTGATAATTGTAGTAGTAGTATCAAAAACACATGCTATGTGTTGCTTTTGCAAAATACAGGACAAACATGACCTATCTGCACACTCTGTTTGGGCTAAATATTTCCATTTAGCAACTCCTTACTTGATACATGCACCTTCTGGAACTAGTCATGCAACCAAGATATTACTCCATGCAAGCATTTGAGTAAGAACTGTATGCTGGACATATGAATAAATCATTAATTTTCACACCATTTCAAAAATACCTGTATAAAAACTATGTGCACATCATATCAGAAAGCCAAGAAAGTCCATATTTAAAATGTCTCAAAGATATCAAGTTGTCATTTTGGGTTTGGGAAAGAATAAATCACTTCCTGGATCAGGAAGGAATAATAATGAAAGCCAAACAAATCACTATAAACCATATTAATGTTTAAAACAAACGAACCACCTTTAAGTCCTTCCCATATTACTGAAAAGTCAAATAGCTATAGCTCTTGATGAACGTTAGTGTGTAATTTGCCAGAGGCATAAACAGCACAGTTAAATACAATCTTCAGCATTTTATACAATACAGTTCTTCAACTGCAGATAGAACTGAACACGTAACATTGTTCAGGTAAAGGCTGACTGTGCGTAACACCACTAATGCAGCTGCAAAACATGGCTTCAGGTACTAACAGATAAAATGCACATACAGGTTGCATTGCTCAAGTGAAAGGCTCAACAAAAAGGCAAATCAAAAAATAAAAAAGCATCTCTGGACAACAAATAACTGCCTGCTTAGCACAGAAGGGTAGTACTATAGAGCTGGGAACACATCAGATTATGCAGATCAGAAAAAACTCTATTCTTTTTGCTGAAAATCACTGACAAAATAGATAAAGAACTTCAAGAACAGTGAAAAACAAAGTAGCCTTAAGTCAGAACTAGCTGTGCAGCAACATATACCAAGAGGCACACAGAACAATTTTCATTATGTTATTCAAAAACTCAAAAATAAGTAGTTCCATTAGCAGAAGAATTAACAAAACAGATTAAATTCTGGCTTTCAACAGCGTTGCACCTCATAGGTGATATCGATGCACTAAGCTTTCCCACCACAACTTCCCGTATCTAGCTACGAAATCCTCAGTTCTTTTTATCTTCTAGTCCTACAGCCCACTACGTTATCCAACTCCCTTACGTTCCCTTCCCTATGCTGGTGATTGCCTAGCTCAGCAAGAGACAAAACCAGGCTGTGGTTACTCTTGTAGCCAAACTCCATCCATCTCTATTACAGGAACCTACACTTTAGACTCCTTTACCAAGTTTGCTCAAAATTGGACAACAGGCTCAAAGCTTACTGTGGGCCAAAGTCAAGAGAGACAATATGTAGACTCCTTCCTTAGGAAGCTAGGAAGTAGTTCTCCCTACCCATAAAGCTGTATTTTCAAGTCAGTAACTTGAAACTCTTGCAACAGTTGTGAAAAGAAGAAGTTATTTGGGCTATCTGCCACAGCTTGCTGATCCTAGCGTTTTGCCAAAACTTAAGGAATAAGCAGAATGTTGTCAAAGAGGGTTTTTTTTAAATGTAAACCTGCCATCCCACTGGAGTTGTAAAGAACTACAGAACCTTCCTACTCGAGGGAGGACAGACAGATCAGGGGCAACCACCTCAAAAGGATTTGTAGTATAATTCACAGAAACAAAAGGACATTTTGAATTATAAGAACTTCTTTACAAAATTAAAGCTATATAAACATTTTCAGTACCTTCACTTCCTGTCATGATCTCATAAAGTCTCCCCTAAAACCAAGACAACTTTTTATACAGAGCAAAATGAAAAAAATGCCTTGAATGAAGCAGTCCATTAATTAGCAACTAACTGTGTAGAAGAATCTATTAAGTCTAATTACACAAGAAAGAACATGTTCTATTCCCACAGAATGTTAATAGTAGAGAAGTATTCTACTATTTGTTACTTTAACACAGACATAAGATAAAGTGAATCTAATGATAAACACAAGCAAATAAAACAGGTCATTGTGACACAGTTGTCTAAAAAGAGAAGAAAGTAAATTGTGTTTGAAACTGCCAAGCTAGTAACAGTATTTCATTTCAATCCATCTGAGATAATGAAACCATAGCTTGGATGCTAGGGCCAACCTGTTTCCTTCATGAAGAAATCTGAATCAATCTCAGAATCAACTATCAAGCCTTTTTCCTGCCACTGATGAGCAAAGTGGTAGAGTTCACTTTCCGATAGGTTTCTACAAGATTCTGCAGTAACGGTTCTAGAAGTGCACAGAAATTATAGTTACTGATCTGAAGCCTGATAACAAGCCAGCATTTCCCTCCCTTTCAGTGTCTGAGGGTTGGGTTTTTTTTAATGGAGGCACAGCAGCCTCTGTCACAGATCAAGAGTCAATGCCCTCCTTTCATGAAGTGCATTCTGTGTCCTCTCCATGATGAGGTAGAAGGCAAAAACACTCCCAGACTGAAAGTATTCAACAAATACACACTGCTGGGGGTGGAGAGGAAGAGGGAAGATACAAAACACAGGTACATGCGTTTTCAAAATGGACTAAATATTCTAGTTTCATACCTATTGACAGAAGGCAGACAGCCATAATCATTTGAAAATACTCTATAGATCAGACTTATAGTCAAAGACCAAAATACTTAACAAGAACCTTCACACAACTGAGGAACACACTTCGGCACAGCAATGTCACATATATGATGAATCAATGATCTAAGAACAAGGCCATATCACTTTTTCATATACAGCAAAGACCTCATCTGCTATCAGATGCCATTAAAATGAACCCCTTATCCTTGACAGCTCAGCTAGCAAGCTTAGTCAATCTCTTCTGCCTACTCCCATTCCTATGTTTATAACCCTGACCATACAGCTATCTACAGTCATTCAGAAATGTATTCAATAACAGGGTGGAGGGTGAAGGATCAGAACTGATCCATGTAGCTACTTAAATGGTCTACTCCTCTGTTCAGCTAGTCCCACCTGCTGTAGTGAACGTTATTTTTTAATTAATCCCACATTCATTAAAGACCACACATGTCAGCAGTGTAACAGAACTCACTCTTCAATTAACTGCAACAGGGAGGAATACACATACCAGTTAACACAAAACAACAGGAGTTACTTAAACCGAACTCAGTCAGTATACAGTCCTCAATTAGACTTTTGTTTCCACATGTAGGCTTTTAAGTACAAGACTTCAAAACTGCCTAAACCACTGTCAGAAAGGTTACAGATTCCCAGTGCAGTATCTCTGCTCCTACTTCAAATTAATCCACACTGCACCATGTGTTACACTACAGCCCTCCACTGCAGAAGGGCTCAAATCCACGTTTTTCATAGCCTAGCCAAGGTGAATGTGCTCTCTGAGAGGAGAGGTTTGAACATGACATGAGGAGACAGATGAATGACACGCTGGACTAGGAACACAGGAAGAACTGTATCATTTTTCTAGCCCACTATATCCATCTCTAACAGTGACCAACAGCAACTGCACAAGGAAAAAAAAAAAACAAAAAACAAGAAGAGGGCAAGCATGAAGTCATACTTTCCTCAAATATTCTCCCAGCCTCTAAAGTCTATAATGTGTGGATTTTGAGCCTGAAGAAGAGTCTCTCTAATTATTAGTCTCAAATTTGCTTCCAACCCTGCCCCAAAGATTTTCTTCCAATCCTTTCTGAACAGTTGTAACTTTTCTTACCATGTCGCACTGCAAAGTTATACCCCAATTAAACTGCGCAGTCTTTTTTTTTTTTTTTTGGGGGGGAACCTCTTTTCATATGTTTCCTCTAGATGCTTTGATTTCCCACAATAACTGTTTAAGATGCTGCCTGTTTAAGGTTCACATATATATGTAATTAACTCAGTTTTATGAAATAAGACACAAAGAATTTCACGCTTATGCTAGTCTGATTCAAGAAGGTTTGAAGTACTCTTCTAGAATAAGAGCAATAAGATAAAGAGCTTCACGATCATGAGACACATATGCTCAGAACTAGAGGAAAGACCTGTAGTTCAAGTTTATCACAGCACAGAAAGATCTTTGCAAGAAGAAAAAGCTATACAGACATGAAAGAAGAATTGATAAAGATCTTAACTTTTGTCATGGTGAGCCAAGACATACAAGCCTAAGTTACTTTAATGTAACATACTAAAATCAAAGTAGTTTTAGGATCACTAAACAAGTATTCCTGAGTAGAAGCATAACACTTACGATCTATGTATCTTAATGATTTCCAGGGAGAACTTCATGTATTTGCTTAAGATCTCTGAAAACCTACCGTAGCTTCAAACCACTCTGACAGCAATCTATCTCAGTGCTGAAATGGTGAGTCACCAGAATCACTAGAATCCTTTTCACAGCTAACAGTCTTTTAAAGGAGTTTCTACATCAAAAGTTCTCTCTTTTGGATTCTGGTGTTCTGAAGCTGGTATCTTTGAAGGCATGCTGCAGGATGCTTCATTGAGCTGGAATTTTCACAGAGCAGGCCATTAGAGAGGCTAACAAATAACAACAGCAATTCTGTTGTGATTAGTTATTTCTGGTGGTGAGGAATAGCTGTTGCCTGAACTGTTGAAGGACTACACATAGCTGTCATTAGCAAAAACTAAAGCTTTAAAGCAGTATTCTAGAAACTCATGGACAGGTAGTTACACCTGAGGTTGTACAACTGGACAATAACACTGTATTATTCAATACTCTGAAAAAAATATGAATAAAGGAACTATTTCAGGATGACTTTGTGATTTCCCTTTTTTTTTTTTTCTTTAATACAGGCAGATGCCTTTTTATCAACACTGTAAAAGTCTGCCCAAGTTGGGTTAGATTCAAAACTTTTAGCTCATTCTGTACAGATTCTGTCTAGGTTAGGTTACCTTGTTTAAAAAAACAAAACAAAACATATATACTAAATTTTGCCTGCATTGATACGGAGGCTAACACTACAGAACCGAAAAGTTTCTTTGGAAATGTGCTGTCTTCTAAAGCCAACCATAGTGCTGGGACTGGCACAATGCCTATCTGTTCTGTGCTACGACTCTCCTCACTGCACTCACAAACTAACGTAAGATGGAACAAGTGAAAACAGAGACCTGAAAACAGGAACAACAAATAAAACAGACAGAACACCGAATGAACGAGAACAAAAGTAGCCACAGAAAGGCTGCAACCAACCATTACAATTTACAGCTAGCTCTAACATGAAATAACATTCAGGTCACCACTACCCATATGCACTAAAATCCTCAATAGATATGTATGTCTGTACCCCCTCCTCCTGTTTTCCAGTGGTAGGCCCATAAAAATGATGCAGAAGAGATGAGACTTCAAGGTCAGGTCAAAAAATTTGATTGCAAGGTCCAGAGTGAGACTGGGAAGGACAAAGCAGAAAGTTATCACACAGTGAATAGCAGTGAAAAATTTACGTCACTCAGATGCAGTTTTTTAGTTTTTTTAAAGTAAGTTTTTTTTAAAAGCATGAAAAAAATGTAAGTAGTTGACCATGAAACTGAAAAACAGAATGCTGAGTAATTTTCTTATTGGTGAAACTACTGTGTGTCACTTCTGCCTTGAAGTGGCTTGACTCCTGTCTATTAAGGAGTCTGTCTATCCTTATGGAAAGATACCGCTCGAAAGACTCTATTTTCTAGTCCTCTATTTAAACTGACCCTTTCAACTGTGGTCAGACTTTAGCTATCATCTTTCCTCCTTTTACGTTTTGTCAGCACCAAATTCAGCTGACAAGCTTTGACCATCACCTTTATATTACCATAACTATCAAACGAACCTCTCTGCTCCAAACTTTTATTTGTATCCACTCAAACCAAAACTCCCAGTTTTTTCTTTCTGGTAGTCTTTTACTGACATGCAGCCAATTTAAACTCTGTGCAGTGAAAAAAACAATCTCCTGTTATACTGTCTCCCTCAAACTCTTTCAGACAATGACTCAGAGTCCTCAGCACTATCCGACTCAATCTCAATATGCTGTGGGAGTAAATGATCTTCCCACATTTAAATATTTATCCTAAGTTTGATTACTTACTTTTCATCCTGTACACACACAGCAAGATCTTTCCTTGCTGTTTGTATTATCAAAGTTCTATTTACCCTCATTCATTTCACACATATGTATGTGTGTGTGTATATAGATATTTATCTATCTATTTATTTATTTATTTATCTGCCAAAACATTGCTAACTTAAAA
>NW_020799095.1:33130084-33153933 GCF_003259725.1 Athene cunicularia | reverse complement strand
TCAATACTTCTCACTACATGTAGACTATGAAATATAAATTTAATGTAATATTAATTTTTTTTAAGAGACCCACCACTATAGACATCTGCCTAACAGATGTAATTTGTGGCTCCAACAGGGTGAAAAACAGAAGTCCTATAAAACTTAAATATTGCTAACTTAAAATGCAAAGAACTTCACCATGCAAAGTTTAAACATTTACATTCTTTTGCATATGCTGAACTCTTAAGTCAATAAAATTTGCAATGCATACAGCACTGCTCTTCCCACACACAGCAATAAGAAAATCATTCTATTTGGCTGACACCAATGGATAAAAAAATTCTACTTTTTCTTAACAGATCACCTGACACCAGTTAAACATCACATTGAGAAATAAACTCGATCATCTTCAAAACTAGTCTCATGAGAGGGTTTTAACTGTAAATACTCCCTCCTAAATCTTTCAGTAACCTGTGAATATAGCTATGATTGTTTCCTACAAATGAACAAAAGCCTTGAAAAAGAAAGCCAAGTTCTAATTTAATAAGATATATTTCATTTCCACTGCTATGAGTGAATACTGAACTAAGGGTACAAAGCCAGTACGGAATACTAAAGGGAAACGGCAATTAGATACGTTAAAGATTCAACATTGCTCCCTCTGAAACTGATAGTGCTGTTATCAGTGACACAAATGGGCAGCATCAGGCTGTCAGAACAAAGAATGGACAAAACAAGGCTACCTTCACATGCATTACTTGTAGTAATTTAAGTAGTCAGGAAGGCAAGTGGGAGAATGCCCGAGGTAGACACCACTATAACACACCCATGAATGGAGCACAGAAGAAGAACTAGAAACACACACTATTCACAAAATTAAATAAAAGAATCTCAGAACTGGAATAAAACTGTTATCATTTTACTGCGCACATACAAAAAGATCATAAAAAGAGAACTGAGGAACTATTGACCTATCAGGCTCCTGCAGACAATCTACAAAGTTTTCACTCAAGTACTGAACAATTGACTCACTGCAGACCTGTATTTCACCCAATCCATAGAATATGCAGACCTTCAATCAGGCTTTTCCACAAAAGGCTACCCTTTGTGATAAATGAACCTCAGAAAAAGATTCTAATATAACTTACCATTATGTATGGTATTCATCAACTTCGAGAAAGCTTTTGAGTTAGAAGAAAAAGGGCTTCATGTTAAGATCATGTTTAACAGACGCACAAAAGAATATGTATAGACAGGAATTTCAGTGAACAATAACATACCTGAATACATCTTTCTTGTATTAGAGCTCTGATCATTTACAGTAGCTCAAATTGTAAAATGGATTTATTTCTATCCACTATATTTTTTTACTTATATTTCTGTTATCAGTGTTAGTTAGCTTTTAAATGTGGAGTATGACAAAAACATCCCAACATACACCAATCAGCTGCATTCTAAAGCTACTATTACAAATAAAAATTCAAATACTTTCCAGCAACAACCAGTCTTCCCAACAAAAGACTGATTTTAATTTCATTGTCCGCAACAGATTTAGAAACTTAAACTGAAGTTGCCTTGCTAATTTTAAATCACAAGGCATCTTTTTTGTTTCACTGATAGATTGAGACTAACTCAAACAATCAAGAAGTTTAAAAGAAAACAGTTGTGTCTCCCGGACTTTAGGGAGCTCTATTGAAGAACAACTCAAACATACAGAAAGAATGTCCAACTAATACATGCTAAAGGAGATGCTCACATGAACTTTCTTTTCTTCAGTGGTTGGGGTTTTTGGAGACTATTGATCTATAACCATGAAGTGCCAGAATACACACATCCTCTGCTGGGTAGCTAGAAATCTCTGTGACTCAGCCTCCCCAGCAACACAATATTTTATGCCCAGTTGCAGAGTGATGCAGTCATGCAGATTATCAACCTCTTCCACTTATGCCACCAATTCATTCATACTTAGGATAATGATCTCACAACTACAAAATTCTTTTAGTTTCAATTTACTAGTTTGTTCTTGCACACTACATATGAACAAAGCCCTCAGCTTACATGTCTGGTTTGACAAGAGGATCGAATTAATGATTTTTCAGATGAGAGTGTAGCAAACACTTCTCATACTTCCATGGGTGAATTTTCTACCTGCATCAGCCTCTGACGTCTGACTGTAATAACTGTTCATGTTCCAACAGGGTGACTGTCTTTTGTGCTTTATTTTTCTCTTCTTTATTCTCCCCACAGTTGGCAGCTACTAAAGACTGCTGTCATAAGCCATTTTTTAACTGTCAGGCTCTTCTGAACGTCAAGATTCCAAAAAACTGAATTAACAACAAAGACAATTTAAACTTTTGTTATCAATACTAGAATATTACAAAACTAATTTAGAAGTCATTAAAAAAAATCCTTGCCTTTTACCTACTGCCTTAACTTGAATAACTAGCCAAAGTTACTTCCGTGGAAAAAACTTTTCAAATTTAGACTATTTTAATTAAAACATTACAGACCAAGTCTGTACTGTTAAAAAAAAAAACAAAACAAACAAACAAAAAAAAAAAACACAAACCACACACACACACAATTTTGCGGTAGAGAAAAAAGCCACACTGTACAAAATCCTAGATGATTCTTGACAAAAGTAGATTAATCTGATAAAAATGAAGCTGATGATTTTAATTAACCTTCTCAACAGCTTTTAGAGAACTGTTCAAAAATACACTTATAATTAAAACAATTACTTTACAAGGAAAAAAAAAAAATCACTAAACCGCACAAAATTAATGTGGCTAGGATCATATATATTATACTACTGGGACAAATTCTGCCTCAGGTTTAAAGGACAATGCAACTGCTGTCTGTCACCCTTAAAAACAGAATCATTTCACCTACACCTACTCTCCACAGCCTTTATTTGATTATAATTCTATCAGTTAATTCCAGTTATGCTCAATTTTTCTGCAGAAAAAATAGCAGTCATTTGATTCACTACTGCTTTCAACACTAAGGAAAACCCCTTCCAAATATGAGGAACCGTCAGGTAGGGTTTTTGAGGAGCTTGTGGTGGAGGTGGGTTTTTTTGAACAAGCACTAGATTGCCTGAAGCTACACCTTTTGCTTTTGTTTTTTTAAAATCATACCACATAGGAGCTGCTATTACCCCAAACCATCACATGCTTTGTACTCCCAAGCATCACTCAGAGCTTTCAGAAAGTTTTAAAGCACAATACACTAGATATGCCCCAGTGAAAAATTTACTACAAGATAACACGTGTCACAGACAAATGAGGAAGAGATGCAGTTAAAGAGCTGACAAAATAATTCAGTAGACCTAGTCTGTAATACGGGGTTAAAACAAGCAGTTGTGTGGCAACTCAAGAACATACAGAAAAATAAAGCAGGAGAAAAACTGCAGTTAGAACTCCTTTCAACTGCAGCAACTAAATGTGAGGACAAAAAAAATCCTTTTAAACATTCACAGTATACACAATCCTTAAGAGAACAGTGCCAATTCCAGTAGACATGAATTAAACTTTAGTAGTCTGATACTGTGCTTATCAAAATGAACTTTTCACAATAAGTATGTGCTACAATGGAACAAATACATGAGAAAAGGATTCACACCTTTGATTCTTACTTTGAAAGTCTCTTTTTTTAAAATCCTTAAGATTCCCAATAGGAAGTAAAAGACTATCATCAATGATTAAAAAAAAAAAAAAAAGAAATACAGTGTTACAAATTATCAGAAGGGAGCAGAGAATGAAACAAAAATCATAATTATGCCACTTCAAAAATTCATGTTGCACCGATATGTCAAATAGTACCTGCACTTCTCAAAAAAGGATACAGTAGCACTAAGAGAGATCTGGAAAGGGTAAGAAGGATATAGTATGAATGACAAACAGGCATTAAAATATCTAAGTCTAAAAAAGGTAACGGATGCAAATTACAGAAATTTATCAATTATGAATACTGTAAAGATGCTCAGTATTTTTCATGCCTATTCACTTTAAGAGTGTCAAAATATGATCAGCAACAGCGGCAAACAAAGCACATCCTTTAAAATGCATAAAGATATGAAACTCACTTCTCACGTTTCAACAGCATAAATAGTTTCAAAAAATTTTAGACAAATTCATGGAAGAGACTAATTCAAGGAAGAGATCAATAGCTACAGATATCCCAACCTTCAGATGAGATGCAAGGAATCATAGTAAGAAAATATCCTGTTTAATTCCTTTGAACTAAACTGTTCTAACACACACCTCATCCATGCATGATGAAGGGCCAACAGTAGATCAGGCCTCCTTGTGACTGATGGAGCTAATTCTAGACTCCCCCACAAGCCTCAACAGAGAACAGAAGGAGAACTGTTCCCCTACCACTATTCCCTTCCACACCCCATAAATTAGTAGAAGGCAAATGAAAAAAGCTGTTTTATTCTGGAACGAAAAAAAAGAGCTGCTGTCTGGGTTCCTGGTATAACTGCCTCACCTCTTTCCTGACTTTTCCTGTGCTGAAGTACCCTCCCAGCCACCTAGTTTTCTCCTACAATATACAGCCAAGCTACTAAACTCCCAACATGGTAAGGTGTCACGAAAGGTTAGGGATGGTGAACAGTAATTACATATGCCAAAAAACTACATGCTGTAATAGCTGGACTTCACATTCATTGTTTTCCTCAATTTTGCATCTCTGCTGCCTTTCACACCTTCCTCTTAGTCTTGGTTAAATCCTTTCTTTTTTCATCTAATCCTTATGGTAGCTGCTATTGCTTTTGCTTTAAAACTTTACCATTATTCTTCCTTAAAATCAATGCTGTTCAGCAAGACTTAATTGCTTTCAGCTCATTCATTTCAATTAGTTTCAAAGTATCTCAGAATTGACTGTGTACTAATACCTACACTTGAGACACCATCCTGTTACTGTTCACTACCTGTTTTTAAGGGAATTGGTTATGCATACAAAAACCTAAAGCTAAATTCTAAGCTTACCACTACTCCCACAGCAGAAAAAAGGCCTAGTGACTTTGGCCTTTGAAAGGATGTTATTTGTTGTAACCAAGCACTAAATCCTTCAGATTAGGCATTAGTCCATGACAGTAAAAAAAAAAAAAAAAAAAAAAAACCAAAAAACCACAACACACCACCCACACCACCACCCTGCATTTGAGTTTCTTATGTGAATGCTAACTATACTGATGGCTTATTAATTGCTTTTTCATTTGTTTGGGAGGATGGGGAAATGGTCTTTATTTGTTGGGTTGTTTTGGGGTTTTTTTTAAAAATTACTTGGAACCTCTAGTCATTCTTATCAGGAAATCCTTCTCATAAATTTTCAAAACCAATAAATAATGGGAAATAGATATCAAACCAAGTCAAGTACTAATGATCTGATAGGATTACTGATGCACAAGCCCCAGACATGTGTTCGTATTCTTCAAGAGTGTTCACAGCTTCCATAAATTTCTCAACTCAAATTTCTAGAGTTATATTGGTCCAAAGACCATAGATGTTCACTCATTTGGACAAAAATTTCCAGGTTTTTTCAAGTTACTTAGTCTAATGGGAGCCCTCTTCAGAAATTTTTTACTACTGTATATCATTCTCCCCCATGAAAACATATGCAGCAAGCTAGATCACAATAAAAAAATAACATTTTTCTTAAAGTTATCCTTATGGCCTTCTCACAGACACCATACATATCTACCAGATCTGACACCAAAAAATAAAGAATTCTGTTTAAAAGCTGAATAAAAGGTATAGAAAGAATGCTATGAAGTAATGAGTTTGCATCTAAACTAGGTGCTAAATCCCAGTTTAGGCCAAATGGACAAAAATTTTTCTTTAAATTCTGGATTGGGCAAGAAGTAGCTTTTCTAACAACATAGTTTGTTTCACACTATTTCTTTTGTTATCACCACAAAAGCCCTGATAAAAACTATGTTGCTAAGTATTCTGACAGCATACATTGTGTGTATGGCATATGTGTATAACAAGCTCCTACAACACTTTTTCAGTTATGGCAATACTCCTGAAAGGGAGGTTTATTGGAGTAATCTTCTGAAAATACTGGAATTTCTGGAAAATCTGGAGAAATTCTGGCTTATCTGTGCCACCTTTTTGCATTTTATTTATGCTGGGGAGATTTATTAAAAATCGGCTCACATCCAGATGCATCAACACAAAGAACTTGCAGCTTTTAAGTTACAAATACAGGTAACCTTTATAAAATATCAGGAACTGCCATACAGTGAAAAAGCACTGGGATATGTTGTCATTTAGTGTAGCTAAGACACATCTTCACATCTAGACAGACACTGGATTCTGCTGCTTCCTTTTTTTGAAGTGTTCTTAAATACAAAAGCTATTGAAATCTTTGATTGTACCTGTAAAGCTATCCCAACTGGTTCCTGCCATATTAACTAGAGCTAGGCATTTGGATTTTCATCAACCACAGCATATGAAGCTACCTGGGGACTGCCTGACTTCAAATATTTCACTACAGAGCCAAAATTGCAGTGGGACATGTGTTCCAAAGTTGTACCAACCGACACACACAGTACTGCAGCACAGCACAGGCTATCTAGAGCTTCAGAAAGCTACTGTACTCAGTCCTATCACATCCCTGCTTAAGAAAGTAAAATAAATTACATGCTTAAGAAGAAAGCATAGGGAAACATGGAGTTGATAATCAGACACTTGGTCTGATTATATTTTTTAAAAAGAGCATAGTATATGGATAGCACAGTTCCTATACATCAACACAGGAATCTGTCCACTATAAAAGTGGATTAATGGGTTTCCTCCCAAGCAACATCCTTCAGTTAAAAGCTCAATTATTTGAAGGTAACTAGTCTTCCTTGTACCACTACGTTATGTTAGTATTACTATTTCAATTTTTTGTTTTCTTTTTAAAACTTTACAGGGAAATCTCAGAAATCATTACAATAATCAACAACTGCCCTAGACATCAGAGCCTCTTCTTAATCAGAAGTTAGTCACCCTGATCATAATCCTTGAAACCTTCAGTCAGTTTAACTTCTGATACTGCAGCTTTTCACATCAAATAAATGAGAAATTTAAAAGCAAAGTACATTTCTTTCTGATTTTAAAAACCTGACTGTAGAGCTATCACCTCTGACTGACAACAGCACAAGAATTTTACCATATGAATTGGACAGTATTCAGAGGGACAAAAATACTGCAAATACTATCAACACATAAAACATCACTTATTTCAGCTATATTTGATTTCTGAAAGACTTGAAAGTCTGTAAGATCTGAAAAGTACAATTTTCAAGGAGGGGTAAAAAAACTCTACTGCTCCTTTTATAGTCAAGACTCTTCTTTGCCCTCCTCCCCCCACACACTTTTTAAACGTTCCCATGTCACCTTTAACAGATTTTATGGAGTTAAGAGACCGATTGCTATCTCACATTTGACTTACAAAGACTGACACACTCTAGTAAATTGACTCCAGATGCTAAAAATGTTCACACTCAAAAATACGTATATTTTAATTTAAAATATATATGTATAAAATCATATAAAATGAATGCAGTTTTTAAGTCTAATTTTTAAAGGAGATCTTAGGAACTAAACAGTTGCAACTAGGCAAACACCACCTGTATCTCACTTCATTTCCATACAGAAATAGAACTTCATTTAAGGAGTATTTCCTTGATCTTCAGAAAAGGGATACACCTCAAACAAATATCAAGTTCTGCAACAAAGACATATGAAAGTAGATAAATCTTTACTACTTCAGAGTCCTTGTTCCCCTGCTCTATTTTAAATTCTTAGTTTTGTAAGAAGAGCTAAATAACTACCATAATCCAAGCACAAAACTTGAAGTTTCAGTACATTTTTCTCTTTCTGGCCTTTTTTTTTTTTTAATATAATAATCTTTACTTCATGTAAAGATAATCAACCCCTGGAAAAGCAGGTAATTTATTTTGTTCATTATGCAGGCAACAAAAATAGCAAAACTGTCAACTAGATCTCATGCGTCCAGTGTAGTTTATCCACATTACCCAGGCCTAAAATAAGTGAGGCTTTATTAGAAATTCAAACCTAACACCAAATATATACAAGGCACTTTGTAGGCTTACGGGTCAAATATAACCTAAAAGCAAACAGTTTACAAAAAAACTCATAGACTTCTTTGAAAACCTTTCCTCAACAAATAAGAAAGATTTATAGCTAAATTTGAAAAGTAGTAAATACAGCAACTTAGTAGCCTTTAAGCCTCCCCCAGTCCATTTTCTTCTCTGCCATTATAGGTACAACTAACAAAAAGCCCATGTATTCATACAGATACTCATTGTTTCAAAAAGATCATATTTAGATGCCAATTCTGCAAATAAGTCTGTATGGGCAAAAATCTAACTCTACATAATTTATTTTATTCATTATTAAATTCACTTTTGGGTAGAAGATTTGCAAAGAAAAATTTCAAACCATTTATAAATAATTACATCTTTTTGCTCACCTTTTTAAAATTATTATGCCTTTCTCCTGAAATGACTACCAAAAAATCATCTTTATTTTGTTTTTAAATGAAAAACCTAAGAGGAAAATACACATTCGCTTTCCCATATTAATTTGGGGTTTGTTTTGTTGGGAGTTTTTTAGAACCTGAATTGTGTTACTTTATAATTTAAACATACTATTTGCTATCAGAAAATAATAAATACATAAATGGTAATATATTTTGAAATGTAAATAGAAACTAATGCCCAGAGTCACACCATAATTTGGGAATCTAGTTTCAAATATATAATCTTCAAAATTTCCATTTTAACCTGAAAACACTTACATTCTCATACAACAATTAACTAGTCAGATAAAATCTCATTTCCACAGGTACCAAGATCTTCCCTGATATAAGCAAGTCTAAGCAGCTTGACTTACAAGGTATACCCTAGTTATCAGAACTTACCTTCCCTTTCCTGGGACATTTTTCCACTTCAGAAAGCCCTCAGTTTTCACTCAAAAAAAAAAAAAAAAAAACAAACAGAAAATGGGGCAATTACCAGTATGCAGTAGCCAATGAAAAAATCTTGACCAGGAATATTAATTCTTCCTGTATAACAATTATGAACATGATTTTAACTGTTTTGTAAACTGAAATATTATCAAATTAAATATATTTCGGTCTATCAAAGAGTTTAAGACCCTCTGAAAAGGACATTTAAAAAATCTTGATCACTGAATGCCTCTTCTCAACTTTCCTATATTCATATTTTAGGAGGAAATTAATATCAGAATTAAATATAGTATTCTGCTACCTGTAAAATCTATGGATTAATTTCAAGTGATATAACTTTCCTACCCCTTCCTGAAATGAGTATATCCCAGGGATGACAATAGCCTTCTTTTCCTAAAGCATCTCAATTTGAGATAATGTTCAGTTCTCCACCATTATTCAGAAGTTTTTAATAACACATCTCTGTTATAAGGTTCATTGTTCAGTATTTTTTGCACAAAATTTTTTAATCAAGTTATTATTATCTATTACATATAAGTACATGTCTTACAACATACATTTTTAAAAACCACAGTGAATCTTCAGAGCAAACATGAAAGATTCTTCCCAAACTTTGATAAAAGCATAAATCATACTATGTTGGGAACTAATTTCTGCAGACCCATACTTCCTGACTATTCCCCAACTAGAGTATTTTGAGATGCCTTATTTGCCCAGTTACAATATGCCAAACTGATACACCATGGTAATTTTTCTTTTAGAAATCAAAGGGATAATACAGCACACAATTAGGTTCATAGATAAAAGCCAAACAAGAATCTCTACAACCATGTGATTTGATTCTTAGCTCTAGAACTTCCTGCACATGCAAATCCAATAAATATGCTCAACTAAACCTTATCTTCTAGAAGATGTATTACCTCTTAAATTTTCAGTACCATTACTGAGAGTTGTTCAACTATTACTTTCTCCCACTTGATCATATTTTATAATATTTTATGGGTTTTATTAGGTTAAGGTTATTACAGTATCAGTTTTCAGTTTCCCATATGATATCCATAGTCAGATAAACTCACTCCTTAGCTTTTCTAGAATAATGTGCTTTTTCCAGTGTTTGAATCCTTCTCATGGCTCTTCTCTTCTTTACATACAGCAGATAGCAGAACTAGATGCAGTATTCGAAGACCAGATGCACTCTACTGAACACAGTTACCTTTCTCATTAGTTTGCTGTTTACGCATCCAAATATTTTTAAACACATCTCAGCACTGGAAGCTCAGACATAACTGATTATTCACATTTACCGTTTTTCTTTTCAGCCCTTCCCTCCCTGGAAGGCCATGTTTATCCTGCAAGTACACATCCATCTTAGACACAGTGTTTTACTTTAGCTCCACCTATGCAACTCTTGGTTCATATTGCTTACAGAAAGGTTCATTTTACACTGTTTTCTTTCCCAGATTTTTTTTTTTTTTTAGAAACTGCAGAATTCTCCAATAAATAACATAAAGTCAATAACTGATGCACAGGGAAGTAACATAAGCGCAAAGTAAAGACTTTCACTTAATAATTCTCTGATCAAAATTAAATCAAGACTTACCCATTAACTATATTTAATGCAAAGATTTGCTGACTTCCTATCATTACAGGTCTTCATTTAAAACATCATGCTGTGTCAACTGAAATGTTGACATCTACTGTGCCACAGCTTTTACTTTTAAAATACCAAAAAAGTTCTTCACCATAATTCACAATAACCACCATTAAACATTTTTACATACAGCTTTATATCTCTTTAACATATATCTTTCCTATATCAGACACATCCTAATTATATAATATTAACTACCCGCCAGTCTTCTACAACTTCACAAGTGTTAAAGACTTACTGAAATGTAACACTAACCATCTAAAACATGCTAATAGAAGGTACTCATCATCAGAAAATGCCGAATTATTATTTCTGGCTGTGGCTGCTACTAACACCTGTTTTAGTTAAAAAAACTGATGGGTGGGATCCATTTCATGATAATCCCCATTTTCATAAACTCCTACTACCTCATGTGATTTCTTCCCAATTACTTGATGAATGTCTCCATGTTTTCTACACCAATAATAATTTTAACATTTCAATCTCATATCAAACCAACACCACGCCTCTTGAGCCTCAGATATAAAAAGACTGAAATTATCTGCACATGAATTTTGCCTTGTGTATTTTCTACACTGTTTGCTTAATCCTAAAAGGTCATTAATATCTATTAGTATCAATTTGTTCTTTCTATTCTATCTCCTCTGGAATACAAAGTGGCTTTTCAACACAGCAAGACTTCTTTTTCTGCTTTGGCTTCTGGTGCACCTACCAGATAAATGTAACAGCACAACTGTTTCAGATTAATTTTTTCCTAAACTCTTTCTCCCAATATATTTAGCTAATAAGTCAAAGGCTACAGAAGTTTAAACATAACATCATGAAGAATTAACATAAGCTCTGAGGGACTTGGTATCTCAATAAGAATGATTTCAAGTTACTCATCTACTTTGAAACTCAAGAGTTCTCTTACACCGTCAGTAAAACAATAAACTTAACAGTAAGATCATCTCCTTGCACAGGAGCGTAACACTTGGCAGAAGCTTCATCACTGCTTGAATCAGATGAGAAAGGAGAATTAATACATGGATTAAGATGAAGCATTTAGCAAACTTCTTTATAAAGCTGAAATTTGACTGCACAAGACATAAGATCAACCCAGAGGGGCTTGTGCCAAAAAACATAAACTGTTTCTACATTGGAGTTTGAAATGTTGCTATATTAAAGTACAAATACTGTCTCATATTACCAGCCAGAGCATATAGAACATATATGATGTAGAGAAAAAATGCAGGAAGACAAATTATAAGGTTACCTCAATTGTGACAAAGGAATTCCAGAAGATGGGCATGGCAAGTGTGCTGAAAAAACGGGCTTATCGTTTTGGGTCCCAATCTGGAATTTAAGCTTCTCCACTCTTCTTATGGAAAAAATAATTGCTTTACAAGCTCTTGTAGGGTTTAGAGCATTCATAAAGGCATAAAATCAATTATGCAAAAGTTAAAATATTGAAGCAAATGATCCCCTGATGCCCTTAGCAACTGAAGCAAATACTACACAATGTTGTACACTTCAAATCATGAATGGAACTAGGAAAGACAGAGAAACATCCCTATACACTTGAAGCACTGTAATTCTTCTAGCAGCAAGTAACCATACAGAACTTGACAACTACGCAAGAACTTTATCTACCATAAAACAGAAACTTCAGTTTACTCCTGACACTTAATTGCCTTCTATTTTACCTTCCACAAAAGTCAGAAGGCACTGTACATCACAAAATGTTTTCCCCCTACTGCTGTGGGACATAAGTTCTCAAAGTTTTTCACACACTGGAGTGTACTCCAAACAGAGAGAGGCCAGAGCCTGGACAAACTGCTTGACAGAAAAATAGAGAATGTATGAGTGTTATTCATCATAACTCTATTTTTTTTCTTCCCATTACCGTATTAAGATTCTGCACTACTGTTGAAATAAAGTGCAAGTATGGTAAAAGAAACATTTGATCTTGGAATCTACTGCTAGAAGAGGTAAGCACTGGGACAAGATACTACTCAACTCTTCCCACTCCCTGGATGAAGGTTTTCTGTTCTTTAGTCACCATTGTTGTGAAAAGAAAAAACTAAAAGTCTTCAGCAGAAGGGATCACAACTTTACAATACTTCAGACTAGAAGTCTAAGTATTATTCCCTAGAAGGATGTCAAGAATGAACTTAATCCTGAGAATATAACTAGTGTGACTTCAAAGTTAAATAGCTCTATAAAACTGTAGAGTTCAGATGAAAACCCCTCCTCCATTAAAAAATTCAGATCCTGAAGTCACTCCAAAGACCAGTTCATTTTGGGGAAACCAGTATCAGCTTTACATAACTCCCACTGACAACTGACTTATGCCTTCTTAGACAATAAACATACAGTGCTTGTGAATTTCCAGTAGAAAGAGAAGTATGGTTTGTAAACAAGCTGTTATGGCTAAAGAAGCATTTTTTAACCAAAAAAAACACCCAAAAAACAGGGAGAGATGAGAAAATGTTAAGAGAAAAATTCCTTATTACCCTACCAACTAATTTTTTTTTTTTTTAATTACTTTTCATTCCTTAGAATCATAGAAACACAGAATCATTCAGGTTGGAAAAGACCCTTGGGATCATCAAGTCCAACCTCCAGCCCTACTCTACAAGTTATCTTTGACTACACGGTTAAAGTAATGCATATAGAATTTCCTATCAGAGTATAAATACATTTCAGAAAAAAATTAAAAATAACATTAAGATTGAACATTTAAACACTCAAAATTTTGAATGCATCAGATCAGTTGCGTGGCAACTGTAATACAACTTGAGTTTATGTATGTAACACCTTTTAATTATGTGGCCTTGTAGTATTCATGGTACATCTCTGTTCTTATTAAGCAGGAAAACAGAAGTTCTGTGGACTTGACAAAAATTTTGGAGAGCAAAAACATTTTCACAAAATGAGTTGAATGTACTTATTCTGAATAAAAGTTTTACGGAAGACATTTAATTATGTCTAAACAGCACATGATGAATCTGCATTACCTTTTAAAATAAGCTTTCCTTCACATTTAATCCAACTTGAACATTAACTGTGAACAGGATAATCGTATGTCTGCGAAGTAATGATTTTCATAATTTTTATGGATCTCAACAAGTACTCTTAAGAAAACAAAAAAAGAATGGTAGCTTAAGATAGCTGCAGTTAGGAAGGTTGTTTTTAAAAGAAGAAAAAAACCCACAGAGGAGATCCTTGGAAAAGGTCTCAAAATCTTTGTTTAGTGTGGTCTAACTCATTTCTGATTCTGCTTCTTTGAAGGAGCAAGGCAATTCCAAGTAAGAGTCCGCAAAAACTTTTTGGCTTGACCTCCCTTGCATTTTCTCTCAATACATATACATACACAAAATCTTATTTGGGGTTTTGGATCAAACTGTTTAGATTCACTTGTCAGATTTTGTTACTGGACAATACAGAGACATTCCAAAGAGAAACTTCACCATATCATACCTGAGAAAATGTATGTTTTTGATAATACTCATAATACTCATATGCCCTTCCTCATTGTAACAAAGTCGTAAATGGACTGCTAAACCCAGAAAAAGCTTATGATGAAGTGAGGAAAGAAGCACTACAACCGTAAGGAAAAGGGGAAATCAGGGAGAAGAGTACATTAAAACAATATGCTCGGACTCAAGCAGAAGTTTCTGGATAAATTCAGAGCTCTTGCTCAAAGACAGACATCACATTTAGTTTTGTTTCTTTGGGTTTTCTGGGTTTTGTTCAGGTGATGTTGTTTATGGATTCTGTTTGTTTGGTTTGCATTCATATTCTTTGGCACCTTCAGAAAATACCACTGTTATAGTGGACAGGTCTCAAGCTGGCTAGCAAGAATCTAAGTATGTTTAATAGAGGTGAAATTATAGGCTGAGTATCAGGAAAAAGGTAATAAAACCTACCCAGTATTTCCATCCATGTATTTCAAAGCTATTTACAAAGGGAGTCTAACATTATCACTGGCATTTTATAGATGGAAGAGTGAGATATAATAAAGAGGACAAAGGAAGCAAGGACGGACCTGGCCAGGGAAAAGCCTGTTCTGGGAGCTGCAAGACCAGAATATAAAATAAATATGTTAGGGGGGAAACATGGGTCCTTCACTTCAAACCAAGATCTTGTACTTCCATCTGTTACCCCAACTACAACAATACATATTCCACCTCAAAGAGATTATAAAGGAATAAGGAAGTCTGTACTAAAATAATCAGAACACATCTAAAGCTATTGGATGATCTCTGTCCATAACGGATACAAGGTTAACATGTTTTTAAAACTGCATTTTAATCAAAAAAGATGGACAGTGAACTAGGAAGTTTGTCACAGTTTCTCCCTATTGATTTCAATGTAGGAAAAATATTTTTCTTATTACGGTTGCCACTGCTATTGCCATTATTACCTGTAATAAAAAACATCATTTGCCTGCATCTAACAAAGATTCAGAACAATATGGTTTTGAGATCAAGTTAAGTACCTGCCTTGTTCTAAAACATTTTTGTTTCTTGAAGCATGTATGTGTTTTAAAATATCTCTTGCTTATAGAGTGAAAATATACAATATAAAAGCGTAAAACCCTGCCCACAACTAAATATTCAAGTTTCATTTCTCTTTCCCCAAAAAAAGAGAAAAAATAAGCAAAAAATCTACCAGAGCAACAAAAAGGACAAAATTTCAAAGTTACAAAACCAAAGTATCAGATAGTTTGCTATATTTTTATCCAAACACAAATGCCTCCGAAGCAACAAACACTTTGGTAGATACAGTATTCTACAAGGTCATTCCACACACAGGTTTAATGGGAACAGAAAGCCTCTCACAGCCCCAGATGCACGTAACATTTAGAACAGAGGAAGAACAAACCAGCCAATTTCACAATATGAAAGTGTCATCTGGCTGCACAGGGGTCCAGATTCAGAATATCTTTGTACGTATTTAAACTGATAATTCTCTTCTGATTTTTAGTTAAGCTGAATTGGAAAGAAGTAGTTGGAAGGACATACTCAGCACAGCTGACATGCTTGAGTCCTGATTCTCTCGACATAACAGAATGTACAGACAACATAGTCTGCATAATCACTTATTTTAGCTACACCTGTGACATGTAATTTCCAAATAACCTATCTTCATGCAACTTACTCTCCACCCTACGGACTCAAAACCTGCATTTATGTAGCCTACAGGTCAATACACAGGTCAATCTTCTTCAGCCACCTACAGCACAGTGGCACCTATACATGGAACTTACTCTTCCAACAGTCATATTCTAATTTTTGCGCTTTTTTTCCCCCAAAGAAACATTCAGGATACTTTAAATGATACTCTGTTCTTGAAAAGCATACTCAGAATTACGGCTAAAATAATAATGACATATTTTGAGGTAAGAAAACAAATCCAGTAAAGGCCTACCTGAACCCACTGGAGATGAGCCAACACTAAGACTTTGTAAACTTCCATTCCTGAGCAAAGTTGGAGATTTTTGAAGACCAGAGCTTGTCACACTTCCTGCAGCTGATGCCACAGATGAAGTTGGGGAAGCAGAAGAAACTGAAAGATGGGAAACACTTTCTTGACTTTTATTTCCTTTGGGTCTACCAGGCCCATGTTTACTTTGCTTATTTCCTTTCCGTTTCTTTTCTGTTACAGTTTCTTCTTCTATTCCAGAAGTCTGAGCTCGTTTGTATGCTGTAGAAGTAAGGCTTGAATTACCTATGTCTCCAGGTGAGCTGTCAAAGTTTTTAGACTGGGAAACAGCTGATGATGAAGGGAGACCAATTAAGGAAGTGAAACAATTGACACCCCCCTCTTGACTCCCAGCCTCTCCTTTATGTACATCTTTGGTTGATGAAGCCTGTTGAGAATGCGTGAAACTGTCACTTCGAAGGTCTGTGTCTGTAAAACTCAAGAAATCCTGGGGAGACTGAACTGAACTTCCAGAAGATGACTTTATACTCCCCGGAGTGCCCAAAAAGCTTCCTAAAACAAGAGGGGGGAAAAAAAAAAAAAAGTACAATTTTCTTTTTCCCAGTCATTGAAGAAAATTGCTGAGAAAGAGTAATACCTTAGAATACAAAACTTTACAGTGTAAGGACTTTATTAAAAGTGTTACCATGGGCTAAAGAATTTATTTTTAAGATAATTCATTGCTTCTCCTGCTGATCTTCACTCTGCTGGATCTGTTTCTCAGATTCCTATCCGAGATTCAGATTTAAATTTGAGGCACAAACAAGGTGAAAATTAATAAAAGGAGAATAACCACTTTGCTGCTTAGGTAACTTTGACATCCCTAGTGTTTTGAAGCCACAGCACACACTTGGTGCAAGTCAGAGCAGGTTTTTTTAAACATACATATATATAAAAAGAAGGCTGATAGAAACGTGCTATGATCACATCTACGCTCTGCCTGCAATCTTCCTTACCATTCTACCTAAATCACAGTCTGACACAGGTCAAGGGAACAGCAATTGCACTTAATTTACCCTGGCTGAGGAGGTGTTCCACAGAAGAGGTATTTTTCAAAAGGACAGGAGAGGAAGTAGATAGAAATGTACAAAACTGGCATTTTAAGACTTCTTCAACGCTGTCAGAGAACCATAAAGATCTTTTGTATAATAGAATTACATTGCTTCTATAATATTTGCAATGCAGTCATTTCATCACTGTGTTAGCCCATGCAAGGCAGAAAATAGAGCACACTTGGGAAATACAAACATCTACTTTCACTGAAATTCAGTAATTTTATATGGGTGGGTGCATGTGGGTACTGTTTTGTATAATTCAGACTAATGATGACTATCTTGTCAAGAAAATACCCTTAAATATGACATTAGGTATAAAAAAGTCCTATAAAAATTAGTGTTTTGTCATTAGTATGCAATTAAACGTTATTGATAATTCAATATAAAATACAATTTATATTAATACAGCAATTTAAAAATTATAAAAACATTGTTGGTTTGTATTTTAAATAAGTTAAATCAACTTCACTTAATGCAGCTTAAAAGAAAATGCATGCACATAGTAAAGATCTATTTTATCATCTGCCATGAGCAAGATTTTTCCTTAAATGCAGAATTGCAGAACGCAATTTTCAAAGTTTTGAGAATTTAAGCAAAAAAACACTGCAGTTTTGTTCAAGTAAAAAAGCTTGAAATATTGAAAGAGTTCTAGACAAATTTAAAAAGGAAGAGCAACATCATAAAGCAGAAAGGACAGTCAGCTACTTACATGCAAGGGTAAAAATCATGGGAAAATAATTAATTTCTATAAAATCTAGTTTGTTGTGTTTCAAAATAACATGTTTTATTAGTTCAGTAACTAAAAAAAGACTTTTTTTTTAAATCTTTACCTCTGACAACAATGCCATAGTAAAATTTGCTTTTTTAGATGTATCAACAGTGCATTTAGTAGGTTTTAACATGTTCAAAACAGACTTTTTGTATTACATAAGGTAAATAAACTGTATATACTTGTCACGTAACCATCTTATGCTTATGTATTCCAATGACAGAAAAAAAAAAAATCTTCCACTTTGAAGAAAAGAATATATTTTAAATGTCTGTATCTTAAAAAAATTAAGGCCCACTGTATCCTATACATCAGGTATTCCAGTTTTATTCTAGTATGTACGAACTAAAACACATTAGGATTATTCCTTTTAAGAGCTAAGAAAGACCCCTAGACTCAAATTCATGTTATTTCACAGCAACTTTTCAGCACATGAAAAAATTTATGGTTTCAGCAGTGAAAGAGACTAGCTTAACAGTCTAAACAAAAGCAACAGTTTTGCTCTTTAAAGATGCACAACCTTCTTTTTCATGTTATGACAATGAACTTTTCCCCTGAAAAAAGTTTTTTCTCCAAAGTAAAACAACATTCTCATTATTGAGGATAAAGGATGAACTACTTTTCAAGTTTTAAATACGTAAATTTTCTAATTCATGTCAAAGCAGAAGTCATGTCACAGCGTAACAATTAATACCTTGCTGAAAAGGGCTAGCTGCAGTCACAGTTGTTCCTGGATTTCTTCCAGCACCAGGCTTTCTTCCCCTCTGACCTGAGCTGTGACCTGCAGATTTCTTCCCTTTGCTCTCTGACCCTCTAGCCTCTGAAGACTCTTTTCCACTTGAAACATGTGTAGAAACTTCCTGGAAATTTGCATTTGTAAATCGAGCTGTGGTATCTTCCAACCGCTTCAAGGAGCCTGACATGGAGTTGTTGCTAGTGCTTGTATATGTCTAGCATTTTGATAAGAAAGAAGAAATAAGATAAAAGAGACAGTTATGTCACACAAAAAAAACTAACAAAGGAACTGTTTAGAAGAACCCATTCTTTCAAATAAACGTAGAAGTGTTCAAATACTAAAGTAAATGGCAACAGCAGGAGTTCCATAAACTGACTTGTTAAGAATTTCAGCAAACTGAAG
The DNA here is from genome assembly GCF_003259725.1 of Athene cunicularia. NCBI lineage: Eukaryota > Metazoa > Chordata > Aves > Strigiformes > Strigidae > Athene > Athene cunicularia. Next base: position 33,134,878 of record NW_020799095.1, on the reverse strand, counting down.
TGCATAAAACTTCATTTTGTGGGGAAAAAAAACACACACACATAAAAATAATGTCAGCTTTAGTTGAAATTTTTACTTCCTTGAGGTCAATGGATTAATCTCAGATCTATGGTTGCAAGTCTTTATATTCTATTTAAATAGGGTATTGTTATTTTACTGCTTAAAATGAAAAAGGATTACTTTAATGCTTTTCTGAAAATATTATTTTTGTGCAGTTTGTTTTGTCAAACTGGAAATGTTGTTCCATCATTGGTGGAACTGACTAAGGCTTCAGAACCTAAGAACTTGAATATTTAAGATTTTATAGTCTCAACACCACACCAAAATCAACTCCAACAAGCCCAACTGCCCCTTATGTCTTTACTTCCCATCATCACACTAGGATTCCCTGCCATCTGAACTATCCCAATCAGCCAACTTCCTTAAGTATCATCAAGTAAAGAAGACACACAAGATGGAGTTGGCCAAGACACATGCAGGAATCCTGTTGCCTCACAGGAAGGGAAAAATGTAACACACCCTTGAGCTCCCAATGCAGGTTTACTACTCAAGCCTCACCGATTCCCAAGAATTTTGGCCCTTCTCCTATACCCGCAAACTCTTCAAAAGGCTTTTAGAAATTTTATCTCTAGGCCCATTAATTTTCCATTAAATTTTGTCAGTATTATTCGTACTGGCCAACAAGTCAAAATAGGTTCACGGAACGTAATTAGATGGGCAAGGAAACTGCATGCACAGCATTAAGAAACTACACTGGTATATAATGGTTTTCATAATTAAAAAAAAAAAAAAAAAGTTGTGATAGCAGAATGTTAGTATAAGAAAATAGAAAAATAAAAGCAAAATTAGGAAAAAGTAAATAATATTCTACTGTTATTTATACTCGCACCAGATAGTAAAACAGCCTTTTGCCTGTATAAAGTTTCTTCAACAAAATATATATGGATCAAATTTAGAAGCTATTCATCTGTTCAAAACATGCCTGGTTTGTTTTTCAGTTCTTTATAGAAAAGAGTTTATAATAGCATCTAAATTTATTTCCACTAAAGAGCACACAAACTCATGCCTCAAAATTGAGCATACACATACATTTTTTCTTCCCTGACTGTGATGCTTGCTGAATTTAGGCCTACAGCAAAATATTTCTTCATCATTACATAAAGTTTTGTAAAGCCAGTCTAAAAGGTTTCCATATTTCTACTAAAACAGCCAAGACATTTATATAGCACTTACTTTTCAGTTGCAAATGCCAGAAGACAACAAAATATGCAAGCTTTGAGGAAGATGAAGTTTTATCTATTTGCATAGTGCGCTGTATGAATTATTATGAACTGCAACAAAAATCTCTTATGGATTTTCTGAATAACAGTGAAGAAAAAACAGTTTAAATCTGTTAAAGTACAATGTTAAAATAATTTACCTCAAATTCCTATTACTACACTCGTGTTTCTAATGAAAATGGACCAATTCTAAGGTAAGTTTAGGAGTTAACTTTTTGAACCATTACAAAGTCCACAAGTACACTCAATTTTCCAGAAACTGATGTGTCAACCTGACCTGAGTTAAGAAGCAGTGATTCAAATTTGGGTCATCTGAACAAAGGGTTTCAGACATGCAATAACCCAAACCAAAAGTCATGCTTTTTCAAGGACCCAGGATTTCTACTCTTATCCAAAACCTTCCTTTCCTAATTCTTATCTCCTATCCACTCAGTCAAATATTAATTGAAAGGATCATTCTCTATAGGTATCAACAATGATAGTTTGATATTATCTAGTATCTCCTCCCCATTACTTCAGGAATTTTAAAAATTTATTTTAAAGGGAAACAAAGAGTTTAACACCCATCTACAGACAGGCCAGAGCTAGGCAATGATAAGCAGGCACTAATTTGAATATACTGTGCAGAGATTTGGTTTGACTGCAAGACTAAGCTCTGCTCTTAGCAGATTCTGGAGAATATGCATGAACATCACAGTTCCGCTTCTGAAAATTTTGCTCTAACAGGTATTTGTGTTTCAGAAGGAGCTGTAAAGTGTAATGAAACCTACATGCTTGCTCAGAATATCTTGAACACTAATATGATGTAATATACCCTAAGCAAAGTATAACTTGGGGTTTTTTTCCAGATTATATTCCTTACTTTAAAGGAGTTAATCACAACTAAGTACCCTAAACCAGATACACATACATCAACTGCTTTGAGAATCTACAAGCTATACAATAGGATCTAACGTAAAAGTTCAGCACAAACTTTAGATTATTAATTGGTTCATACAATAACCTACATACCACAAAGCAAACCACTTTTCTAAAATGCTAAATTCTAAAAGACAAAGGCCTAACAGAAATGTCTCAGAAAAATCTTAATATGCCACAGCAAAGTTATATTACATTTGTTTGGGGGTTTTTTGAGGTCAGGAGAATGCGAGTGGCAGGGAACAAGGATCTCAGGACAGAGGGAGAACACCTTTGGTGATTTACTGACTCTTCAGCCTCTGCAGCTTCCCCCTGGGCTTACAACGCTGCCCCCTCCCAACACATGCTTTTTAAATGGAATACATTGCACTAGGCGCCCCCCTCCACTGCTCACACTGTCATCAGTCAGTCATTCTCCTTCATTTCAGTACAGACCTCCCCAAAAAAGGAGACTCTCCTGATGCTGTCACCCAGTTCCATTCCTTGGTTTATTAGGGATGACTTGACTGTTTCATGAATGTTAATCCTCAAAAATCAATCACTATTTGCTAGTGCAATTACCAAGCTAACTCTGTGTGTATGAGGGTTCCTTTATGATTCCCATAAACCAGTTAGCAGTTTTTTTTCTGAAAAGCACACTTTCACATTGCCAACTTGGTGCAGAGAGCTACTGTCATTTTTATGCCAACCATATTCCACTCTGTCGGCCCTGAATAGTTATACCACGCATCTGCTGCAACTCTTAGAACTTCTGAGAAAACTTTAGATCTACGGTAATGGTGCAATAATATTGCTATACACATTACGTCCAAATGCTTGAGAAGTCTTTAGCCCCAATACAGATGTATAAGGTGGTACTCTTGCACAGAGAAGGGAAGGATCACGACAGGTAATCCTCCACAAAAATGCCAGATGGTAAGAGCATGGTCCAAGCAAAAAACAAAACACATACACCCCATAGCCCTGAAACACCACAGTGCTGTAGGACAGTGATGTTCAGTCATACCAAATAAGAGATTTCCCTACTCTTCATTCTCTTCTGTGCCCCACTGTAGTAGAATCTGAGCAACTCTCTTAAGAACCAGGTTGGGCTATTAGTCAGGGTGAACTTAAGAGAGTTATCATTGTCATCTCTACTATTACAGATAAAATTCAGTCAGCTGTACTTTCTGTTTCCAGTTATCTTTTATTTAGTTACTGACTACAAATTGAATGTAGATACGATGTGTTGTGTATCTTTGTGTACATCAATGTTTTGAAGTTTTGTTTTAATTAATAACACACACATAAAAGAAAAGGAAGGACAACTGTGTTTTTCTGGATGTTAAACCATACATATTTTTAAACTCTCAATACAAGCCAAAGCTCAAAATCTGAGACAGAAGCTTTTATCAGGACTAAATATAGGGCTGAGGGTTCTTGCCAACTAAGAGGAAGGCCAGAAGAAGAAAAGACAACTCAAATTTCTAAGTTATTCTAGTCCTCCTTAAAACATTCTGTATCTATACCCTAAAAGAAAAGTGAAAAAAAATTTGTTATTACATTAATCAAGGAATAGTTAAAATTTTCTTATTTCAAACTTTTTTAAATTTAACTGATCCAGACTAAGCAGTGTTTGCTGAGACATTACACGTATGTGCAAAAATGCCTCTCAAATGGTATACTCATATCTAAACACAGCATTTGGACTGGAACCTCAGTAAAATTTCTTGGAATTAAATTCTGTAAAGCAAACAGGCAAGCCAAGTATACTAATGCAAATAATGTAAATCCAGTTTATTCTGCAGCCTTTCATGAATCTATCTTAAGAAGCCACTCATCCAGATAAAAACATGCTTTAAGGCATCACCTACTTAAGTGGTCATTACCACTGTATCACAAAGGATTTAGGGTCTTTAAAAAGAAAAACCAAAATTCATTTCAAATTCCAGTTCCCCCCACAGGAACAATATGGTAGTAGAAGCAATTATATACCATAAAATAATGTATTCACTACAAAGACAGACTGCTGTGAAAAAGACATCAAGTCCAAATCAATTCAGAAAATTCTATGTAAAAGGACACACAAAAGTAACATATTAATATTCTGAACCAAATATTTATCTCAGAAGAAAATAAAGCTTGTTTTATTATTAAAATTTCAATTTATTTTTTTTTTAGAAAGATACTATGAACTTATAACCTAGAAAAGCAAATGCATGTAAATAGTGTCAAAAGAACTTAGATTTAAAAAATTAAAATACAGTAGCTAAAGGAACTAGCCACAAAAAAAATCACTTCCAAATATCCACAAACATAACACACTTAGTAAGCTTACTAAAAAAACTGAACACCCATTTTCCTGACAATCTGAAGCATTGTAAAGAGAAGGTAGAAAAGTAAGTAGATAGGTAGAAAAAAACACAGTATGCAAAAAGTTAAAAAAAGAAAACTGAAAGGACACATGTTGATACTTAAATTCAACAATGAATACTTCTGGTTTGGTTTAACTCAGCTATAATTTAAATTCTAGAATTTATAGAGAGTTTCTGTTCTCCAGTATTTTCTCTAGCTCTACACTTTGCTACTAACCATAGGAATTGCAACTTTTTTTTTT
>NW_020799095.1:33122984-33130034 GCF_003259725.1 Athene cunicularia | reverse complement strand
TAAGAGACAGGTGTAATAGTATCTATTTAGTGACTTTTGAGACTATAAAGAGGTGAGGTTTAGGTATTCAAAAGAACACAAAAATATTTAAAACGTTAACTTTCTAAATCCTATAGATTTAACTACGAAAATATATTTGACTTGCTATACATTCATATGTAATACAACATCAATTAACAGTAAGGCAAACACCTCAGCAAGATTTTCATTCTTTATTTGGATTAAATAGAGGTCTGCTAAAAATGAGATTTTACTCTTGTTCGCCTTATGAAAGTGTACACCATTGAGCTGTAAATCTTGTAATTAGGAAAAGTCAATGGAAGTCAAAGCAATTAGAAAAGAGGTTAGCAGAAAAACAGAATCCACCTGAGTCTTCAGCATCAAAAGCGTATTCTAATAGGTAGGACTCAAAAATAACCAGTATTTCAATATCTTTTCTTTCCTTTTACACAAATATACAGTAATACCACTTTTTGTTAAAACTTACGATGATGAATAGACAAAGTACAAAAGGGATGTAATTCAAGAAAGGTAAGATAATACATAGCACAAAACCTAAAGAAAATTTGTAAAATTTAAAGGAAGTTACCACATAAGAAGTCTCTTTTACAGCCTATGAATTTTACGAGTTGTCTCACACTCAAGAGTTAAGGACATAAAATGAAATAACAAATTACATGGACCAGTCAATACTATTCAAAGAGTTCTACAACTTAATTTCAATAAAAACTGTCACAGTCACCTATTGCAATGTCTAATCATTCCTAAATAAAAAAAGCAAAGTGGCAAATGGACCCTACTTCTTTTTTTTTTTTTTTATTAAATAAAGTTATTAGGAGTTTCAGAAAACCACTATTATCAGAAGCATGAGTCACAAATAATAGGATGTTAACAGCTGCACATACTCAAATTACTAATCCTACTACTGAGAATGAAGAAATATCCAAAGCATATTAAAAAAACTAACTTTCTCAATGGTGATAATTGAAGTTGATACCACTAGTTGAGGGAATACTTACAGAGACTAGAGAAAGTTGGTACTTCAATTGTTTTATCCTGTCCTGACAAGGTCTTGGTGTATCATATGCAAATAGACACATTTGTCGAATATTAGATCTCAGCAACAAAACTACATACAGCTAACAGAAGCTTCAGCATCTTTGCTAAAGAACTCTCAATGTACTAATGGCTAATTAATTCAAACCATGATTCTCTAACTTACATGTTAACATTCCCACATGAATGGGGACAATGTTTTCCAACTCTGAAGTCAGAAAACCCACTTCTCAATACTGCTGCCCACTCTGTAATGCCATCATTAGTGTCTTTTTTTTTTTTGGTGGATAGTGAAAGCAATTCTTGTAGAGCACAATGAGAACTGTCGTTATTTAACCCTTTACACTGTCCCTTGAGTTAGGTATTTGCTAGCACATTAATAGGAAGGAAAGACCACAGAACTTAACGGAGCAGACTGCTAAAAAGGCAACGTGATGTTACAAGTATATGAAGCATAAGCTGTAATTTGGTAATTACCAGATTCAATGCTTACATGCTCAGTTGACACCTCAGCAGACATAAGTGAATTTCAACTGAAAGATTTTCTAAAACTTCTTAAGTTATTAAACACGAGTGAATGAAATAAAACTTACTGGAGTGTCAGTGGCACTTGACTGGAGTCACTAAATCACTCTTCAATTACAAAACTCTAAGCCTTTCTCAATGATAAAAAGTATTTTAGGATTTTAGGTTACATAAAAAATACCAAGTGTACTTGATGATTATAGAATCTATGCCACTATGAAGTGCCTCTATACACAGTGGAATGGTTACAATATGAAATTTCAAAGTAAATGTAAGTGGAAGAGGAGGAAAAAGACATTGACTTACTTTCTCTGTAGTTACAGTAAGAGATGGAACCAAGGATGGTGAGGACTCCGACTGCTTCTTATATTTTTGCTTGTGTTTATCTTTCTCTTTATATTTCTAGAAGTTATAAAAGAGAATATAACCTAAGTTCAGCTTTATCTTTAACATAGCCCATTTTATATAGCATCAAGCATTATCAAAATTTGAGACAGCAATAATATACTGTGCTATTTTAATGGAAATAACATTTGTGTTTTGAAACTTTTAAATAGAATTTTATAAAAGCAACTCAAGTATTTATATTGCCTTTCAAAGTACACAAATTGGAATTCTTCAACTATAGCCAGCATTTATTAATCCACTGTTGTTAATATTATTCATCTTCCCAATAACCAATTAAGCAACAAAAGAAACTGGATTAAAAACAGAGACATGGCTTCCACTTCAGAGGTGGTCCTGCATTTCTCCCAAAAGGATTTCTATCTTCCTGCATGTCTGCACCTGCACAGTAATTTTTGTTGGGATAATACTATAAATTAATGCAAGGTTGTACCTTTGGCTACCCTACTGACATCTGCATACATAAGAATATGAAATTCGATTTAGATTTCATTCCAAAAAAAGTGCATAGTTTAAGTACTAAATAAGTATCTTCCATGTTAAACTGAACAAAATACCAAAACTATACAAATCAAGTGTGCTTTCTAAAGAGGCTAAGAATTTATGTTTATGTTAAACACAACATGAAGCACTGACAGTGTGAATGAAATTATATAAACAGAGATAAAATCATTTTATTAACCAGAGCCTTTAGAGTGTAACAGAAGTCTTCCATACTGGTAGAAATCAATTCTCAGAGGATTACTGAATCAGACCCAAATTGTATTTGTTTAAATAATTCAAGAGAAATTTAGAAAAGAAAAAAAGAAAAAACTAGTCTGACAAAACGAACAATTCAACTTAGAATACAGGAGGAGTTCAGTATTTTTACAAATTTAATCAAAAACAAGTCTAGATGGTCACTTCTTCCTTAGCATCATAACATGGTTTATCTAGACAGCCAAGGTCAGCAGATGCAGAGAAACTGCAGGTGTGAGAGAAGTTATTTTTAAGCTACTGGTACTAAAGTATTTTGCTTCTTTAAGTATATATTTGTGGATTTTTTGTGTAATCACACAAAACTCAGTAGAAGTGTATAATCCATGGCTATTTTTTTCAGAATGAGTGCTTCAAGAGAAAGCTACCAGAATAATGCATACATATGGATTGACACAAGGGGTTTAAAACTCCCACTGAGTAGTTTGAAAAGATGAGGAAGGCAACTTAAACCACATTAAGTCTGAACAGCCATATGAAAACTCAGTAACTGTTTTGAATCTTAAAAATTATCCATACTGGTCTTCCTCTATCAAAATTATTATCCAGACCCTCAAAAGAAAACATAATTTATTCAGCAGCAAGTGCACAACCACTCTCGCCAAGCACCAGAATGAAATGTAGTACGTGCATTATCTATTCAGGTATCACCAAGCATCAGCTTCCTATTTCAGTCCCAATGGAAGAAATATCAGACACTTATTTCATGGAATCAGCTTGAGAGAATAAGAGAATGGGTTCTCAAAATATCTAATAAAGTAGAATCAGTTCATTGACAATCTAACTGCAAAGATGAAAGCAAAACAAATTTATCTCTACCTTTGTGAACTACAAATACCAGCTGAATGTCTTAGAGATCACCTTGTTGCTAACCAGCCCCAAATCCTTTTAACTAAACTTATAACCTAATTTTATCAGGAAGAAAATGCAGTTTAGACAAGAAATTCATAAATACAGTACCAAAGTTATCTTCACCAAAATATCATGTAAAAATATACTTGCTAGAATACATATGTAAAGTCCCTTTGATTCTTGCACACTTCTTAAAACTCAAAGGAAGGTCCAAGGGAATTCTTTAAAAGGCTGATGGGGGATTTCTAGGTTTGGTTTTTTTCATACACTGAAGTGATCTTGGCTTTTTTATCCAGTGTGCTGTTTTCATAACAGAGCATGCGAGTGTCATAATTACAATATATATCATAAGGCAGGATTTCAATTGTTTAAAACCCTAATATAGACTTGTTGAGATCAGGAAGAATGTTGGGGATGGGGGGTGGGGGTGTTTTGGGTTTTTTTTTTTAGGAGTGATTGTTTGTTTTGGTCTTTTTAGACCTGCAAAATACACATGTGAAAGAAAAAAAAAAATATATGTGGACAGGATGGATTCAAGTGCACTGCATAGTCTTTTCAATAATTTCTTAAATGCAACAGTCTCAAAAGTGCTACTCATACTGACAGAAAACAAGCAGGGATCAAGAGAAAACAGAAGCATCTACACCAAGACTGCTGTGTTATCCATCAAATCTGTTAATCCAAAAGCCTTTCATCAGTGTCAGTTACCCAGTTTACTGTATCATCAGTGTACATGTTTAGATAAACTTAAGTAACAAGTTCAGTTAACCCCAAACAAGCCCCAAGAAGGAGGTTATGAAATGGAAATCTAAGCGACTGCCTGAGTTTCTTTAGCTTTCATCATTTCACTAAGAAATTCAGATCACCCTGAAGAAATTTTTTTATTTATAATTTTGGAGCCAATTACTTCAATATGCTTTAAGATGAAACTCCACACCAATATCAGTAAACAGTAGGAAACACTTAAATGAACTCATTTATAATCTCTTCTGTTGCCTTTTAGTGTTCTTTTACTTCCAGTGTTAATTTTGTCTGAAAAGCAAAGAAACATAGAATTTCAATCAAAGAACAGTCAGGAGGACTTCAAATCACATTCTGTAATGTACTGAAATCACTTTGATAATAGTCTCAACAGAAAAGGATGTGTCAAGAAGAAGAAAATAGGGATACAAGAACAGGGGAAAGGGAGAGGGCATAAATGACCAAGAGCCTGGAAAGAATATGCTTTAAATTCTGTAAAGTGAAACATCAGCAAACATCAAATTCCTCTCCCCGATCCAAAACATCAACACAGAGTTTGCCAGGACAGCTTACCAAGGTTACAGCTTACCACTCAAGGCCACTGGGGGTGTACCCACCCAAAGGCCTTTTGCTTTACAAAGATCTCATCCACAGGAGGTCTGCTGTCCTTGACTTACATTCCCTCCTCCTTTTAGGTTATACCTCCTTTAACAATCTCTCCTCTTTCTTTTTTTCTTTTTTCTTCCTAAGGAAAGTTCAGAAGTCCTACTTCTGAATGTGAATTGACTCCAGATGCAAATAACATCAAAAAATTTGAGAACATTTCACTGCAGGAAAACCTTTGAAAAGAATGTCCAGGTTTCACACCAATAAGAATAAGAATTTCAGCAACAACCTGCTGAGATGAAGAGACTTAGCTCCCACAAAGTGACTCCTTGCAGTTGCACCCTCTTCTTCTCACCATAAAGATGCATACAAATCATAATAAGAGTACTGAAATACTTTTGGATCCAGAAAAGGAATAACAGGGACATGAATTCCCACAATATTTATCAAATATGACAGCTTTCAATCAGGTCTGTATCAAAGGACACACAAATTAGCCCTCTTCCCTACTACCAGAAAAACAAGAAACAGTTGTCCCTTCACAGACAGCTCACTGCACACTTCACTTTTGTAAGACAAAAAACCCAAACAGTTTGGTGTTTTGTCTTACAAATGGTGTTTTGTCTTACAAACCCAAATAGCTGATCAGCCACAGCTCAAAAAAAATGCCAAACAAAAAACCCAAACAAACAACTCATAACAGTAGCTCATTAAGATAAACAGCCATTCAGAAAGCCCCATGAAAACCCATCATTCTAGGGAAGGTAATGATATCAAATGTCAGGCCTTTTACAAGCTGTACAGTACGGAAAAAAAGGGCAGAAATTACTCTTACAAGTACCGAAAAACAGTATTGCTAGTAAGTGAAAGCTAAGGGAGCCCTGAGGGCAGGCAGAACCCATGTATCCCATCTATATACTCAGATTTACATTTTTTAAAGATTCATAGGCATGAGTTCAAATGTTCCAAACACCTGTATTTTAAGATAGTTATAGAGCTGATACACAGTGCTACGTTCTGTAAAAACAGGATTTAGCAGAAGAAACATTCCAAGGAAGAACATGTTAAAAAATAAAGAGCAAACTACAAAATTGTAAACCAAGATTGAAGTTTCTTTAGTCAAACAGGGTATAGCTCAACAGCCCAGATTCAGGCAGTTCCTGAAACCTTTCTTACTGTAAGAAAAACAGGGCTCAATTGCCATGCAGTCATTGGGTAAGCAGCTGCAACATTATTCATCCCAGAACTTGAAGAGTCCTGATTTATGATGTAGCTAAATACCAATACAAAATACCTAGAGTTCATATGTCATGATTAATCAAAAAGCTTTATTTATCATTAGGTAATCTCATTTCTAGCCTTTGTTTCTTATCTTAAAAAAATTATGTAATACCTTCTTAATTCCAATAGTGACATGCTGCAAGATAAAAAAATTACAGTGATTTCCGGAATTCTATAGCACATTCTGTACCTTGCCCTCTTGTGGGGCAGGGGATAGGGGGGTGGAGAAGGGGAAAAAAGCACATTTTGATTGCTCCTACTTCTTCCATAAAGACTCAATCTACAAAATTATTACGTAATACAATTTCACAAATCCAGTTTGGTTCCAACTCTTCAGGGTTTTAGCTCATTTAGATGTTGGATCGCTCTAAAAAAATCAGTACTTGCTCATTCATTTTCTTTAATGTACTTTTAGAGGAAACAAGTCATCAGATCACTGAATGAAAATATCATCTCATCAAAATATCAAATTAAGGATATAGGTATAATTTTATCTTAGCTCTGGTCTGTTACCACAGTACAAATGTTTCAAATCTATCTTTCCACAGTTGGGACCTCAATGTCTGGGAAGACTGAATAATGCAAGTGATAACTTTTCCAGTAGAGATGGAATGGATGAGCAGCTTTTCTCTAATGGCAGTATTAATTCATAACATTTCCACATGGAAGTATTACTTAACTTGTTGAAGGTATTTACAATTATTTGCAACTCATTTTTGTTTCTGGAATGCACACGCTTCTCCAAAGATGTTTCCACAGTACTTCATTTCATTAAACTATGTTCTGAAACTTGGCATTTAACAGTTCACTGTTAAAAGGGCGGGGGGG
>NW_020799095.1:33106089-33122934 GCF_003259725.1 Athene cunicularia | reverse complement strand
CAGGGGGAAGGGAAGTTTCCTGACCTCTCTCCTTTCTTACACTGCTTAGCTTGCCAGACCTTCTGTGTGCCAATTCAAACTGCTAAAACAGCAGCAATAAAAAATTAGGTGGACAGTTTTCTGTTGTTTCAGTGAGCTAGGTTAGTTCAGTAAAAGAACATGAGAGGGGGGACAAAAAGAGGTAAGACATCGAAGAGCTCGCCTGTCCAGGGAAATGGAGACTAAATTCTATTTTGGAAGAATTAAAACACACACACACTACTAGCAAGCACCAGTGCTTGACCCTTCAGACAAAACTGTTTGGGCTGACCTTGAAGTATTCTATTTTATCCACTTCTCTATTAGAAAAATCATAACCTCCCACTACATTTGGTTGTCCCAAGTTTTCAAACCTTAACAACATTTTCATATCTATTTTCCTTAGTGATTCGTGTAAGCAGAATCATCTGAATGTCTAAACCTCTAATTTTTCAACTGCTGTTTTCAATTCCCTCAAGTAATTCCAATGTATCAGAATTTCTATTAGCACAGAGTACTCAGACTGGTGCTTTTGTCATTTATGGATTTTCTGCACTATCTTTCTGCCACTGAACCTTATAAATCTAGAGCTGTCACCATCACAACTAACGTCTTTAATAGAAAGCTGCACATAGTTCTTGCTAATCCCTAGTACAAGACCTGCTTGGCCTCTTATTTGTGACTAGCAGCTATTAGTAATATAACCATAACAATTCCAGAATGAAGGATGCCTACAGTCCACAAGTTTCAAATTCAAATCCTAATTTATCTTGTTTTGACAAGAACAGTCCTAGCTCAGGCATTCATCCATCCATCATTTTACATCGCATAAACCAAAGCAGGAAAATTAAATGCAGTAGCAGTGTTGCTGCAGTGACAATAATAAAAGAATATAGGCACGGGATAGTTTATAGAGAGAAGTGGAACACTACTGCCAGCATTATTCAAAATACATATGTATTCAGTTCTAAGCATGAAACTTGTTCTTAAGTACCGGTTCTCAATACAATTACGTAAGACCCAAAGACCCCACTTCATACATGGATAATAGTCAAAATTTTAACCATCAATGGTAAAAGAATCAGAATCAATAATAAAAGTGCCAGCCAAAGCTTCTCTTATGTGCAAGACTAACATACAGCAGCTCTTATCCAGAATTAGATATTCTTCTTTTGGTATTTAACATTAAAATACACTTTTTACTAAGTTTTATATAGTTTAATATTAATGAATAGTGATGGACACTCAGTGCTAAACACCCGAGTAGCACTTTATAACTTCAAAAATGGTGCAAGATTAACTAAACCAAGGCAACTACTTATTGTTCATGTTCATCTTCATGTATTCCTATAAAAAAATGCAAGAATTTAGAACTTTAAAGTATGCATTATGTTACATACTATGAAATGCTTTACTGTCTACAAGGTAACTTAAAGCTACCTATCAAATACATATTCAAGGAGGTGAACTGAACAGCAAGCAACAGGAATACATTTGATTCTCCTGCAGATCACCTTTAACTGCATGTAGTCTACCAGCACACAAAACACTGTACCTAGTGAACGGCATATACATACAATTTTATAAAAATTATCAAGATTAGCTTCTAGAAACTGCTATAAATCAACATAAAGTAATAATCTTGTATTAATCTAGGATTCAAAGCAAAGAAAAATAATATCTTAAAATACCTTTTGTTTCTACATCTCTCACAGTTAGTTACAGAATTTAAGTGTAGGAAGACACATTGCTCAAACAGAAACAAAAAATCAAGCAGTAATCTTAATGACTTATTTTTAATGTTCAGGTGTCATATTAAGACAAAAATAGCATAATTTTCTCAACCAAGAAATGTTCATGTTTCTTCAAATTTCAGCTTACCTTTGGGTAAAAGTTATTCAAAAGTTACATTCCTCTGTCTTCCAATGTGGCAGAATACAAACATTGAGGCATTAAGTAAGTCATTCTACAATACACTGAACTTGTAGAAAGATCAAAATCATAATCAAAGTCTTTTCTTAAAATTTTGTGAATATATTGATGAAACTGAAGTAATATCTAATAATAGCATAAATTAAAAAATAAATAAGAGTAATGCCTAATAATACCTCAAGTATATCATAGCAATTTTTTCAATTAAACAGAGGTCTTTTGGTTGATGCCTGCAGACTAAAGAAGACATCCAGACAGTAAAGTAGCAGTTCCATGAAAGAGCCAAATAAAGAAACACATAAGTAACAGAATTTCTTCAGATAAATGTTTGAAGGTTTTGCCATCCACATAATCTCAGTTTTACAGTCTACAGAGACAACTATCACTGTTACTATCATTATTATTTTGTGCACAGGTTCTGCTGGGGGTCAGATTTGGAGTTTGTTTTCTTTCATGGTGAAAAACAGAAAACTAAACTGTGTACTTTGAGGGAAAAAAGGACAGCTGCTACTAATGCAGCTTTGCAAAATTATCCATCTCACAAAGTAGCTTTTATGTATACCTGAGGTGGTGTGTTTGCCATTTTGATTTTACAATAATTAACTAATCCCATGTGCCAAACTTAATACTATTACAAGGTGTTTATTGTTACTTACATTGAAAACATTACTCATGTTACTATACACTTAGAAAAATATGAGGTAGTCAAATCAGTAATTCCACGATAATCATGATAACTGAAACAGAAGTTCCTACTTTTTATTTAAATTTTCTTTATTTTAGTAAAAAGAAAACAAGCTTATCTGCTTATATAGTTCTTCCTGACCTCAACAAGAGATCATTTTGCTGTGCCATCTATGCCAACTGGTGCCAGCTCCAGTAGACCACACAGTTGATTATCAGGCTGACACAGAATACAACGCAAGTTAACACAGAACTTTAGCAGGCAATAAATCAAACAAGATGCCACCTTTGCTCTTAATCATGCAGACTTTAGAGATATATATTATTGAATATATTCAGATAAGAGTGCCTTTCTAATGAACTTTTGTTTACACAGTCCCACTCTATCAGTCTTCCCAAATAACTAGACTTTCAACACGATTTGACACAAAGATACATGTTTAAAAAGAAAATACTGTAATCCTACAAAGTCAGTAAAGAAGAGATGCCCAGAGACAGAAATACTATCTGTTGGCACCAACAGTAAAAGGCTGCAGCATAAAGTCACCCCTTTCTGAAGGCCAAGAAACTCACACAAAAACTCTTAGGAAACAGGAATCAGGTTCTGTAACTCATAGACAAATACTAAAGACTGTCTGTACACTGAGCTACGTATTTTATATACTTATTGACCACTTTTTAAAGGTGATTTAGAGGCCACCTTCTCCTCTCACCGAACAGAATTTAGAAGAAGTCAACATGGATAAGTACCACCATTATCATCCATACCACACAATTGTCATTTTAATAATATTTATCTAGCTTTACTTCAATAATTAAAATTGAAGTAATTTCAGAGTGGTTGCAAAATAATTTTCTTCTAGTTATCTTCAGCATTCTTATAATTTTGCTTCATACATCACGAACAGCTGAGAGGATTAAAAAAGTCAAATCTATTAAACTGATTAACAAAAACTTTAAAAATTAGTAAAAACGCAGTAGGATACTGCATTACTGACATGACCGTGGACCTTTTTCCCCTAAAAAGTTACAGAAAAACCCTAATGTTCAAATAACATCATTAAGTTTATAAAATGAGGCAATTAACACAGGAATAACATAATTAGAATTGCAACACCCTGCTTTATAAAATACTATAAATTGACTCTTCAGGACTAAATCAGAATATTGTTTTTTTAAAAGAGAAAAAAGGAAACCATTGCTTATGCGACTGAATGCTAACCTAAAGAACTGCAGTCTCTTCCTATTTTTGCCTCAGAATCTTAAGTGATGCATGGCAGGTCAATTTTATCTTTTCATAGTCAGTTATTCAGATAGTGAGGAATACATAATGAACATTTGATCTGAGTGTTTAGGCCCACACAGAGCATTAAAATACATTAAAAAGCATCAAGTGCCTTTCTCCCAGTGAAATAAATAGCCCTGACATATAAGTGTAGGCTCCTTCACAACATATCGGGAAAGTTTGGGCAGTTCAGAATGCAGTTCACAAACCAACACACAGCTAGCCTATGGAAACTTTCAATGAGTGGAGTTGTGGTTTAAGTTTTCTCTTCCCATGGGCATAAAAACCAAACTCATGGCTACAGCAAAACACAGTGTCACACATTGCCTCAAACTCTTCTTAGATGTTCAAGTTTCTCCCCTGAAAGTCAGAGATGTCCTGGTAATGTTTCTTTAAAAATAGGACAAGCAGCAAGAGGATGCCCATAATGAATTTCCTTTACCAGTGGCTCAGTGTTTAGAACACTTGAAGTGACTCTGCATTTTAGACTCTCCTCTGACACCCTCCAACTTCTGTAATAGTACCCTGGGGCTCATTGTCATTATTTTGTTCTTTTTGCCTCCTCAGTCACAATTTTTACACATTTGCAGTCTTCAGTTGCAAGCCCATTTTTGTTTAATTTGCATCATATAAGCCATGGTAGCAAAGAGTTTTAGATTTCCCCTTCCCCCAGTCAGCCCATACAAAAGCACTTCTGGTAGAAAAGGGGTTTGTGTAATTCAGCTGCTATATAGTAGTTGCTTAGTATGTCGTAAATTCACGTTTTTCATAAGTCATAAACATATAATGCTTGTAAGCTGGCCTAATTTTCATATAAGTGATGAGAAACACTTCTAAACATAAACACATTTAGTTCCCTCTTTAGCCCCTTCCAACAATAAGGCTGCTAGGAACATTAGGAAGGTATTCTTCCACAGCCTTATGGCGGCATAAGTTTTCGCCAAAAAAGCTTGAGGTAAATAGCTGGGCCCTGAAAAAAAGGGTATTACAACAGGATGTCAAGCAACATACTATCAACTACACTTGAAGCACACAGCTTCATCTATAACCATTTCTAAATAACATCTCTGCCATAGAAACTAATAGTGCAGCAGTAATCAGAATATAACTGAGCTATTTATTCTGTAGCTTCAAATTCCTCATTAAAATTAAATCATATCAAAGGTTTGGTTTGGGTTTGTTCTTTTAATTACTATACCCTTATATATTTGCTATCAATTTTCTAAGTACAGCACCCCAAAGAGACTAAATACATGTTATGAAGGAAAACACATGCTTTCAACTCAGTGTCTGTTTGCAAAAATGACAGCTACCCGTATCAACATTTTCAGACCAACCTCTTCTTCTTACTACAGAATAATATTTTATATGCAAATGGACAATTTTTGAAGTCTGAGCTATAAAAAAATATAATCCTCAATTCAGACAGCTTCTGTTTGGCAAAAGGGAAAGCTTTAAAGACGCCTAAAGATCAGAATATCCAAATTTCCAAAGAACAAAGATGAAAGATAAACTAGAGTGCCCTTACAGGGAGAAAGGACACCACCATAGCTGGAAAGAAACGTACACATATTTACTGTAATATGACAACAATCTAGTTTCCAAACAAATTTACAGAAAGAGAAAATAAGGAAAGTTACCCTAAAAAAACGACCCTACTCTTCCAATGTACACTGTGTATTTGATATACTTTATCAAGTAAGACATCACATGCAGAAGGTAATCAAATTTACCAAGAGAATAAGCCTCCATATCACATACTATTTTGCAAGGCACAGGTCGTTCTTCAACGTAGAACATGCAAGATTAAAAATGGCGAACATAAAATATGCAATCACTTAACTTTTTGTGGCTAACAGCTTTAGGGAACTGTAATTTTTTTTTCACCACTTGGTGGTTTTAACTAGAACACTGTTTTGTTATTATATAACATACAAACCAAATTAAACTTGGTAAATGAACATGCTATAATGTGCCGTGAGAACCACTGAATGTCAAATAACAATTTAGTGCTTCAAACTGCATTGCTTCACTTGGCATTACAGATTATGAGATCTTCTGGAGTACCATGTTTCAGTTCATGAAAGTTAGACAAAACTTTAATATCCTATTTCTAGCAAACTTTAAGCCACAGAAAAAGGCTAGGACTTGTAAAGGCAAGCCACAACTTTAACTACTTCTAGAAGATCCACATCAAGACATTTCCACAGCAGGAGAAGCTGAGCAGCTAGCAGAAGAAATAGCTCATACACTGGCTGAACACACTCTCAGAAAGTCCCTGAAGATTTTACAGGTATTATGACCTAAAGAAGCAGAGTATCTAAAGTCAAAGTCACTTTCAAAACCATCAAAAGAACCCAACAACAACAAAAAAAAAACAGCAACAGGTTTTTTGCACTCCTCAGGCCTACAAAACTTACGCTCACACCTCAAAAGTTTCTTCAAATTCCACTTCAAAGTTTTGTCAATGTGAGTAAAAAAATCCATGCATGTATTTTGACAAAACATGACCCAAAATACGAGTGGTGAAAAACTAAGCAAACTAATAAAAAAAGGTGGCAAATACTGGTAGAGTTTTACCTTGCAGGTAATTCTGTAGTCCGTAATCCAAAGGGGTGGGTGGGTGTCTACGAATGTGTTACTAAGAAAAAAAGATCTGCCAAAATCCCATACTTTTATTATTTTAGTCATAAATTTAGATTTAGAGGTACAACCACATAGCAATGTACACTCTCTTCTGCATTGCCAGATGAAGATGGAACTATTCACCTACATCATTAACAACATCTAAAGACACTTGTTAGAAGATTATTCAAGAATAATGAAAATCAACATCCATCCAAAGTAGAAGTGTTCTTAAAAATCAAATCAAATATTAAGGAGACTAAGGGTCTGGAGACTGACATTTGTTATTCAATTTCCTGTCACTATAAATACAGCTCCTTTATATAATACACATTTGGTCAATACATTCTTTGATTTTTATATAATGATTTTGAATAATGCAAAACTAAGCCTACACACAACTGCAGGAAAGTCTATTCAGTTAGTTATACAGGATGCATGCAGGAAAGCCATTTAGCATGTATTCTTAAGGGCTAAAGAAGAACCAAAGCAAATTTGCATTATTCTGCCACTGTCTGTTATCACCCTGTGTTGAATTCAGATGACAAAGTTCCCATAGACAACTACTCATCTAGCAGAAATAGAAACATGAAGTAATAATCATTACAAATCTAAAATTCTTTTTAAAAATCTGATGTTAAATTGTTAAAAGAATATACCAATGATACAAATTAGAAGTCAGTTATGTTTTCTGTACCCTCACAGGAAGATTCCCAGGTGAATGACAAGGTATTTTGCCATCACAGTGGGCCTGACCACCAGTGCTAGTAAAATGTGTCAACAAGCAATGTCAGTTCTTTGATGGTAAGAAAAAGATATCATGTAAAACATAAAAAAATAGATGCACCTGTTTATTCAGCACACTTGCTAAAGTACCTAACCCCTGGTTTTCTTTCCCGCCTAGTCACAAAGGCTACACAAAAAATATCCAGTGGGAAACCAAAGCAAAGGAAGCTGCATGGAAACAGCCTTCCCAATGGGTATGTTTCAGTGTGTATCCCCAAACTGGGTATAAACAGGCACAGGAAGGTACATGTACAAATGCACCTGAAAATGTTTCCTCATTGGACCCTAGTACCTCTAGTTTATCACCTGTGTTATTTATTATTCATTGCTTCAGGAACAAGATTTCCTTCATGCTTTTCAGCAAAAATTAGATTTATCAGAAAGTGCTACTATTAAGCAGATGTGCCACATAATTTAGCAACGACAAATCCACTTACTTTTTTCTCCTTCTCATGATGTTTATCCTGAGAGTGAGAGGAAGAATCACTTAAACTTTGATCATATGACCTATTAGATCCCCGTTTGCTCTTTTTCTAAAAAGAGAAAATATATTTATGGATAGAGAAAAGGAATCATTTGAATAAATAAAAAGTATAAAGCATTTCAACTGATAAAGATGCCTTACTGCTTGAAGAAAAAAAAACTTCAGTTACTGAAAAACTGACAAATTACTAACACTAATAAAATTAACAAGACTACCCATTGTATACTAGGAAAAAAGTCTATCCTTATACCAACTTTTACACCTCCTATGAATTTGTGAGATACGCTTTCCACAAAGGAATGAGATATGACACACTTTAAAGGTTAAAAGATGCTGGACACATTTTCAAATTTCCATAGCATAAAACAGAAAAGATGCTGCTCAATGAGTATTACATGAAGCCACAGTGCTAGCACCGCCACATGCTTGAAATGCATTGTGAGGTGGCTGTTCTGTGGCTTAATGATTTATTGAAGTGACCTATCTGCAATATTTTCATTACAATTATTTAAGAAACAGGATACAGAATGCTATGGTCATGGATGAACTTACAGGCAGCAGACATAACTGGCTGTATTTCTGTAATGTTTGAGAGCCTAGTCCAGGACTGCAAATACTTTATGCTAGGCCAGTGTTCACGTAGCATTATAAAGACACTTCTGGTCACTGCTTTGCCAACCAAAGTTTTCAGTGGTATAGTAGATATATACCACCCACCATTTTCAGTGGTAAATGTTAAACACCTGTATTTACTAGGCATCAATCACAATAACCCTAAAGAAACACTAAAACACTTAAACGATCTTGCCAGTCTTTGCTGTTCTTACCACTATAGTTTCCTAATGGAAAGCTAACCAATTACACGACAAATATAGTTATATCTTTATCATTAAACTTCCTTTGTAAATAAACATACATATTTTCGATCATAGCAGCACTACAGCACTTAAATCAAGTACCTGAAAGTGTAATGCTTGCCTTCACTGCTAAGTTATAGACGATTTCTGTTCCTTTTTGTATACTTAGCTCAAGATAATAATAATTAAAAAATAGTCTTAGCTTAGCAAGGGCCTAGAAAGCCCTGACTTATCTTCACTATGAAGCAAACTCATCAATATTTCACAAGAGCATGGAGCTAACCTCACCAAGCTTATCTTTTAGAAAGGGTTCACTGGCCCTGCGTTTTTTCGTCATTGCAACCTATTCAAAAGTCACCCAAGTATTCACCTTTTTTAGCTGCCAAAAGAAGTAATCAGCAAGTTTAACTATACTTACAGCAGTATCTGAACTTAAGTCTATATATGTTAATTTTTGTAATTCGGTATTCATAAATGACGTTTTTTAAACGTCAGTAAGTACTTCAAGTCCACACACTCACACATGTACACAGAAACAGGCATCTGGACCTGTCAAACTAAATAAGAAGGAAAGATAGGAAAGACTCCAGAGGTCTGATCCAATACCTACTGAAATAACAGAAATTCTGAAGTTTTTTGTTTGCTTGTTTGTTTTTTAAAAATCAAACCTCAAGTCACTTCCTTAAGGTTGTTTCAAAGAACTTTTAAGCAGAGAATACCCACCAGCTACATGGTGAGAGATAGAGCAAAAGGGAAAACACTCAAAAAAAGAAAACAAAAAACCAACAACAACAAAAAAAACACCCACCACAACAGAGTAACAAGCAAAAAGAAACAGAGGACTTCTTTATCCTCTAATATAGAGAGTAACAAATAATATCTTGTAGATTATTTGAGAATGGACTAAATACCTATAAGTCAACTAATTAATAGTGAAAGAAAACACTACAGGAACTTAATGAAAAAAACCTTAAGCGTGCATGCTATTTCTGGCAGAAGGGAAAAACCCACACATCTAGAAAGTAAGCACTCATAAAAATATTTTCAGCTAGTACTTCCGTAACTGTGATTAAAACATTTGTTTTAATGAAATGCAATCTACTTTCTGAGCTATGGGAAAATAGTATTTCTAGCGTGAACAGCAGTTCAGAGAGACAAAATAAGTCAGTGACATTATGAATTTAACAAATACATACCAGTTTACTAAAATGGTATTTACAGTAGCCACAGTATTGGACGTTATCTGCACCGTTGCCTTCTTCTTCACAAAGAAGTCCTGCAAACTGTGCACTAAAAATAAACCAAACAACATTCAAGGAAAGCAATTTTACATCAGCTTGTACCACAATATCTCAGCTGATAGTGTACTGGTACTTAAACCTGCATTTAGAAGAGATTTCCACACAATTGATTTCTAATTGCATGCAAACACACAACCAACCTTTGTATGCCGGTGAAAAACATATATGGTTTATACTTTAGCCTGATTACTTTTTCATAGTCTTTAAGCCACTGAGACAAGCTTATAGCTTGAAAACCTACATTTATTATGCAGCTACACCCACAAATAAATAAACTAATCAATTTACAATGATTCTTAGCTCAAATTCAAGCCAAAAATCATCTATGGAAAGAACAGCTTTTAACAAAACAGATCTTTGGATCTCGTAGATCCAAAAAAGAAATTTTTCTGAAGTTGCACACATTCTTCTCTGCTTTGCCAGGAAAATCACTTTTTTTTTTTTTTAAATAGAACTTCAATGACCTAATAAATCAAACCATATTTATTGGTTTAAAAGACTCTGGCATGTTAATTTCTTTTAAAAAGAACAAGACATACAAGTTTCCTTGCCTGGGCTAATTATTACCTTATTCTACTACATTTTTTCAAATAAAATTTGCTTTTCACCATTCATAATGTTGATTAATTTTCTTTATCAAAACCAACTTAGACACTGAAAAGCCAAATATTCGGTTTCATTTTCCATATCATTTTCATTAGCATAATAATGCAATCTTACAGTCAAAATGATGCACGGGAGTATTTAAATGAAAGAACACTATATTATGGCATCTTATTTTCACTGCTTTTTAAAATCACTTTCCCTTCATTTATACATTATGTTCTTGAGCAATCCAGAAATACTGCTCCCTAAATACATGCACACCTACAACAGACGCCAACTACAGAAAACATTTAAGAGAATCCTTTTAAGCAAAAGATATATTGTTCAAAGCTTGGCATACAAAAACATGTGGACTTAAGCTCGTTCTTCCTTAGACATCAGTTTTGTTAGCCCAAAATTGATACACATCACCATGGATCTCTGCCTTCTGTAGTTTTCACATTTTTCTTCCATTTTTAAAATATTCCAGAAGCCTCTTGATATCCTCAGTCACAGTACTCTGGCTATATATCATTTTATAGTACCTACCTGGTTCTTTTAGAATCAAACAATTCTAAAAATTGGCAAGATAAATATTTTAAATTTGAACCTAATTCTTATGTTCTTTATGGCATTCACCAAAAACAGGGTTTTGGAAGAAATAAGAAAGATTAAAACAACTCTTGTGTGCACCCAAGTGTTTCAAAGAAAATATATCTTTTTATCCAAACACTTAGATGTATACATTTTTTCACATCTGTAAGTAACCTCTTAACATGTTATACATGGTTTGAAGAACACAATCCATTTTCACCATAAAAAGAAACTTGACATTAATCACATACAATTAAAAAAAATAGATGCTTGTGAAAGAGTAAGAGCTGCCAGGTAGTCAAGTAATTTTAAAAAAAAAAAAAAAAAAAAAAAAAAAAAAAAAAAAAAAGAGCTGCCAAGAAATGAGCACCTAAACTACAGAATTATATCCTTTAAGATCTGCACAAGACATGCAAAGTTATCGCTTGATTACACTGAAGAAAATACATTTAAGTAAGTTAAGTAGGTGTGCAAATACCATTTTCCTGACTGAGCTGGCCATGAAGAAGCATACTGGGGCACTCATAAAACAGACAGGTAAATCCACAGATTATGTAACCCCAGACTGTGTAAATCTGCTATCTATCTATTGGAAAAACAGCTTCAACTGAATCTGAAAAAAAAAAACCACCAAATAATGCCTGTAAATTCTGGGGTAGAACTCCTTTTGCCTCCTTTTACACCTGTTGACATGGTTTAATCTAATTATCCAGCCTCTTTCAGAAGTCCATAAAGTGAGACAAGCATCTCCTGAATACAAGCAAACCTACAGATCTTAAAGTGGAATAAATCAGATGGTGGACACAGCTGGTTTTCTCCAGCAGCTATATATGAAACCTAAATTAATAGTTCAGAATAGACGTGTACTATTTAGATAAAACCAGTGAGGTGAATTACCCACAAGTGTTTGGAAATTGGTACCGGAAGGGGTGAGAGACTAGTGCATTTGTACATATAGCTCAGTAATTTTTCCCACTGATTTACCAAAAATAAACATTAAATCAGTTAGCAGGTAAACAATGTCTTCACATTCCCATATCCTATAAAATATCATCTAAGAAAAATAACCTAAGCAGAAAAACCCCACTAAACCTTATTCACAGGAACGCACAGCATTTAATACAACCCAAGGGAGTATTCTCAGACAGCTTTCACAGCTCAAGCAATGTCTGTACTGCCACTGCCATATCATTAGTAAACTCTATTATAATATGTTAGATATTTCTACACAAACCACTTTAGTATATTTCTTTACTCAAAAATATACTAAATAAAGAGTTTATTGATTACATTGTGTGCATTAACTCTTTCTGGAACATCAGAGATGTTAAGTAATAATATACACTTACCACGTGACGTGAAAAGCTTGTCGACATCCATGTTTATTGCATGTCATACAAGCACCAGTGGCTGCTTTACTTTCTCTGCCTTGTTCATCACAAATATAGCATGTCTATCAAAGAGAAAATACTTAACATGATAAGAAACATACAAACAAATTCTGTGTTACACACAGGAGATTCTAGAGTGAGAACTACTGGATTTTGCAGCTAAGCTTATAGAAAAGGTCTAATTATGTATGTTTGCAAAAGGAGCTCACCTATTAGACACTTGGTATCTGTGTAACACTTCACCAACACTAAAACAGTACAAACACTAATTTACTTAAATTCTATACTGCTATTCAACTAGCCCAACAGTTAAACAGCCAAAGGTTAATAGCATTAGGCTTCAAGATTTTCCTTGCTTTCGAGTTTGTGCTTAAGTCCTTTTAGGTCGCAATCATTTTCATATTCATTTAACATTACCTGTATTGGTGGCATTCAGAAACATCAAATTAGTACGTAAGGGTACAAGATACCATATGGTATACATGCATGTGTCTACAAAATTACATACAGAAAAACTGCAGACTTAAAATTTATTTGTACATTTGCTGTAACGAATTTTCAGAAGTCTCACAGCATGCTTCAATATTCATATGATGCTCAGTTACCTTTCATTAAATATGGTGTTTAACAGAATTCTGCTTTAATTTCAGTACGACTTGGACAGCCCCATAAACATCTTAGAAACTAATCAAGCAAGAACTTTCTGTAAACAAAGCTTAAATTAGTATATCAAATCCATTTCAACCTCAAAAACAAGCTAAAATGAAAACAACCTGTCTAGCACCTGAAAATCTTTTCATAGTATTTCTGTCAATTTATTTGTTTTACTGGGATAGTATAGCAATTTGTAATATTTATTTAAAAATTCTCAGTAAAATGGAAGGAAATAAAATTGAGATAAAAAGAATCAAAAAATCTTTCTCATTATTTAAAACCTTTTAAATTAAAAACGCGCATGTGGCCAATAAACATGGATAAGTGCTATATGGAAACTCACTCTTAATACTAGATGCACTACAATCTCTCACCAGCATTTCAGGGAGAAACATCAGGCAAAACTATGAAATGCCATTTAAAAAGATTCCATCATATCATATACATATATATTTATGTATAAAAATTAACAATTTAAGAACAGATTCTTAATGAAAGTATTTTCCAGCACTGGGGCAGTCAAGTGTCTGTTTTCAAATGAGAGAGAACTTTGCTGAGGTAACAAACATCAACAACACACTGCTACCTCTGCAAAAATCCTATTAACAAGATCTTAGATGAGAAAAGATTAAACATTTTTTTTCCCAAAAAAAGAACTGTCTGCATTTAAACTGTAACAGTCTTATTGCAACTGTATCACAGCCTCCCTTCAGTGAGGCACAGAATGAGTAGCATAATAAATAAACAGAACATCAACCACGGGTAGTAGAAAATATAGCTTAAGAAAAATGGACCAGATACCATTGAAATAAAAATAAAAATTATATAATGCAAAACCAGTATTAGACAGGAATTTGAGTGAAATTCTGAGATCAGAACAGCCTTTTACAAAGGTATTTAGAACAACATTTAACATGAGATATCGGCTAAAACATTTTTGTTAACATAAAAGACTCTAGGGTAGATGAGTCATTCTTGTATGGTTTCCACAAGACTTTCAAAAAGCATGAAACCCAAAAACTAATATATCCTAAAATCATACCCTATATCCTAACATTTGAAGGATCAGAAAGGGGATAATCCTACTTAATTCTTTGACTTGCTGCCTTTGTACATCAAGGTAGTATACACAGATAACTCAGTTATTTGACAAGGTCTGAGACTGGTTCCTTTTTCACTTTCCATACAATGACCTGACACACTTAGATTTTAAGAACAAACAAGGTCATGATCTAGCAACCTCATCTGGGTAACTATATGTGTAACTAACTTCAAAAGTAAGGTACCTCTATAAACAAGAGTTCAACAGACCCCCATAAAATTCAAGCTCCCGTTACTGTTCTGTTTTTTCAGAGTTTTGCCTTAAGATCTGAAATTTTTTTCCCCACACTGAACTTCAGAAAGAAAAGCAATATAAGCATTTCATTCAGTGATGACAGCATCACATACTACACTTAGGGACCCCTTAAACCAATTTACAGTAAAATAACTGAAAAATTGTAACAACCAAACAGCTACATTATGAGCAAGTTTAAATACAACATAGTTGACTGCCTACCCATTTTAACAAGCTCAATGAACTTCTACGCTTTCTACAGTAGTCATGAGAAGTACAAAACCTCTTTCCTAATCTTCCATATGAAACAGGGTCAAAGAAGGTTCATGCTCCTGTTCCAACATGGACAATAAGTTCTCTCTAACGCTAAGCTTCTCCTACCTTCTTTTAGACACACAAACAAATCCAGAAGCCTGAGAACCTTCTTCTTTGACATAGCAGAAAATTGAAGATTTTCATGCATTTGCTAATCCATGAAATTGCTACACCTCCTCTGAAACCTCTGGAATGTGGAAGTGTAAAACTCTGTACTACCGTCTACACAGCAGCACTGCTCTTCAGAGCTATTAAGGGAAGAGAGTAGACTTCTCCCAAACTCACTGGCAAACAAGCCAAAACATTACACAAAGCTTCTGACTCAGCAAAGAAATTTTACTCAAAAAATGCAGCAAATACCTTCATTTCTTTAATGGCAAAATATACATTTTGCAAAGCTGCCTTTATGTTTCTGTAAATATTTTTCCATTAAAAACTCAAATGTAAACTTTCCTTGCAAAAGCAAAGACAGAACGGAAGATGAGGCAAGGAAAAACCTTATAAAACAGAAAGTAATTTGAGAAATAGTTTAAGTGTAACAGCTACCCAACAGCATTCCCTGCTTACACAATCAAACCTAGGAGTTGTGCAGAAATTTTAGTACTTGCTGCAACAATGAGAAAAGTCTAGTATCTGCCTTTACTACTAGGCAGATCAAGAAACTCCAAACGCACTCATTTTTTAATTAGTTCTTGAAAGAGATTCCTAAAAGCAGTAATTATATCCAATTACCACATACTTTCAAATGAACTTGAAAGAGAAAAATAAAGCTCACATAAAAAAAAAAAAAAAAGCTATTATCCATGTATAACCACCCAAGGAATAACAAACATCTACTAAATAGGAGAGCAACTATTAGTTCATTTCCTTTTGGAAGCAACTGTGTAAGAAGAGTTTTCCTGTTAGTTAACCCACTAACCAAGTCATTCAGTGGATTCATTCTGTAATGTGATGAGTTTTATCCCAGCAGATAAACTTCACGGAAATAGGAGCCAAATGTCTTTACATTAACAAGCCCCATGCTTTGGTGTCTGCTGTGCTGCTTCTTCCATTTAAGATTACTGCACTTTGTAATGTTGCATATTTTGCAGTGTTCAATAAAGAAGCAAGTGCATTGAGAAAAAGTGTGTTAAGTAAGTACTATCTCCTAGCAAAACTCCAATGATGTTTGTCTTTATTTTAAAGACTACAGTATAAATTCTACCTTATGGTAATCTCCAGTGGCCTCTATTTTCCCCCAGTTTCACATGCTAGCATTCTTTCTATATGTATCCAGGCACACAGAGAATTATTTAGGTCTTCACATGAAATAAAATCTCTTTCTTAAAATCATCCTATTCCAAGCTCAGTTAACAGACAGAATGAAATCGGCACTAAACCTCTCTAACAGGAGAAACAACTTTAGTTATTTTTTCCTTATAAAGTTTACATTTGTTCATAACAATGTTGCAACAAATGTTTTAAGAACCATTTGCCTTATCTACTTCACAAAAAAAAAACAAAAAAACCTTTCCCATTTCCTCCCGAATTGATAAAAGTCAGAATTAAATGCTTTACAAAGTTTCTGATCTGAAAAAGTGTGTAATTTAAGTAAACCCAATTTATATTGAATAGCAAGGTGGGTGGGGGGTGAAATTATTGCAGGCTACTTGAAAAGGGAATTAGTAGTTGCATTGCTCAAAACTAACCTACACAGAAACTGCTGGCAGTTTAGCCACAGCAGCACCAAACTCAGCACTGGCTACAAATTTCTCAAAGTTGGGAGAGTCCCCAGTAGTGACTGCCTCTTAAATTCCATGCTGTTACAACCAGACTCCTATTGGCAGTGAAGTTAGACGGATTTCAAGAGGTTTCTGCAGCAACTGCACTATAGGCATTTCTTTGATTCCCCTGAAATCCACAACCACTGTATTCCTGAACCAAATAGACCAATTATAAAGACAGCAAAAGCTGAGTTCTGTAATGAGCGGGGGGGGGGGGGAAGGGGGGGGGGGGTGG
>NW_020799095.1:33087934-33106039 GCF_003259725.1 Athene cunicularia | reverse complement strand
CTTTCCCCCCCCCCCCCCCTTTCTTTTGTAACAGTCTATTCCTCTTTAACCCAGTGTACACAAACCACCATAAAGTAAAAGAAAGAAACTAGAGGTAAGGAGAACACCACAAGAAAAATATGTAATAAAACATCAGAAATTCAGACAGTTTTCTGCCTACAGAAGGGAAAGTACAAAGGAGAATATAGTTAAGTCTAATGAGGAAGAGGTAGCACAAGTGAAATAAGTAGAAAACTCAACTATCACTATGGGACATTAGTAAGTTACTATTGCATTGCTCTGCTTTCTTTTTAAATAAAGTCTCACCACACTTCAGAAAACATTTCATCTCACTGACACTTATTTAGGAGCAGTTCTTCTATAAGCAAATAGTCCCACTGAAGTGTTTACAAAGGCAAAAGTCTGCAAGCTTTTGCTTTAATATATTAGCATATTTTTCTTCCTAGAAGAAATGTTTATGAACACATCTATGTTCATATCAATACTTAAAACAGTAGGACTTAGTGGTAATTAATAATAACATTTCAAATAAGCTATAATAATATTTTCACCTATGGGAAATATTTCACATTCCTTTCAAAATAAACTGTTATTCAAAGATCATGATATTTTTAATTAACAAAACAGTCCCTAATCTGTAGAAGAATAACGAGAATGGCAGATAAATTTACAGCTTAATTTAATAATATAGCTTTCTTAATTCTTGAATTTATCATAAAGTCATAGCAGAAAACATACAGCATTACTGCACACATTTATGAACTTTATCTAAAATGCATTCTAAGAAATGTAATTTTAGATTATTAAAGCTCACAAGTTTTATAATAAATACATTAGATATAAAAAGACAAATAATTATACCTTATTATAACGATCATGAGGAACAGACTGCAACACGATAGGTTCCATTGTAGAAACATTTGCAAACTGCACCTCGGGAATGTACAGAGCACAAACCACATGAGCCCAACCTACAAAAAGTTACAGTTGTATTTAATTTTAGTGTTTTCTAGAAGCTCAAAGGACATTTCAATTATAGTACAAAATCTTTTACACTTTTTTCCATGGACTATTTGAACTGTTTAGAATATTACAGACATAAGTTACTTAAGTCATGTTTAGATTTCATTTTATATTATACAAAGTTTAGATGAGCCATAATACATTTAAAATTTATTCAGTGGAGAATTTATACAAGCAATACTCCAAGAAATCCAAATACTAATGATTTACACAAACAGTGACACACAAAATCAAAACCAGGTTATTTCTTTAAATTTCTTGGATTAACATAGTCATCATGTAAAAGGTATACAAATTCCCACAAAAGGGAATAGTATTCACGCAATCATTACCATCATATAAGGCTTCTGTGTACAATTTTTATTTAAACGAAGTCATTCTAATTTGACTAGACTGCTATCTTCTTTCGCTAGAAAGAAATCTCAATGCACACACATCCACATCCCCTCTACCAAAATCTCTTCCTTCTTTAAAGGTGTGGCCAATTCATTTTTTATAGGAATATCAATTCCTGTATGCAGTCCTGTTCTAACTCATTAACTTGAAGTCATCAATAAATGCTTTGTTATTTACCATATTGTGCTTTAATAGCATTTCAAGTAATAAACATTCCTAACTATCTGACATTTGGTTGAATGAGGTGGTGAGAAACACCAATTCAGAAAGAAACCTAATAATTTTAGGCCTTTTTTCAATACTAAGATCCTGAGAGTTGTCCGTTTGCTTCAGTGGAGGACAGTTTGCCATAACTGTAAATTTAGCAGAAGCTGCTATATATCTAACTGAACATGTGAATATACTGACACTAATAATAGGATTACAAGAGTACTATTACGCAGTACAGAGCTACCTCATCTGAAAGTGAATTTGGTGTGGCTAATAATTTAGCGTGGATTCTGTTCTTCCCCAAGAAGAAAACTGAACTCTTTTGTCACGAGACTTTCAGTACACCTTAAAAATAATCACGTTTTCTTCCTACCCAGGCTTACTTGTATGCAAATATTAAGGACATAAAATGACAGGCTTACACAATTAGATAATCTAGCAGATTATTAGATTAGGTAAAGTAAATTATCATTGTGCAAATGCATCCTATAACAAAAAAAGAAAAAAACCCACACACCAACAACAAGGAAAAAAACCACCACACACAAAGCCCATCATACTGCCTCACTGCAGGCCTTTTTAAGTTTTGTTTGCATCTGGATATTCTAACTACTCTGCTAAATCTAAAGGTTTTTAATTTCTCCACCCAACTGTACTTTGACAAACTGAGCTGAATATAAAAGTAGTATTGTTGAGACTATGGAATGGTACTTAGTATCTGAAATTGCATATATGCTTTTTTTTTTTTTTCTTAAAGCACAAATCTTTTCTAGTTGCTTCCATTCGACGGGTGTCCCCTCTCCCCATTTACTAAATTGGTAGTTTTAATTTGTATAGAAAATGAAAAGCACACACCCAACTGTTATCGTCAACATAACACATATCATTCTAGTATTCCATCTGCAACTAAATACAGTATCTGGGCTGCTTCATCATTTCATTCACAAATAGTTTTTAGAATTAGTCCACACAGAAAAAGCATGAAACTAATAAAAGAGTAGGGAAAAGAAAGTATAAAGTGCCAACTTGAGCTGCTTTTAAGAACAGTTCCAACAGACCATTTTAAAATTATCATTAACAGATAGACTGAAAAAAAAAAAACGTAAAAAGCAGTCTTCTTTAGTTCTCTACTTGAAATATCTTCAGGGAGTAAGTGTTTACAAGGACTTTTCTAAAACTTGCAAACTGCCCTAAAGCCAGATTCATCTTACTAAAGACAGATAAATGTTAATGTGGTGTTAATGGAGAATATTTTTAAATCCCCTTCAAAAAATTAACTCAAATAGAAACATCTAATACAGCCATTATACCAGTAGAAAAGTGCCACTGAAATTTTGAAAAAAACTCTTTTTCAGTTAGTTGCACATGAACAGATGGCAAAGGCTTTTACTTCAGATGTAATTAAGGCTGTACTCCAGTTACACTTACTTATAATGAAAAAGTATTATGTAAATACACAAAATATACCAGAAACATTAAAAAATTAACTAAGCCAACTGAAATTTAGGTAAGTAAATAATTTTCACTATAAGAAACCAGTTTCCAATGGAACACTACTCCATGACTATAAAAAAAAAAAAAAAAAAAAAACTACTAGCTTAATATATTCCAATTTCCAAAATATAGAGCTCACATACAGAATAGCTGTGAGCAACAGCACACTTATATCTTTCATGTAAACAAAACCAGTATCTATAGAATGAAATAAATTAAGCACCACAGCACTAATACACTTTTTGAACAAGGGGTCAAAAAGCACCCAGGGAATTAAGGACAAGGGACCTTTCCCTTTGGTTTCTATCTGGCATCTTTAGATCCCAGATAATCTGACCTTGATGAAAAAGCACAACCTGTCCAATAAAAATTTCACCACAGAGGAGGTTGCAGCACCCTTATGTTACCAGCCTCAAATGCTTACATCATAAAAGAGGGCTAACTCCACCACTAGCTCCTGCTAGGACTCGGAGACCCCGTACACAACTGCTTAAATGTTCTTTTGTCCAAAGTTTCACTGGTGAAGATATACAAAATTGTCAGAGAGAAACACCCAGCTCACCTAGAAGAACCGAGACAGGCAGAGGTTCAGCAGCTCTCCCTGAAGAAAGAATAAGGAAGACATTTTTCCATAACAAGTGTGCTTAAGGACTGGTTGCCTAGAGGTGCTGTGGAATCTCCATATTTGAAGAAATCAAGGTCTGTAGACTCCTCCACAAAACTTTTAAACAAGAAGATTCAGTTTCACCATATCAGTAGTGGAAGAAAACGGAAAAGGGAGCAAACAACCCATTCTCTTCCCTAAGCATCAAAAGACTAGTCATTGTTGCTACAAAGAGTAAGCATAGAAGTAAAGGATACCTACAGTCAAACAAAATGTGATAGCTCTCCTCTGTCTCCCTGATAGAAGAATGAGCTACTAGCATGCAAGCAGACTTGACTTTTAATGTTTTCTGCAACGAAGAAGGCTCCTGACTATGTAACACAGCAAGAAAAGGCCTCCCCCATTCTCTGCTGCCACTTCCCTCTCTTTTAGACAACTACCCTCAGGCAGAGCACAGAGCTCAGAATCCCAACAGAATAAAGTACCTATGGTCATGTTCAGAGTTGAGTGCTTTTGTCTACTGTTTCTTACTAGATGACAACTTCCTTACTGCAGTCAACTGCCCTCTCTGTCTGCAGGGATAATGAAACATCCTAGAGAGACACCCATCCAAAATGTACATATAGCAAATAAAAGAAGAAAGCACTTATAAGGATTTAAGACACTAAAATACGTATTTTTCAATTAACTCCATCTAAGCCATAAAGATTGCACTGTAAACAACTTCCTATACAAATCACTTGCTACATTATTCTTGGGTAACTATCAACTTCATCAGCAACTATACTTTCTTTTTCAAAAAAACCCCATTCACATCATTAAATCCAGCCCTTTTGAGCTTTCCCAATGTTTACGTGAGAAAAACATTGTTGCATCTCATGTTTTAGAGCTGAAAAAAACCCTCCAGTAGCACCTTTCTACACATTCAACAACATTTAAAACATTCTCACTAGTTTCTGTTGGAACTGAAATTATTTTATCACCATTCCTCTTCACCCAAAACACCACACAGAAATAACAACAGGATACTCTGACTTTTCTTAATTGTTCTCCAAACTTAGCCAGGAACTCATGCCACTTTTCAGATCACTTTTGTTCCAAATGAGTTTATTAAAACCATCTGTATAGACCATATCCTTTACTATCTAAATAAATGATAAGCTTCCATTCACTCTGGTTGTGCATGGTTTGCATCCAAACAACTGGCCACAGATTTATTACTCATTTCCTTTAATTTTACTTACAAAATTTATAATAATTGCTAACAAACTCTCACTATTCCCATTGAACTGCTTATGCCCAATTTATTTTTGCTTTTATCTTCCTTTCAGGACAACTTTGACCAGAAGGTGGGGGGGGCACACATGTTTTTGCAAATGCAGGTACTAGCATCCTGCAAAATGGTTGGGGGTCTGGGGGTTGGTGGTTTGTCTGGGTGGGGGTTTTTTTTGCTTTTTTCTTATTTGCTATTTTTCAGCCTTTGAGAAGGCAACCATTTGACTTACATGCTTTCTCAATAATAATATTTTTACTAGATGATAATGCCTGGCTTGCTTATTTTAAAATAAACAAAATTTAGCTTAACAATGTGAAATTAAGAAATGTATTTATTATAAGGATTCAAATCGGCCATTGGGCTCACTTGTTTCTGTGCATTCTTATCAGACCTGCTTCCTCTGAAACTGCTGAAAAAATAAATCATGGGCTGGCAGATTCACTGCCTCTTCTGCTTGAAACAATACAATACTCTACAACAATCAATGCCTCCAGAAATTGTAAAATGTCATCAGTTTCTGATTATTACTTGTTAGAAACAACTTATTGGTGACAGCCAAATTAAAATTAAAAATATTTACTTCAATTGTGTTTTCAAATCCAATAACTTTAGGAAATGCTGCTTGCCTTTCAAAAGAAAATCCACTGTGCTTTCTAAGATAACATCACACCAGTATAGTTAAGACACTTTCCTCTGAACAGATCTTAGGAAACAACTTAAACCAACATTAAAACAATATCAAAACCACATATAAGCCAATTCCAAGATCTGCTTTGATAACAATAATGAAAACAGTTTTAACCAGTATCAGAAATTGGAAATTCATGATAAAAAGCCTTCAAAGTTTAAATATGTCTTAGGAAAACTTCCAGCTTTTCACCTGAGTCATTTTTTATTTTGATTTATCCCTCACAAAGACACACTACTGAGTTTTGCTGATTTTTATGTTTCATTCTGACTAACTACCAGCACAGAACCTATCAAAATTCTGCCAATCTTTTGCTGAGACTTTTATTTCAGGTGCCTAACTAATTTTTAACTCAGTGAAAACCTAGAAGTACATATTTAGCAGGTATAATTTGAATATACATTATTCATTAATGTTCAGAGTAACAAATCTCGGGCTCCAGAACCCTAACTGAAAATAAATAGTTGATCTGTTGTCCCAGTGTGACAGAGAACAGGTAACTCCTAATAATCGCACCATCAGCAAACAAAAGACCGTTGCTAACAAAGAACTCTCTAACTAGAAGGAAACTCTACTAAAGCAATGAAAAATTAGCAAAGAAAACCCAGGAAGATAAATAATACACAGTACGTCACCCATCTAACAATTTTTGCCTTTACAACTACTGCTTAAGTGTTCAAAACTTGATTCCTAAGCACTTACACCGTAAATAAATTCATATCATCTTCCAGTGCAAATTCTGAAGCCTTGCTTTTATAATCTTTGAGTTCATGACAATATAACAGCAACACACTTATAATTCATCCCACCATCCAAATCAAGAGAAGCCCACCTATAGCTTGTGAACTAACAGACACAGAGTAGGCACTAAGCTAGGGCTACGTCTCACAGTCAATGTTGAAGCTGCTACTGCAAAGCAGGTAACAGTCTGTAGAGGACAGAATCACGAAGTCATGCAGAGATCCAGCCATAGTGCCAGTCTGGTCCTACAAGAGAGCTCTGGGACGTCATCACCATTCCTAACTGTGCACCAATTTCAGAGTAAAATTTGCTTATGCATTCTGTGTAAGCTCCTAAAGTGTCCATTGTATCTCACTAAGGAAATTTTACTTTATAACTATAGCTCGCTCCTAGACCAAGTGAATGTATTACTCTAGCACAGAAAAACGTTTCATTGTTGAAATGTCAGTTTCTGATTAGGGCTCCAGGCTGTCATTTAAGGTACATCTCAAACCATTTCAGACGTGGGCTGTTACTAAAAGATAAGGTCTCACCTTACTCTTCACTCCCAACTGTACATCCTCGCTCTCTCCCTGTAGTATAAACTTGCCATGTACCAGGGCAGATAAAATTTTATTCATCCGATTACTAAACTTGCAGGAAAACAAAATTTTACCTTCCAGTAAGATCAGTAAGTCAATGCAATCCACACTGAGGTCGTATGATTACTATACACAAAACCACCAGTGCAGAAACACCCAGTCATGGGAAAACCACAGTCCACTCCTTTCAGCTGAGGTCAACAGCTGCCCTAGATTACATGAAATCACACCCTCAGTTTCCACAACTATCAGATCTGCTGACTGACCCCAAGACTCAGCTCCATCCCATTCTGGAAGGTGAATCCAGCAAAGATGTACTTAAGACTGTTACTATTTGCCAGAGAGTAAGATTAAGTACTATTTTAGATCTTTAAGTGCCCCTTCATGAAGGCATTCCATACACTTTTATTTTGACCCTGATGTTCCTTTCCTGTAAAGACAATAAAATTTGCAATAAAGAAATCTGTCATCTTAAATTACTGTCTTTTCCTTGCCCTAGCAAATGAAGTTTTAGAGTTTGCCTTAGTTAATATAGTATTACTCACTATATTGTTTGATCCACTCTTTTCAAAGGTGGGTAAAAAGAAGGTGCACACACTAATCACTAGAGCTCTCACCACTGTGGTTGGTAGCCAACCGTATCACTGGTATACAGAATGAAAGGATGATTTCTGTTTTTTTAAAAAAACAAAATACTGTTTGTCCATGAAGAAAAGGCTTCACCCTACAAAGTCCTACTATACAATTTCACCAAACTCCATTTAGCAAAATTTGTTCCCGCAAAATTTGCACATAAGAAAAATTCACTTTGGATCATCATTCTGCAGCATAACAGACTGTTTTCGAAACAGCTACAGACCACATTCCACTGGTCCACTGAATAAGATAATAGCTTCAGTAAAATTATCTGGCATGCCATAGCACTAATGTGTCTCTTTCCCCTACCTCAAGAAATCCTTTTATACAGCAAAAGGAAGACATGTTGTAAATATTTATCTAAAGCTCTAAAAAAAAGAAGTCCTAGTTATACATTATACTAGTAATATAAATAATAAATACATAATTTTATGGTAGTGTGTATATTTATATTAGCAAAATATTTTAAATTATCAATTTACTGTCTTATCAATTTACTGTCTTTCCCCGTTTAAAAAAAAAAAAAAAAAAAAAAAAAAAAAAAAAACACACCAACCACCACAAAACCCACACATACAAACTCCTGCAGATCCACACAAAAGGACCAGATCATTTGTAGGTAAGCACTTCTTGCAAAATGTATATCCCTGAATGTGTATGTGTGACATTGTATCATTTGCTTTCTTAGACATTAATAGCAAGAAAACTCATCAAAACAGTAAACCTGACTGAGAGAGATGCTGACTCTAACAACAACAATAGCAACAGGAAAACATGGCATATAAAATTTTTATAGACTTGGGAGATCCTGACACTAACCTAGGGGATGGGAAGAAGGCCTGGACCATGACATAAAACCACTGCATTGTTAGCTGGCCTTTTCCCAAGCAGCTGCATGAAAGAAGTCTTGGTGAAAAGTCACACAAAGAATGCTGTTACACAGCATTCCTGATCAGCATCCAGTGGAATCAGATTTCAAAGTAACAAGTTGTACCACAAAATCAAGCCTTTTAGGCTTACAGAAAATTGTGGACAAAGATTACTGTAAAAAAACTATTTAAACGGGAGATGCACAGTATTAGATACTACTGAATAATTTGCTTATAAAAACAGACTGCATACTCAGTATTATGAGAAGATGAATTTGGATTCAAAAAACTATGATCAGTTCAAATGGTCATGATTTTATTTCCTCCTCACCAAGTGTCAAAAACCCAAAGAAAATTACTGCAACAGTTGAGGAAACATTACTGAATTGAAAAGGCCCAAAACTGTCAAACAGCCAACAGTTCTCAAGTATCTTCAAAAAAATGCTTATTTGTTGCTTTTCTGTTTTCCAGAAAAAAATGTGTTTATATTTTGCCCAACTACTAATCCACATTCAGAGTACAAAGTTAAAGAAAAGTTCATCTCTCTTTCAACAGCCTTCCTATGCATAAACCAGAAAATCAATAAGCAACCCATATACTTATCATTTTTTCTCATTTTAAAAAACTTTCATATTCAGTCATATATTTAAAACCACAGTGGTGCCCCTAAATGAACATGAATACCAAACTATTGACAGGAATTCTGTCAATAAATACATTCAAAGAGAGAAGCTCCTTTTTCAACTCCATCATACTTTTCTACTTTTAGTATCAATTTTTAAAACAAATATTATTTTTTAAAAAGTAAATAACAATTTACAGAACTGTAGTCTCTGAACACTGAAAGAGTCCTAATATTTATGTAAAAAAAAATTCCACAGAGTCCACATATAGGGAATACTTTTTTTTCCCACAACTTAACCATAGTTCTAAGACTGTCACAGATATTAAGCAGCCAAAATATTAACCTACTCAAAGCTTATTCCTTAAATTCCTGACAATCACCCTGATCATAAAGCAATGTCCTGCTACTCTTAACAAATTATTTAAATAAAATACGCAGCTAAATACAGTCAATTCTGAACAATCCTTAGCAGGGAAAACCCGCTGACAGATAAACCACACCATGGATATTAGTCCAGGCTACACTCTGTTAAATCTAACTGTATTGTTTCCAAGATCTGTGCAAGTGCAGCAGCAGAATGACCCTTTTCATGCAAAGACTGAACAAACATGTGCAACAAGACCTTAGCTGCTTCTGTTCAGGGTCAGTTCAGGTCTTTGACAATGAAAAACGCAAGAAGGACACTGAAGCAGATTAGGACATATTCTGATCAAATCCAGACAGAATTATCTCTTTGGCCTTGCTACAGGTTCCAACAGCAGCCACTATCACCAAGCCAAGAATAGGCAAGCATCCGTGTATCCTTCAGTGTACCAAAAAAGGTTATGAGGAACAAAAAATGCCATTTCCACTTAGAGCTTCACCTAAACTCTTCAGTCCTTCCAGATCCACACACACTAGCAACTTGGTGCACAACCATCTGCATGAGTTTCCAACCATAAGTGGAATGTTTCCACAGCACTGTCTAGAAACCACGTGGCTAGTACAGTCACTATTATCTAGGATAACTGAACTTCCCCTATCCTACTCCACACCGCCTCCAATAACCCAAATAGCCAAGATTTAACTATGGCTGTATAAATAGTTCATGCCTCAAAAATGTAAATATCTTCTGTTTTCAGAGCAAATGCAGACAACAGCACATGCAAATTTAAGAACATTCTTCAGGCAAAAGCCTTGCTAAAATCAGTAACTTTGTTGCTATTTCAGGATCTGTCCTACTTTCAAAGTAGTGTGAATATTTAGGCTAGTGTCATTTGGGAGACACAGAGAAGGGGAAAGGCGATGGTCAGTGTTGTGGTCTAAACCTGGCCAGCAGCCAAACACCACACAGCTGCTTGCTCACCCTCCCCCACTCAGGGGATGGGGGAGAGAAATTGGAAGAGTAAAGGTAAGTAGACTCATAGGTTGAGATAAAAACAATTTAATAATTGAAATATAATAAAAATATTATTATTATAATAATACAAAAAGTAATAATAATTGAATACAAACAAGTAATGCACAACATAATTGCTCACTACCCTCCAACCAATGCTCAGCCCATTCCCAGCCAGCGAATCCAGAGAAGATCCTGAAACCGCAATCCCAGAACCAAGAGAGCCAGCTGCCCAGCCAACCCTCATCTATATACTGAGCATGATGTTATAGGACATGAAATATTCCATTGGCCAGTTCAGGTCCATTGCTCTGTCCGTGCTCCCTCCCAGTTTCTTGTGCACCTGCACACTGGCAGGACACAGGAAGTTGAAAAGTCCCTGATTTCTTAGCAACAACTAAAAATATTGGTGTATTGTCAACATTCTTCTCATACCAAATCCCATGCTGAATCCAAAACACAGCACTATTCTAGCTACTAAGAAGAAAAAGTAGCTCTATCCCAGCCAAAACCAGGACAGTCAGTTTTCTGTGCAAGGAATGCCCAATCAGTCTGGGCTCCTTCATCTTGAAAAGGAGACAAAACAAGAATATGACAGAGGTCTATAGAGCCAGAAGAGGTGATGAAAAGGTGAACATAGAATAAGTGCGCTCTGACACTTCCTATCACTTAGCAAGTGTCATGCAGCATCAAATAAAAACACAAGGTAACAGGTTCAAAACAAATCAGAGTACATCTTTACACACTGTACAGATCAACTGTAAAATGTCTTGCCACACATTATGGACACAAAACCTTTATACAGAAGTGGACACGTTAATAGCGTGATGGGCTCTTATTCCATTAAACACAAAAATACCATCTCTGGTTAAGGAAGTCCCAAAGTGTAAATATTTATAGGCTGGGAAAGTATTCTGAGAAGGCATACAAAAATTTTCCTAAGAATCTAGTTCATACTGATAGAGATGTTTGGCCTCTATGTTATGCTCCTCTTCTCTTACTACCTCATGCTGGCACTTTCAAGTTCTGTTTAAGATCCATGACAGTGCTCCTCCAAGAATACTGTAACTATGATATCACTGAAAACTGTAATTCTGTATTTGCCATAGATTACACTGGAGAACCCAACATTACCCCTCAGCAACTGTACTGATAAGCATGACTAAGGTACAGTAGATGTCTCCATCCATAAATATAAAACCAAAAAACAAATCTGAAGAAGTGCTGATCTTCAGAAAGTCAGATAGGCAGTAAAAGGCCAGTAAAAGCAGAAGGAGTAAGAAGAGTGAGAATGCGCACAAAGGAACCTCATGACACTGGGAGGGGGAGAAACAGAGTGAGTCACAAAAAAAACCCACAACACACCAACACCACCACACCATACACCACCATTACTATTTCATAGTCAGTCAATAATATTTAAAAACAGTGTAAGTTTGATTCCCAGACTACTTTGTCATATATATATCATACAGCCCCAGAATTCATAAAGGCAAGATTACATCACTATGTAAGAGCTATAAGATTAGGCCACCTTCAGTTTCAGTTGTGCAACTGATTTAAGACAGGTAATGCACAAGCTGTTGCTAAAAGAACAGTTCTGGCCATTCGCCTATGTCAGCATTAACACAGCCACCTGGGTCAGGGAACTGATTTCATTTAGCTAAAAAGGAACCCAGGGGAAAAAAAAAGTTTTAAATGCTAGTACCATCACAAAGGAGGAGGAAGTAATGCATGGCAAGAACCCTCCCTGCAGTAACAGCACCTTACTGCAGCTTAAGAAAATCGTGGAACCCTACAGCAAAAGCTCAGTAGACCAAAAAACATTAAAATTTCTTACATAAAATAAAGTACAGTATCTTCGGCACCCAGACAAAACACATTTCTTCACATTATTAAAAAGTAAATATCCAGAAGACTGTTACCCCAAAAAAAACCCACTAAACTACAAGAGCAGCAGACCATGTATGAGCTAAGGTCTCTGCATATTCAAAACAAAAACTGCATTGGTTTTCTGAACAAAATGACGTTACTTGCTGCCAGAAAGCTGAAAGAAGCATAACTTGGTATCACTGACATAAAAATCAGTAATTTCTTCACTTATTCTAAAAAAACTAAGACCATTTAATTGTTTCTATACTTACAGAAAGACCCTGTTAATTACAAATTTCTAAAGATGGATCCTTAAAAGGTTTTATCAGAAATGTTTGTTTCAAAGTTTCTTCAGGAATACCTGCATCTTTTTATCATTTCCCTTGGCAACAAATGGTGTAACAGCATTAAAAGAACTCTGAGCACTAACCTACTGCAAATGTAATTTTTAACCGGCAAGCCCATTACATGACCTTCAACAGTATCTCCTTAAGTCTGAAACTCTTCTGGCACTACCCCTTGTTAGGCAACTCTTTGAAAGGAAAGCTTCAGGTTAAGAATGTAGATTTCTGAAATGCAACACCCATTAAGAGTTCATTTTTTCCAAGGTGCACATCCTTCTGTAAAGCTGTTGTTTACAGGACATTTGGTCCATAAGGTAGAATTTGCTGTATTCAACACCACAGACAAGATCTATTACTGAGGCAGGGATGTTTCCAGAAGGTAAATTTCAAATTCTTAAGCCTTCTCTGCTATGAAATTTTCACTATGAAGCTTTCACTGATGAAAATAGTTGGTTATTAAGATTATAGTGGGGACAATACTGTTTGTACAGTGTAACAACACCTTTGCTATTTAAACTTAAATAATTTCAATCATATAGTAATTCCCTTTCAGACAAGAATTCATAATTACAATTAATGCAGCTGCAAGAGATAACTAATAGGATGCTCAGATCTTTGCTGCACACTGTCAAAATACATTCTTGAGACATTACGCAAAAAAAAAAGTTTCAAAATTACCACAGAGAGTAGTAAGGCATTCCCA
The DNA here is from genome assembly GCF_003259725.1 of Athene cunicularia. Classification (NCBI taxonomy): domain Eukaryota; kingdom Metazoa; phylum Chordata; class Aves; order Strigiformes; family Strigidae; genus Athene; species Athene cunicularia. Next base: position 33,092,599 of record NW_020799095.1, on the reverse strand, counting down.
AACACTAATCTAAGTATAAAAACAGAAAACACTTCAGTGCCTTCATACTTCACAAGTTTTACTGTAAATTTCAAGAGGTTTGAGACTTTCTTATTTATTTCCTAAAAAAGCAAGCGTCCAGCAGCCATTTCTGAAGAAATTAATTCAACTCTGCCATGTATCAACCTATCTGAGAGGAAAAATAATTTTAAGGCTGAAGTACTGGGCTGGCACTTAAGATGGTAGTTTCACTGACACACAGACAACACAGTTCAATACAATCTCCCAACACTCACAAATGACACCAAGTTCACTAACGTGTTTGAGATAAGCAGAACCTAGAAGGGTGAACACTAAAGCATACACTGTACGTTGCAGTCAAACTGTAGACAAGGGAAAGGGTACATCAGCCCCAACAGAAGCAGGCTCTGTGTTCCCGCAACACAATTGCAACAGAAATAGCAAAGATGCATCAACACTAAGCTAAATTAAGTTATACATTAGTTAGAATATTACATATTCAGTCCAGAATAAAATTTACATAGATTGTCCAAATGAAATGCAGAATCCTGACTGTACTTTCTCCTCTCACAAGAGAAAGGTCTCAGTATCAAAACGACCAAGCTATTTACAGATAGATGATAGACAGGAATTTAGAAGTATCTAGTAAAGAGAGAAGAAGGAATTCCAGAAGTGATTGAAAAGTTAATTGAAATTTTTCACTCATATCACCCAGCTATTAGTATAAACATAATCAAGACGGGATATTCAGTGGAGACTCTCTCCATCAGTTCTACTCAGCAGAAGCGGAACTGATAACCTGAACGATGAAATTAGAAAGATGCAAGGGACAGGTAATCACTACTGCAACTTTTCAGCCCTAACTTCTTTGTTACAGAACCTATTAGTAAATCAGGCATGAAAGAGCTATCCTTTGAAAATGCACTGGTGCATTCAGTTTGGGCTACAGACGTAAAAATTCCACTTTCCTCCATGAATGGAGCACTTTCAACAGCCTTCTATGAACATTCAAACTCCAACTAAATACACATAAAATTTATCCTTTTTACCCATGTTTTTATCCTATGTTAAAATGCAGTTTGTCCTTCATTGTAACTTTTTTTCTAAGATATAAAACTAAGAATAATGATGTTCTCAAACTACATTCAACTATAAAATAGTTCTCTCTTTCCAAATCAGCCAGTGTTTTAAATTATGTTTAGGACCCCTATTTTTTTTTTTCACAGACTTATTTCCCTCATACAAAATAAGAGAGTTCACAAAAAATAAGAGTAAAACTTACCCCCATTATCTGTTCTCTTTAAAGCACCATCCTTATGAGGGCATAATTCACATCTCTAGGAAAAAAAGCAAAAATAAAATAAAAAAATGTAATGATCACAGGAGCATTAAAAAAAGAAACCACACACATCAAAACTGTTAGCTGACATGAAGGAAACAACCATTCTTTAAAATTGAATGGGTGTTTCCCCTTAACCTTTACTTGAATATTAATGTTAGTTTGTCACAAACAAAGCTTTCTCCCTTGAAACTATGATATATATTAAAGCTACTTGCAGTTCTACCTCCAACTTTTTATTCCTGGATTCCACACCCTGGAATTATGGAGAGAAGCCTCCAAAAACTATGGCAAGAAATTAGACTTGCTTGATAAGAAACTTGGGCACAGTCCAAAGACTCCCTGCCACATTTCTGTCTCCTAGGATCTCTGAAGATTGACCAAGGCGGTCAACCACAAAGACGTGCCATGGATATAATCAGCACAGATACACATACTACGTATGACTTGAGTCTCTGCTCTTACTTTACCCTGAGACACCAAAAACGATCTCACTTTCTGCCTCAGAAAAAGGGGGTCAGAAGTTGAGTCATGCTTGAAATTCTCCAAGACTGCATGTCTGGAAACATGCAGTTTGACATCATATTCTTCTGACATACACCAGGATCACAATAGTACAATCTTTCTGCTATCACTGCCTCTATCAAGATCCTAATACCAAGTTTATCTCTAAGTGTCCTAGAGCAGTGTGAACCAACTCCAAACCAGTTCAAAGATGACAGAAATGGAACAGGTTTGGCATACACATTCCACTTCAAATGCTCCCAGTGATATGCAAAGGAACACCATTATAGGAGATCCTATACCTAGGAATCATCTTAAAGTATACCTTTAAGTATTCCCAAATCTCAGACAACTCAAAGCATACCAATCTAACAAGCTCCGTAAGAAACTGAAGAACAGTCTGATCATTGGATGCAAACTTAACACCACATCCTTCAAACAGAGAGGGAGATCTGACATCAGTACAGATCATCTGTTTTCTGAACAGTGCTATTCTCCATTACCAGCTATCTGGCAAGTCAGCAGATAAAGGAGCCTATGATGTCAGAAGTGACTCAAACAGACTGTCCAAACTTATTTGAGGAATGAGAAATTCCATTCCTGAAATTCATACGGCTGAAGTGTATCTTGAGAATCATCTATTCCTCTGAACCTATAAAATTTGTATTAGCAGGAAAGCGTCTTTCACAAAGAGCAGAATAGAAAACTTCTTAAATTATCTTTGCTCAGTGCATGTGTACAGACAGCTGCACACAGGAAGAATTTTCAGAATTGTAGGATTGCTGCTTTTTGACTTTTGCTTCACTCATCCTTCCCTCACATTCACCCACTAAAATGATCGACAATTTACTGAAAGCAGCATTAAGTCTATGGTGAAATTAAGAGATAAAAGTGGTTGAAAACTTCCGAACTGTTCTGTAAACTGCCTGCAGACTGGAAGCATTATACCTTTTTTTTTTTTTTTTTAAAGTCAAGATTATAAGGACTTTCTTGACACTGAAATAAACTGACCAATTAATTTTAAACAAAATCCTACATATGCAGTATGTATGCGAGCTGTATCTTAACACTCCAGGTCTCCAAATATGAAATACTAGGTGCTGAGAGACACTCAGTAGCAGTAGGTTCATTTCAGTGAATTCCCCATACACTGAACCAGATTCTCAAAGCAAGAAGCCTGATATATATTGATGGTGACACTGCAATAAAGTTTGTTCCCACCCCAAAGCTGTGAGTTGACAGCTTAAGGCCACTGAGCAGAGATAATGTATCTACCACTGAGACAAGGGAAACTGTTAACGTAGTCTACCTTGCTCCACATCTGCAAGTCTGTGGAAGTTTGACATACATTTTTACTAGTGGCAAAACCAGTTTAGGAGGTTCTCCCCTTCACCTCTCCCTTATTAATCTCTTCACCACTCCCTCAGCTGCTGACCCAACTATCTGTAGGACTGCCACTTAAACCAGATCAGTGAAATGGAGTGAAATGAACTTTTTCTTTTTAACATTTTTAATTCAGGCCATACCACGGATGCAATTTAAGCATAAACCCACAATCAGCTGCATCTGCAAAACTGAAGACAGGAAGCCATAGCACTGCAGCATTAGTAATTAAAGAAATTTTAGATTAATTAATTTAGCAAACTTTACCAAGCTTTACCACTAAATAATTTTAAAAATATATATCACAGGACACTAAGTAGCAAGGAACTGAACCAGTCCTTTAAGCAGAAGAGTTAAGCATGCTCCATTCAGTCTCATCAGAGCTCAGTTTCAACTAATTTCTTCTTGTTTCATATCTCTAATGGACTCGGGTCAATTAAGTCTTCCCTCGTCACTCTGCAGCCAGGGCTGCAACCAGTCAGAGAAAATACAAGACAGAAAACTGAAGTGGAGAAGGGAGCTTTGATAGCAGAAGAAAACTTGAGTGAAGGAAGTTCTGCAGAATATTCTCTCACTGGCAGGTAGCAAACACCTGCACTCAGCTCTCATGGAGCTGGGCAACTGTGCAGAGATACTTGCCCTCTAATGACACAGAACACTTCTGGTGCTCTGAATTCAGGCTACAACCTGCAACGAAGTAGCACCCTTGTAAGCTACCACACAACACAGCGAGCCTTTTCACTTCTCTCTCCAGGTTATCAACCTATTTCCTTCCCAGCCTCCCACACTCTCAGATTGGATCACCCATTTCTACTCTCCCAAGTTTCAATATGTACCACATAGTAACACCAGGAGCTTTGCCATGTGGAAACAGTGTGCCTCATCCCTTGAGACAAGTAACTAGCAGAGAATTTCTTTTTTTTTTTTTTTAAACTAACAATTTATTACTAGTTCTAAAATCTTACAGCAATATAGCATTACCAAAAAAGTTGTAGTTTCAGCTGAGAATCTGCAGTGACTGAAAAAATTCTTCAGTACTTTCGATATGCTTAAATTAATGTTGTAAGAGAAAGGAGATTGCTGGTGTACATATCTCTCGGAAGTCCAGTTACTTACAACTTCTTACTTGAATGTTTTTGTCCAATGTCTCCTCCTTCCAGTTAACTTACAGATCTGGAGCTTGGAGTTCAAATGAAAAGCAACAGTTGAACTGCTCCACTAAATGCCACATGACATACAACTTGCACAATGGAATAAAGCTTTGATCTCTGCCACACAGTATAAGTAATATGTAGTTTGATTTGAGCACACCAACCAGAACAGGGCTCTCTTCTCCAGCTGTGTGTTGTAAGTCTTAGCTCTGGCAAAGGATTTCTGACACAGATTTATTATCTCAGCATTCAAAAATATTGTGGGGAACTACTAAACAATCGGGGGGG
>NW_020799095.1:33071295-33087884 GCF_003259725.1 Athene cunicularia | reverse complement strand
ACTTCTGGTGCTCTGAATTGGGGGGGGGCGGCGTATTGAGGGTGGACACAACACCCACAAGATATCACTGCCTAAATAGGGCAAGCTGCTGTGACTGATCAACAGTTCAGATAAACATCATCAGGTGCAAATGTGCATACTAAAAAGGCTGACTGTGACCCAAGAGTATAACCACATCCTTTGGTATGCTGAAGGGTGCTAGTCCTATAAGCAGGGAGGAGCACCAGCACATACGGTGCTGTAGATACAGCCAGTTGAATTAGATTTGAAAAAGAGGAGTGAAAAAGACAAATACTGACTGGAAGGAGACTGAAGTTGTAGAAAGTGACATTTTCCCTTCCTGCCCTTACAGTGTGTAAGATGGACATCTCATTTTTGCAGCTTTTTGGTGGAACAGACTAAGTTCATGGATCTAGCTTCTGTCCAAACAGAATTCAGGTGAACTCTCAGCAGGAAATGCTTTGGACTATGAGGTCTCCTGTAGAGTACTAAAGTAAAACCAATCTCAAAGTTGTGCAGCTGGAACAGTCTGACAGTGTGACTGTCACAACTCACTTCTGAGCTACATAAATAGCAAGTTAATTAAGTGAAAGACAACTGATCCTGTAACCTTATCATCAGGCAAATTGAGATTGCCTGGGTCTGATGAAAAACCCACTGCCTCCTGAGGGGTCCAACCTTCAGAAAGTCACCCAGCAGAGACCTGGAGAGGTCAAAAGTATGGGGGAATCATGCAGAAGGGGTAAGAACCAAACTAGTTCTGTCCTTATTAAAGAAGTGGAAATAACCAAGAAGAAATAAAGAACTGTAAAATAAAAAAATAAAGAATAGAGGCGTCCACTAAAGATAGCCAGCTGAAAAAAGTTCCAAGACCAGAAAACCAAAATGAGAGAAGCAAAGAAGGAGCTAAATAAATCCATCTTCCGATACTGAATTACTTACAGTCCCATTTGGCTCCACTGCATTGTAGCACAAAGCTATCTCCCTCTATTTTAGATAAAAATGTCTTTCCATTTTAACTGGGACTAAAAGCTACCTTAACCATCAGTAAATAATATTAGACTAATTACACAAGTCTTTTTAGTTAATTTAACTCTACCAATTTTGCAGCTGGAAATGAAGGAAAGTCATAGAGAAGCTGATTTAATCCAACAGACTATGTTATTCATGTTGAAAGGAAGAGAATGAGCAAGAGACATAGTAGACAGATAAATAGTGATAGGAACAAGACTGTACAAGTAGAAGAGGAGAAAAGAGAATAGTAGGAACATAGCATTGTTCTTCCCTCAGGGTTCTGTAAATTTGAGGCAAGTTTCATAAAGCATCATCTACAGTCATCCATTATATGCTGTCTCTTGATGTAAGAAAACAATCAAGGAATTCTTGTGCAAGTAAATTACTGAATTCTGGTCCAAGCTAGGCCAGTGGAACCATTCACCTGAGTAATGATTGTCAACCAAGTAAAGTCCTGCAGGACCGAATTCCCAGCATTGCAATGAGGGAATAAACTGTGTGTCTCAATATGACCTGTTAACCTAAATAACACAAGATCATCTACAGCAGATTAAATAGACCACAGTTCCTGAAAGTTAGCTGAGAAATCAGGCTGAAGTTCCAGCTGACTTTACTTCAGGCTTACTTTAAGCTAGCATAATTGCACACTGCTGCCAAAAGATCACTGGCCATCCCCTGCTGTGTACTTTCTACTGCCTTCCTTGCTCTAGGAAGAGCATTCATTCGACCATATGGAAATCCTAACCAGCAAGCTAAAAATACAATACTTTTTTTTTTCAGCTGGACCACTTCTTTGAGCCATCTTTCCATAAGGCCATACAAACAACAATGCCAGATTAAAAAAAAAAAAAGAACCACGTAACAGGGACACTGATAGGGAGCAGGGCAAGGATGCAAACACATCAGGAGGTGGCATCACCTATGCTGACTATGAGTACGGAATTCAAATCAAGGGTCTTAAAAAAAAAAACCACCACCACACAACCAAAACAACACTAAACACACACCCAAAAAAAAAGAAAACAAACCAAACAACAACAAAAAACCACACACCACACCCGAAACAGACTGATTTGATTTCTTGGGTCCAGACCCAGATATACTTATTAGGCCAATTTTGATACTTCCCTAACACTCCTATATTTCAAGTTTTTTAACAGGCATCAGCCACATAACAAACTGTTTAGTCTACAAGCTTATTTTCACACCCAAGCTGTACTACACCCAGCATGACACCTGTGTCTCCAGAACAGCTTTTTTATCAAAAGTACATTTTGATCCCATAATTACTGTTTCATATTGTGTGACAACAGCAAAAACCGCAGTATTTAACTGAAAGGAACAACTTTCAGAGATTGCAATAAACGACCCTTAAAGTTACAAATAACAAAAGAGCAAGGTACACAAAATCAGCATCACAGTTCTTGAAACCTGACACTCAATCTCTTTCAATCCTTTCATCAACAGGAGTTAAAACTTGACAGACAAAACATTTTATTCTGCTGCTCCTGTTAATCATTAACCAAAAAGTGGACTTGTTAAATCCATGTTTTTGTGGTGAGTTTTAGTTCACGTTTTAGTGAAAACAAACCCTGCACACACTCTATCAAATTCTTATGGCTTTCTTAAAATTAAGCTAGGAGTCAGGTGCCAAGCAGAAGTCATTTTATTGCTTTATTTCTGAATTTGCTTCCAAATACATCTATTTTAGAGCATGCCATGCTACTGGGTATTTCTCCATATATCACAATGCAGTAACTCAGCACACTTCCCCAAAGCACATGGACAGATTTACAAAGGTAAGCAAAGCAGCTGATCAGAAGGTTAGTTTCTAATCAGTGCCTTTCCAACTGGCAGCCCCTGATGCTCTCAGCAATCTTGCCTCCCACTGATCAGTAGCCAAGGAAGCCTGCAGCACAGCTGACTGCATCCAGATATTCGTCTCCCCAGTTCTATGGTACAGCTTCACCTACCTTCGCCAATATTCCATACCATTTTGTCTCACCCTTGGGTGTTACCCGGAGGAAGCATACAGAAGTCACCTTTAATAGGTAAGATGATCTGTTCCAAGCCTATAGACTTTGAATATACTAGATAGTCTTATATACTACTACTTTAGATAATATAGGGTATCTTAATATGGTTTTAAAAAATGGTAAAGACATCCATATGGGTAGTTATTTAATTTAATGTAAAACAATTCAACACTGGCAGGCACATACCCATTGCTGTCAAAAACAAAAATTCTTGGAAAAAAAAAATTATCTAGAAAACAGCTCTCTGGATACAAAGTTGATTCAGTTATGCCAATGCTGCACATATAGCACCCTACCTGTAAGTAGTTGAAGTTCTTTATTCACTTTTTCAATTAAAAATTATCTTCTAAACTCAAAATGGTTTTGCTATTTGCCTTCCTTCTCCCCCAAAGGGTGTAATATTAGTATTCCAACTTCTCCAGAGAAGAGTCTTAATATTTTCTCATCTTCCTTTCATACCTTTCTTTCAAAGTCCCTCTTTCCCCTGGTGTTTTGGCCCATTTTTTTGATAGTGGGGAAAAAAAAAAAAAGCGTGTAAAAAAATAAGTCACATACATTGGCATGAAAACACTGAAAATAAGAGAAATTTTCTGTTTTCCCCCTGATAAACCTGGAAAAACATGGGGTCGTTTTAGTGATTAAACTGTTAGATTCAGGCAAACAGGGTACTGAATACTGCACAACCAATGCAAACATAGTGCTCTCTATAAAAAGACACCGTATTCTAAAGACACATAAAAGTGTACTAATTACACCACAGACAACCAGATTATACTTAACAGAAAACCTAACTCAAATTCAGCTTCTCAAATTCAGATATTAAAGGGTATCTACAGAAGAACAAACGCCTTAGAGCCTACTAAGAAACAGTTCTTGCAAAATTAGACAACCAGAAGAAGAAAAAATTGCAGATATTTGCCGAGTGGTACAAACCAGTATACTGGAAATTTAGATTTTGGCATAAATTCTATCAATAGATGAGAATTCACAGGCAGGCAGTACAAAAATAGACACAGCAACAGGATGCGTACCAGACTGACCATGTCTACATCTGTCGGCAATAACTTACCCCAGCCCTCAGAAACCAGTGACATCTCAATTTTCCATTCAACCCTTCAAACTATCTTCTATGAAGCAAAACCAATACTGCCAACATACAAAGACTAACCAGACCAGCTCATCCTCTCAGCCCTTGAAGCCTCTAGAAAGTCCAATAAAACTCACAAGCGTTCCCAGATGCTGCTGAAATTACTGAACCTCCACTCACACTAAACTGAGGCTACCTATTCATATCAAATCCTGTTAACTCTGATATTTTAATATTCTTTTTCTTTGGTGTTCTTTGTTTAAAACAAATTAAGTACTTTAAAAAAATCAGAAATCAAATCTGTTGGGAATTTTCAGATCCATGTTTTATAATACTTGCCAGAGTCAAAACTTCACTTTTCACTTGTTCAGTACATAAAAAAGGATGAATTGCATAACTGCTTTTCCAAAAGCTTCTATAGGAATACATGGCCCAGCCAATGAAGAGACTACTCGCTTCAAAACCAAACCCACATTTTCTTATATATCAGTTTCTAAATTACAGCTGGATAGCAATATACCTTATCAATAGTCTCAACCTGCAGTATTTTAAAATGTTACTTATAAACCCACAAAATATCCACCTTCAATATTTTTATATATATAAATTGTTCTATAAATAATACTTGCCTGGTTGCAAGCTATCTCAGGCAGAAGTCATCAAGTAGCTAACTATGCAAATTTTCAGCCAAGGTATCTGAAGAGAAGTAAACTAAAGTTCCATGTTCTCAACCTATGATTCACATCCAAAGCCAGTATTTATAAGCCACAATGAAGAACCAACAGGAATCAAAAGATCTTCTGCCACATTCAAGAATCCCCAACTGGCTGCCACTGCTAATAGAGCAAACGAACGCATACTGTCAGTACTTCTCTTTGAAAGTGCTATGTTCTGCAACTTGACAACTTAAGAAATTAAGTCATCTCCATCTTCAAATAATCATTTCTTGATGCTGACAAATTTGCCAAATCTCTGCCCCATCTCTATTCAGTCATGTGTCCCAGGAGAAGGAGAGAACTTTTTTGAAAGCAGACAGTTGACAGGTAAAAGAAAAACAGACTGACTACCTGAAGCATTTCAGGTTTTATACCTGGATAAATTAAAGAGACTCGACCTAGTTCTCCTTATCAAGGCATCAGATAAAAATATATGCAGATTCAGTTAGCTCTGTCAAAAACATCTACTGAAGTTAATAAATTTACAGGCTATGACAAGAAGATTAGAGGCACTCAAAATGCAAATCAGCATTCTTCCAAGACCATCCAGTCAGTACGTACTACAGGTGACATTTAGTCATACTTTTACTCAATACATGTAAGGTGACTAGAAGAGAGATAACATAGAGTATAATGTACCATAGTGATGACACACAGCATGTATCAAGATCTAGGTACTCAAACTTCAGAAGTCCAGAGCCATAAATTTCCCATACATATTTAAGACTAGTAAGTCCTGCTAGATGTTGCAGGAATCCAAGTTATAAACATACACAAAGTTTAAGATTCACACATCAATCAATGGAAAGCATCAGAAGGCTATAAGAAATACCCGTGATGTTTGGCTGGATTTCCAACCAAACACACAAGCTTTTGTTATCAGGCTGAAAGTATGTTACTGACCCAATTAGACCTAGCTGAATAAAACAGTATGTTCACTTCAGTGTTATCCTGTAACATACCACAGCTGTACCCTAAAAATTCCTAGGTATAAAACCCTAGCACCTATTTTAAGTAAGGTTCATTGGAGTTGAGGAGCTCCTTGCTTACTTCAGAGACTTCTGCCAGTGATTTCACAGTCTAGCAATGAAATGATCAGTCACAAAATATTTCTGCACAGAAATGAAGCAATTTCTGTTATGGAAAATGTTTTGCTCTAGTGACACTTTGGTTAGTAATTTTGCCACAGAACCTTTAAAGCATTTACTAAAGAACCTATTGATATCTATGTTAAAAAAATTCAGTTTAAGGAGCACTTGAATGATGGAACACTGTTTTAAAGCCTGAATATTCTATGCATCCATATTTAGCAGAATGTACATTTAGGTAGACTGCAGCTAATCAAAACTGAAAAAGAAAATTAGCAGACCTTTGCTGCTGTAATGAAGTGCTTCAAGCAAGTTTATGAACTCAGCTGTATATTTAGAAACCAAGTAGCAAGTATGCATACAAGCAAGGGAAAATGCAGCCCGGAAAAAAGAGCATGAAGGCAGAGCAATCAGAAATAGCCTTAATACTCTCACTTTGATATGCACAGCACACAATACAGTGCGTAAGGTTCAGTTCACCAGTTGAAGCAGTTTTCTTAGCAGAAAAGCAAAAAAGCAAAGCTTACCAGTTCACCAAGGAGATCACTCACCAATTACTATTACAGACAAAACAGAGTCAACTTGAGGAAATTAGTTTCATTTATTAACAATCAGATCAGAGTAATGAGAAATAAATCTGAAATTTCAAAAAAACCTTCCCCCCACCCCTCCCTTCTTCCTGGACTTAACTTTACTCCCAATTTTCTCTATCTCCCCTCCCTCAGTGGTGCAGAGGAACAGGTAATGGGGGTTGTGGCCAGTTCATCACATGTTTCTGCTGCTCCTTCCTCCTCAGGGAAGGACTCCTCACACTCTTCCCCTGCTCCAGCATAGGGGGTCCCACCCACAGGAGACAGTCCTCCACAAACTTCTCCAATGTGAGTCCTTCCCAGGGTTGCAGTCCTTCATGAACTGCTCCAGCGTGGGTCCCCTTCACAGGCTGCAGTCCTTTAGGAAGGGACTGCTCCAGTGCTGGTCCCCCACAGGTCCTGCCAGGAGCCTGCTCCAGCGCAGGCTTCCCACAGGGTCACAGCCTCCTTTGGGCATCCACATGCTCTGGCGTGGGGTCCTCCAGGGGCTGCAGGTGGATCTCTGCTCCATTGTGGACCTCCCAAGTGCTGCAAGGCACAGCCTGCCTCACCATGGGCTGCACCACGGGCTGCAGGGGAATCTCTGCTCCTCTTCCCCCTCCTTCACTGACCTTGGCATCTGCAGAGTTGCTTCTCTCACATATTCTCACTCCTCTCTTTGCAATTGCTCTCCCCCAGGTTGTTTTTTCCCCCCCTTCTTAAATATGTTATCCCAGAGGTGCTACCACCGTCACTGATGGGCTCGGCCTCGGCCAGCAGCGGGTCCATCTCAGAGCAAGCTGGCATTGGCTCCATCAGACACAGGGCAAGAAGCTTACAGCAGCTTCTCACAGAAGTCACTCTTGTAGTTCCCCCCACTACCGAAATTTTACCATGCAAACCCAATACTTAAGACACAGCATGTTGTATCTTAGGCAGACTTTTTATTCCAATTATCCAGCTACAAACAAACATTCACTGCCTTCCAGACTGCACCGCCATTCATAAAAAGACTGTGTTGTTGGTTTGGGTTATTTGGGGGGGGAAGGAGGGGGAAAAGAGGGAAGCAGGAGGATATTGTTAATAACTAGCAGTTTCTCATATTTAGAAAAAAAGTCTACCAGCAAGCTGTATTTTACAGTCACTTACTCTTCTCTTATTTAGAAGTTTACTATTTTACTGCTGTGTAAAAGCCACACAGTAACAAAAGCCTTCTGTTGTATGCTCAAAACTAAAGCAATTCTACTACTTGTTACAGTATCCTTAAAAGTAGTTGTAATAATACTCTTATATAAAATGCCCTTTAAGGAAAATTATGGATACATATTTTAAAAAATATTAATCTCAAAATTTCTTTAAGAATTATTTTGAGAGATATCTTCAAAGAGGACACATAGTATATTAGTCCTGATTTATTTGGTGGCCAGTATTTCAAGCTGAAGAAAAAAAGAAAACAGTGTTTTCTTCTAAAATTAAGTTTAGTTCACCTCTATTGTGACCGTATTTATCAATGTGCATTCTAGTTTACAGATACAAGTGTAATAACCATAGCAAAACTGTTTCTAAGCACAGGCACAGAGATCCCATTTCCCTGGAGAGAGCCTCTTGAACCAGAGCTGTGAGAGCTCTGATCACAAACCTATCCGCATATCGAAAGCCTACATTCCCATTTCCTCCTTCTTTGCCTCCTTCTGTTTGGGCAAAAGGCAAATAATACTACACCTATGGTTATTTTGTACTACATAAATGCTGGGAGTGGGGTGTTAAACTATGGCTATATCAACAACTCTTATGAACAACTCTACAATAACAAACTTGTAGATGCATGTGATGAAAGATTTTTTTTTTAAAAAAAAGGAACTTTGAGAACTACAACTGTTGTTATATTAAAGATTTTTTAAAACATAAACTCAAGCATTCAGACCATGAATCATCTGTGCAGCAGATGCAGAAACAGCTCAAGTCTGACAGGATTACTAGCAGGAACCTACCACTATGAGAACACAAGTACCTGAACTGGCTTTGGAGGTAAACAGTATAGCTGCATTTCTACAGCTCTGAATCCTTGAGTATTAAGTACTGTACGATCTAAACTGACTGCAATGAGAGTCTTTCTGTCTCCACAGCGAGTTCCAAGAAACACATGTGCAAGTGCAGAGACTCCAGTTATGCTAGATTCAGCTGAGATCCAGATGAGTACTATCTCAAACCTTCAGTGGCTAGCTCCACAGAGTCCCCTCAACACATTCCCCAGGACTAAAATCCAGGTGTCTTATTACACAGCTGTAATGTCACACAAAGGTGCCAACTCAGTTCTGGGTCAGTACTGCATTCAAATGAATAAGCCACCCCATCAATAAAACTAATACAGAAATGCCAAGTGGAAAACACCCCACCTTTACAATGTTAGAGTAATTTAGACCAACTCCAAACCAATTCTTCCAGGTGCAATGACATGGCTTATAATACACTTATTCCAGTGAAACATATCAACAGCATATTAATTCACTTGCAACGTTGTAAACGATCTGACTTCCATGTACAAGCTGAGCTGTGCTTTAGGTAGTAGAACTTCCTTGAATTCCTAACACAAGTTCAGTACTGAGATCTCCTGATCTCTCTGAATCAAGTTGGAGTCACAAGGACCCACATCTACATGTAGCTAGTAAGCCCGACCAAGCTGTTTGTGCAAATGCTGGATGCCTCTCTGCTGCCTGATATCTCTATCACATGGATTATTCCAGGTCCTCCATGATAAGCATGAATAGGAGTAGCTTGTAGTAAACCATAAATACATTATCTATTTATACCCCACTGTATACTAGAATTAAATCATTCTTAAAATAACATCATCAAGAAAGATGCTTGGCACATAATAGGATGATGGGAAAAGAAAGTCTTTTTGACCAATTCCTAAACTTAGCTTCCCTAATCTCTCTTTGAATACCAGTACTATCAGCCCCCGGACAACATACAGGCACCAGCCAATTTCCCAAGCCATGACCTAAACCCCCTTACATACCACTCCATATGTATACATCCCCACGCAATACCTAATATTACTTTTTCCTACATCAACGTGTATCTGCTCTGCTTTTTGATTCAGAAGTTCAGGTACACTGGAAGACATCAAAAGGGCCCACTATGCAAGGTAATAACAGCCGGTGCTGACACAGGCAAAGCTGGAAGCAGTTGCCACATGATTACCAGACACCTCAGTATGTCCATTATCCAAACAGTTCAAGTTTACAAAAATTGCTGCTTCTCTCACACACACAAAAACATGACCCTTCTAGAGCCAAGACTCAGTATGACTTGTCAGGCACGCAACTGTGCTTTTTAACTAGTAGTTGACCATTCAAAACCCAAGACACTGGCTACCACCTCACTATCAATAATACAGAAGTCAACCAGCCAGGAAGCTTGTTTTGCTTAAAAAAAAAATAAATCAGGCAGTGCTTTCACTGACAAGCACTACACACCATCTTAGAGGCAACACACAACAGACATGGAACACAGTAGACATCAGTGTATAACAGCTGAAAGTATATGGGAAGCCAACTGCTCTAACCTGCTGTTAAATTCTCTAGTGACCCACCTACTTGAGGTACATGTTCCTGAGTTAGTCTGTTTCTTTAAATTGTTAAAGCAAGACTAACTTCAGTGTAAGCAATTAATCCTAGTCTCTTATCAGAAAAAAAAAAAAAAACACACCACACCCAAAAAATACACAACGCAGACAGCATCAGCAGGGAAAAAAAATGTCGAGTGCAAGACCAGGTCTTTTTAAAGATTAAAAATAAGTAGAAGCATGTCCATTGTAATATGGTTAATTTAATTCTGGTTTTCTTTCTAGACAAAAAGGCCAACAGAAAAACGGAGCTTCAGTCTCCTACAGGGATAAGGAGGTTTGCTTTTGCAAGTAAGTGTGTTAAAACTTCTGCATCTAATAAACCAGTTACAACAAAGTTCCAGTTTTCATACTGAAGTCAGAGCTTCAGTTTTGTTTCTGAATGTTAAAGGCTCCTCTAAGACACCTTGGAGACAGCCACCATGCTTCTAAACTCACTAACATAAAAGTAGTTTTTAAAATTTCAACTGTTACCAATCTGTTCTCTCATGCAATTAGTTTCACTTGAGAACCACTTAAACCTATGCTACATTGCAAATAGGAAAGTTCACGTTCTTTTCAAATCAAGATCACTAATGAACTTACTGAACTGTGCCATAAACAGACCCCGTCAGGTAGAAACAAGAACAGAATATATCAAGCAGAGAATCCATAAAAGTCCATCACTATTCCTTCTTAACTTCAAATAGCAAAGAAAAGCAGTATAAAGCCTACCAAAGATATTCTGTTTGATAAACTCAAGAACTTAACAGAATGAAGTGAGACATTGTTTGTTTTAGAACTCTACAGGTCTCCTTCATTCCTTGTGTCAGGAGAAGCCAGGAATAAATATATCCTAAATCCTGATGAGAATTCCCCATCACGCACCAGAATAATCCTCCTTCTAGTCACCATCACTCTTTTCTCCCCTCTGTATTTTTAACTTTGCTGTCAACCTGTATATATCAAACTCAGCAATGTGAAGAAATGCTACTCTTAAAACTTTACATCGCTGATGGTCTTCCCAGGAAAAGAAAGAAACAGCCTTTCTTTAGAAAGGGTGACGGTTTTGATTTTCTGTTGACAAATATTCAGAGAGCACATAGAAATCAATCTGTTCTTGCTCCCAACAACAGGTCTTCTCTGGAAGTAGTAACAAAGTCTAGGTTGCTAGGGCATTATGAAAACATCAGTGGCAAGTTGGGAAAAAGTAGAGGAACAAGATTCCTCAGTTCTGTGCCAAAAATTCACAGAACATTAAACCATCCTACCATTTCTATAGAACTTTATATTAGAAAATTAATTAGGTATAGCAAACTCTCTGCCAGTCACTGACAGCAACTTAAAACTTGGGCTCAGGCTCTTCATCTATCTTTATATCTGAAAGTTAGGAAGAGTTTACATACTGCCCTAAAGATGCTGCACCACCTTCTCTTCCAATTTTTATATGCAAAATCTTTTCAGAGGTAAAGGAACAGCTTAGTCTTTCTAAATACTCTCACTTTATCTTTTGCTGGAAGACAAACTAAAAAAGTGCCAAGCAGTGAGAGACATGATTCTCTTTTTCTAAAAATGCCTGATACCATGCAGCTTGATCTAATAGCATACAAGTCTGGCCAAAAAAACCCTCATGTAATCAAGTGTAAAAAACAAAACAAAAAAAAGGCATTGGGGTTTTTTGTTGTTCAGAAGTATTATCTGATTCCTCAACATTGACCATAAAAAATTAAAAAGACAGGGAAAGAAAATGTTTCTTCAGCTAGAAGGATCACATTCCAAGTAAGCATTAGATTCCAAAATTAAGAACACTACTTATTGGTTAAGTGTTCCAAGACTGAAGCTTTCAACTGGCAATCTAAAGTTGCTGTAAAAGAAAATTGGACACAGATTTTATTTCTTCCCTGTACCTAACTATGTAAGTGTTAAACTGTCAGAATTACACAAAACCCACACCACAGGTATGAGAAAAATAACCCACTGAAACAGCTGAAGAAAAAAAAATTAAAAAGAACCACTACAAAAAATGCAAACACACACCACAGAAATTGTCAAAATACTCAGAGATAGTTACATATTTCCATTTTAAAAATAAAAAAGAAAACGTCTTTTTCAATAGCATCTAGATGGAATTATGACAGAAAGCTAAGCTATTTTCTACTATTACTGAGATACTTTAACAAATATTATCCACACAAGCATTATAACTAGCGTTACTTAATAAACAAAGCACATACCACTCTGGCTGCTCTTTCCTGAGATTCACACTTCCTGCAAAACCAAGGTCCAGTGGGTACTTGAACAATTCCATAGCAAGCTGTTTTGAACAAGACAAAAATATTTCAGCAAACAATAAACAGCACTACAGTACTACTAATATGAATGTTATAAAAAAAAAGCTTACTATCACATCATTTTACTAAGTCAAACTGAGATCTATACACTGCACTTGAAATCGTATCATAATGGTAATACAAATGAAGTATAAGCTTCCACTTAAAAATTTATGCAAAATTTGTTAAATAAATTTGTTAAATAAAAATAAAATTCTGATTAACTTGAGAAGTAATATAGCCATTCAATAGCAGCAATGTTTCATATGTGATCTGTTTTGCTACTTATTTACCAGTAAAACAGATAAAACACTTCACAGTAACAAATATCCATCATTTATAGTAGTCTTTAAGAGAAAACTAAAAGCAACTAGCAAATTGGAGTTTGTCATAACACATTCATACATTTGGTTACTAACAAGTTCTCTTACTCTTCATAGTCAAATAACTGGTTATAAGTAGGAAATCCCTAATAAACTGAAAATAGAAAGTTTCCTTTTTATATATTTTCCCCAAAAAATTCATAAGGAGCTATAAATACAAACTAAACTGATCATCAGGGCTAGGATTAGTTGCAAGTATAGCCAGGCTACAACATAAATTCTTAGATTTTGAGACATGCAGACTTCTCTGCAAGACTGTCATCTCTATTTTTATAGCAGATTTAAAAAAAAAAAAAAAAGTTTGATAAGAAATTCCACAGAAAAAGAGTTTAGTAATTTAGCAAAACTGTTCATGTTTGAAATGCACAGACCAGGAAACTTTAGGAACTACTGAGGGAATGAAAATACAAGAACACAAGTGCTATGAGCATATTCTACTATGTGTATTAATTTAACAACTAATAATAAGCAATCAAAAATCCAAACATTTTCCTCAAAAATATAATCCTGAATCTGACATATTTTAATATCTCAATTTTCAACTATATTACTTAAATAATAAAATCTGATTTAAGTGTGTAACTAGAAATATATATATATATATGATGAAATTAAGAAGAAATCTGAGATTAAAATAGTATCTTCCAGTATATATATATATAAAAAAAAAACAGTATTGGTCTTGTGCTAGCCTGAAAACAACCAAAACAAACAACAAACAGTAATGCAACAGTAGTATAAAAAACATCTGGTTAATACACCGTTCCTTCTACAAAGGAAAGTCAATGAAATAATTTCCTGTTATATACATACATGTAGTCATATTTTCAAATGCATTATCCACATACCAAACTACCTTGATAAGCCCTTTCTACTGAACAATAAAGTTCCTGAACATGAGAAAAAACATCTTGTTTTTGTTGCATTTATATTAACCACAGATGAGGGGGACTTCGAACTCCTCTTCAGAAATTAAGAGAGAAATTTTACATGTGCAATCACACATTTAGATTAGTAAGAGATATTGCAGAGTAAGAAACTAATTAGAGAATGCAACTCAGAGACAGGGATGGCAATTAAATCCAAAGGCAACACGAGTTGGGCAAAGACCAAAATTGAAGGGAAGTACTTCTCTATCTGAAAATGTAGCAGAGTACACCTAGAGCCTAAGGGAGTCCACCACAGGTTTGTGCTCAAGCAAACTGTGATACTGTTTATTGAGTTCCTGGACTTCCTTTGGTTTATACTTCCACTGCTATGCAAAGCTTCTTTAAACACATGAAGACTGTCCTCCGCAACTTGCCAGTGACTTAACGCTTGAAAAGAAGTTTTGTCTGAACTAAAAATAAGTATAATAAAAAAATGCAGTTAATAAAGTCTCATGGGTAATACTGTTGTCTGAACTTCAAATAAGGACTACCAACTTTAACTATGAGGACTACCACTTTTACTACGGAAAGACTACAAAAAGAGTGGACATACTTCCTCTACCACCTTCAATGACCACATGACGCATCAAATCCAAAATGTAAAACATCAATGATACAGTAAATCAAAACATACAGTTTTTCTTTTCTTAAAACCTCCACAACAGCATCTGGATTTAGAAAAAACAGTACTTTTGCACACTTTCTGCCAGACTGAAATCCAAATTTGGACCTGACCATTAAAAAAAAAAAGTTCAATATTCTTGTACCCAATTTACTGAAGTGTCTCTGTACCAGGAATTCCTAAAACAGACTTTTTTTTTGTCAGTCCCACTATTTCAGCTCCAACTACTGCTATCATCAAATTCTTTCACTGAAAATATTAGCAAGACTCTAGATGCAAAGGAAGATGCCCAAGATAATACAAAAATAACAGCTGGTCAGGAATGACTTTTGAAAGTATTAATGGTTTAGTGTTCTTTTTCACAATCCTAAGTTTCCACAAAAGCAGTTAACGTTACTCAGTTCTTAAGGCAACAGAAAACCGATTCAAAACCAGAATTATTTCACAGATCCTGTCAGCTCACCTCAGCCTTCAATTCAACATTAAAAAGATCTGCAAAATAATTCAGTTATTCTTAAATTACTACTTCTCATTACTTCTTGTCAGTTTACAAAAGAGCATGCATATGAAACGAAGGTACTAGATCATCTTCAACACAACTGAAGACCAAGCATGAGACACATTAGTAGTATTTTCACATGCACTAGGATTCAAACTAATGAACTGCACTGAGGATTTTCTGTCTGCTCCAGTTTCTTCACCATCTAGGAGGAGTCTGAGCCAGCCACAGAGTTCGTATGACTGCTTAAGAGTTGATACTGAGAAACTATCATCTTATTCCTTGTTACTGCTACCATAAAGCAAAAGTGATCATAACTTCCTTTCTTAACTACGTAAGCAGCAGAATACAGTCCCTTCCTCTGCTCTCACAAGAAGGGTCAACCCACTGACAGAAACAAAACAATCACAAATAGAGGGAACATGCCAGCTCCCGAGCTGAGCTGGAAACCAACCAACCAGCCTCCACTAATCCAAACAAATCCAGTATCAGCCATTCCGACTAACACCCTCCCCCTGCAGAACCACAACAGGAAGTATCTTCATCTACCAGGAAACATCAGCCAAATGACATTCAAGGAAAGGCAGGCAGAGGAAGAAATCACATGAAAGTCTTTCCTACACACTGCTCTCTTGCAATCCTCAACCCGTCTCATCTACCGACTGCCCCTCAAATAAATTTTTCTAACTTGGGAAAGGCAGGGACAACAGGAACCGAGTATAAGAAGAAAGAAAAACAGCAAAAATTGCCAGAACAGAGATTAGTAACAAGTTCCACAAAGAAGGAAAGGAGTTTTAGGTAGTCTTAGGACTCCTGTAGCCGAGGTTGTTAACAGGGTGCAAAGGCAGATTGGGATGCACAGACATAGAAAAAATACAAAGGGTAAGAAGAAGAAAAAAAAAAAACAAAACAAAAACCAACTGGCAGGGGGGTTCTTCCTTTCTCGTAGCCATAATATAGGAAGCCATAATATAGGAAGTCTCACTTGAGGTAAAAGACAGACTGGAAGGATAGAAGATGACAGGACAAGTCAGACCAGAAAGCACGTGGCCCTAGAAACAGGTAAATAGGCTTCATGGGTGACAAGAAGGAGCCTGGGCAGGGGGAGGGAGAGAAGAAGGGGAGAAAAACGGCCAAGGGGAGTCGCGGGGGGGGGAAGCAGGCCCAAGGGGAGAGGACAGGCTGCATCACGAAGGAAGCAGCAAGGCTTGAGGCCGGAGTGGGTGAGCTGGCACTCGCCTGCCTACTCACCTTGATGCACTGCGACATTGCAGCCGTGCCCGTCGCAGTAGACAAGCGGGTTCTCGGCCCAGCCCCTCTCGTCGGAGCACACGCAGCAGCCGCCGATCATCTCCTTCATGCTATTGGAGAACTCGCCCTCCAGTGACACAGGCAGCAGCAACGGCTCGCTAGAGACCATCTAAGGGTTAAAAACACCGTCGTCAACACCACACACGCACGCACACACACGCTTTACCCCCTGCCTGCCCCCTCCCCCGGCGGTGTCTCCCCTCAGTCACTCAGCCGCCGCCGCCGCCACCGCCGCCACGGCAATGATTTAGGGCCCATGACCGCCGGCTGAGAGCCTCTTCTCGCCCCCGCCCGACCAACCGGCCAGGCTGTATCAGTCACGCGAGCAGGCAGGGGCGGCCCGGCGGCGGCACACTGAGGAGGACACCACACAGCAGGCAGACAGGCAAGAGAGC
>NW_020799095.1:33065209-33071245 GCF_003259725.1 Athene cunicularia | reverse complement strand
GGGGGGGGGGGCGGGGAGAAAACCTGGGTGGAGATTGCTGAGGTGGTCAGCAGAGAGGAAAATCTCAGGCTATTCAATTCTCTATTGTAAGCAGGTATGCCTGTAGCAGAAGGAACTAATTGTGGTGATTGTTAGGAGCAGAGAGAAATTAAATGCAGCCTGGCAAAATTCTGCTCACTCGCTTGCCCCAGGGCCAGCATTTATTTATTTATTTATTTATCATTGGGCAAGGAAGATACAACTGATTTATCTTCATTATAATGCTAAAAGGCACAGAAGCAGAACTTGTGCGCAGACTGTATTTTTTATTATGATTTTGCAAGGCTAGCTTAGTTGATACGATATCTGTACAAATCACTACCGCATTATGTACGTTCCTCAACATGGCGCTACCTAGACCTATATGCAGGTTATATTTTACACGTTGTTAACTAATAAAACATCTGCATTTGTGTACGAGAATATGACGAACTGCTACGTGGAAGGAAGAGGTGGGATGTGCACAACTCTCTTACCCCCTAGAGACATCTGAGTCTGCAGTTTGTATGCAGGATATCTCAGGTCAAGCTCTTTTCTCTCCTTGAAAGTTTGAAGTGAAATTATTTAGATAGAGGAAGAATGGAGGGCAGGCAAAAAAAGAATGACTAAGGTAGCTTCCTAGATGGAGGGCCCAGCCAAACACACGATTAACGCAGCCATTTGAGACGCATTCTAAACAGTTCTCTGTAAACGTATGTTCCAATATACTTGAGAGTTTAGAAATGTTTAAGGCACGTGTGAAAAATGGAGATGGGGAGACTGGAATGTAGTATGTTTGAGTTTGTGTAAAATCATTCAGAGATTGTTCTCAAAAATACCCCACCCCATACCCAAATGTCCTATCTCAACACTGAATACAAATTTGGACATTAAACTATTTATATTATAAAACATGCTTACACCACTGGTTTTATTACTTTTAAAGCTTGTAAAAATACCCTGAAAATTGCAGGTGCAAGCAATTACTCTATAAGGAAATAAAACAATTAATATATCCCGGTGTTTTAAAAAAACGCAAATTATTTGAAGCTGATAGATACAGTGTCCCAGCCCTTCTTCATTCTTGTCAAGAAAATGACATCTAATTTAAAAAGCATTCTCAATGATTCTGTTAACCCTGACCAGAAAAAAAAAAAAAAAAAAAAAAAAAAAAAAAAAAAAAAAAAAAAATCACAGTACAGCAGCAAATCTGTCCTTTATTTCCCTGACAGGTAAATTAAAATAAATATCCTTTTGAAATTAAAATATATTAAGTATATTTTAATTTGTTGAATGAATTTATACATTTAGTAAAACTCAAACCATTTTTTTTTTCTCATAGCATTTTTTTTTAATTCATTGAGAGGGTCTTCCTGCAATTTCTTCTTTGAAAAGCAACTAGTACAATTCACGGGGCTTGCTTTTTTTTTTTTTTTTTAATGTTAGCTATTTTAAGGCTCAATTTTTAGTTTTGTAAAGAAGCATCACCAAAGAAAAAATTAATCACTTTGCAACAACTTGATTAAAGCTGCACCATGGCAACATGAGTATATTCATGAAAAACCTACTGTAGAGTTTCAAATAAAAATATTTTAATCTCACACCATGTAACGTACCAGCTCAGTATTGAACAGCCGGAAATTTTGCTTTGGTCAAAATTCAGTCAAGCCTAATACATTCAATTATTTAATGAAACATTTGTTGTCTTTTTATGGATTTCTGTTTAATTCTTTCTATAGACGAATGTACATGGACTGAAAGAAACTCCATGACTACCACCTTATGGCATTGTGTAATATTTGATGGAGAAATTTAGATAACCTCTTGATAGTTCTGTAAAACAATCATTTAGAGAAAACCTTTGAAATGCAAAGTAGGAAAAGAAATGCATTACCACTAAATAAATACTGCAAACACTAAGCCTGTAACAGCTATGGAATCAGAACATGAAATCTTGTAGCATATATGTTCTTATGATTGTAGTATTTAATAAGCACTGACATGACACAGAAGGCCAATTTTCTTTTTAGAAAAAGAAGCCTGTCCTTCTTACAGTGATATATAAGAGATTAAAATAATTAGAGAGGAATATAATTCAGTGAGTAAGAATGAGTAATTTCATTGTTAATCTAAATGCAAGGAGAAAATCCAATTCTCTTAAAAGGAACCTACAAACCCTAGGAGCTGAACAAGTTTGATTATAAGAAACATAGAAGAAGATTATATGTTTTCCTGTTTTTTAGATTTTAGAGACTTTTTCAAATGGACCAAATGCGTAAGTGAAAGAAAATTACGCTCTCTAAATGCAAATTGCTTTTAAAAGTTTAAAGAATCCCTCAAGAAATTGTTAACATATTAGTGCATAGCACTTTAGCTTCATTAACAAAAATAAAGAGGTATTCACCTTAAACTTATACTACAAATGAATCAGTTTCAACAATAATGCTAAGAATTTTGAATGCTTGCTTTAAATTTCACTCTTTTTTTCTAAAATGTGCAAAATCATATTGTAAATTTAGTGGATAAAACAAAGCATTAAACAAGAAAAAGCCTTTCATTTACAAAACTACATTACCACTTGGATATAGCCATCAGAAGTGTCTTCCAGGAATATCAGAAAAAGCACAGACTTTCTAGAAAATGCATACTATATTAGAAAACATGACTTGATATTGGGACTTGGAGCTGAAGAATGGAGAAACTCACTTCTTTCCAGAAAGCAAATTTCTCATAGCAATTTTTACTCTATTTTCAGATCGGGTCTTTGTTGAGAAAGCTTTGATCTTTACCTATATGCAAAAGGATACATGCTGCAGCTAAAGAGCTGCAACTGAAAACAGGAAAATTGCAGTAACATAGCGATACTCAATAGGTAGAATAATACATCTCCCGATTATCCATTTAAAATACATTGATGCTTGTCTGCCTTTTATTTATGTGGGTTTAAAACATTAACAGTCTTGTTAACTGAAATACATTCTAATCGTGAGTATTTGCTTCATTTCTGGGAAGGCAGCAGCAAAACGGTCACTTTACACAAAATAAAATGCAACTCTTGTGTGTTGACCTTTGCACGCAGCGTGTTTTAAATGACAGTCTGCCTTAGATCCAACAAATTATTTCTATCCATGTTCAATTATGAAGGATATAGCACATCTACACAACATATTAAAAATTTTAATGTATCTTTACATGCTTACTCTTAAATGATACTGAGAAAAAGTAAAGTTTTCTTTTTCCTCCTATTCTTTAATATCCTGCTCAAATCTGTATTTAACACCTATCCAAGTGCAATGTACTGAATAATTTTAAAGTTTCAACATTTAACATGTAGTCACTTCTTGATGGGGAGTTTACATGTTATGCAAGTACAGGTAGCAGCATCAAAGGTCACATCAGTGCATCTCCTGGACACCATGCCTCTTCATATTTTGTGGTATTTTCTTTTGTGCAACCGCAATTACAAATTTTGAAATTTTTTTAGACTGCAGAGAAAGGGGGAAGTAATTCCACCAACTATTGTATTAATTTTCTTGCTTTTAATTGTATTATCACTTTTGGAGACTTTGGCAAATTCCACTTAACTAGCAGCAATGGATAAAATCGGTGTTTTTCATGTACTGCTTCTATTACTGATGTTGGCATTTAAATGTTAATTTCAGACTGAGGTTTACAGTAAACATGAAACAAGGGATTTTCTTTCAATGAACAATCTCAAACCAAAATTTTAAAAGAAGGAATCCTAGCGCAGTATGTTTTTAGGTGCAGTGATTATTTCCTTTTAAAGATTTAATATTCCCTAACTGACAGAAGTTAAAGATTTAAACGTGACAATTTATAATTCTCTACGTTAAAAAGGCATTTAAACGTTAACCACATTTTTATATGAGTCAAGTCAAAGTAATTATAATTAGAGTATGATACAAAAGAAATAAACTTCTAGCAAACCATATTGAACATTGATGGTGTATTAAGCCCTGAAAACCTGTGTTAATAAACTCTGGAGTTTAGATTATATGCAACTTAAATGTAATGCGGGGTTTTTCTTCAAAGAAGAATACTTCATTTCAAAGTTTGGACTTTTATGAGGTATGTATTAATTAATTGGATTTTTATTAAATACATTTACATAGCATCACTCCAAAACCAAGCCTCAGATTAATTTTCTTCTGTAGGCCTATCTCTATGTAGGATTTTGCTGAATTAACATTCCATACAAATTAATAGCTTTTTTTTCATGTTTGTTGTGTTACTATCAGCAGTGTGATACTGTGTTGTGTCACAGGTCACATTTATTTGATTTCGATTTAGGAATGGTATCTGTACTACCTATTAAATACGAGAAATGACATGCAGAATTTCCCATCAAATATCTTAAATACAGACCTATTTCAGATGGATTTGTATAAACAAAACACATATATGTAATATAGGCGTGGGAAAGGAAAAGCTTGTTTGTTATATGCTAAAGCAAATTGGAGTAAATCAACCGCATCCGTGGGCTGTATAAGCAATACTACTCTGCTTTTCCCAGTACTATTTGGACAAAACAATGTTACTTTTTTATTTAAAGTGTTTTCTTCTCAACAAGGGGCCACCACTTCCCAATCTCAAAAACACGCCCCAGAATATGTTAATTAATTGTATTGTGTCTCTGAAAGAAAGAGGTTGCCAAATGCAATTAAAAAAAAAAAAAAAAAAAAAAAAAAAAGGTCTTTCCATCAGTGAGCTCCGTTCCCACTGCTAGTTACCATCTAATTTCAATTCCACATATATATATACATAGATACATTTCCTCTAGGTACGACTTTGACCATTAAAAACTGTCTAAGAGCAAAAGTCTAACTTGACCACATAGGGTGTATCTGGGAAGCTTAACATTCCTGGCGAATTAAGCGCGCAAGCCTGGGATCACTTTTTGTCAATCTTACTATGGTACTTCAGAGTCGGGAATGTGGGTAATTTTTGTATCATGGTACTTCCCAATTAAAATTAACAACAATGCTCCTTTTTGAAAAAAAAAAAACCTTAATATATGAAATATGTCAACACAGTCCGCACAAATGCAAAATAAAGAGCAATGAAGAACGGCAACAAACGGTCTCGCCCTATTTTTTTTTTAATCTTCCCTTTCAATAAGACAGTTTTCAAATAGCAATATACTGTTTTAGTAAATACAAGAGCATTAAATGTCTTTTTGAATGACGCTTTCTATATTTGTAGTTACCTTTTGAAAATTGCCAGGCAGCAATTAAGAGTAAATGCATCTCCAGAATACTCAAGTAGGAGAAGCAAAACAAAACAAAACAACAAAAATCTTTCTTTCCTCGATCTTAAAAGTTAATACCTTTAGATATTACTAGGGTGGTGTTTTCCTATTAAATATTACTTGCATCTTCAGCTTTCAAATAACATGGATGCTTTTTACCATCCAAACTGAATTGAGCTTTTATTTAAAGGAGTCCCACAAAAGCTTCGAAGTTTACAAAGACTGAAAGAGAAGTCCCAAACTGTATTATCTTAAACAATGACTGCAAGCATGCAACTTCCCAAGTGTGCGTTAGGGTATTTTCAGCTAGGTGATATCCATAAACATCATCCTTTAACTTCTTTTATGTGCAGCTCACGATCTACACAAAACATGAATTTCCTGGCGATATATTTAATAAAATCTAGACATCACTTCTAATATTTTTAAATAAATTCTCATGCACTCGGAGATAACTTGCTAAAAATAATCACAGTTCTCCTAGAAAGGATTTTCTTAAAATAACTAGTTCTCTATAAATTTTCCTCATCATAAATATAAGCCCCTTCCCGTTTTAATTTAATCTTTCAGAAACAACGTGCAGAGACATTTTTTTCCCCTTAAAAGACGAAGGGCACTTGTTGGAAATTTTCTTGAACATCAAGTTAGTCAATTCTTCCTCTGTGTAATACACGATAAAGTTCAGGTCTGAAATGGCGTACCAAAACAATTTAATTTCTAATTATTTTCGGGGGGTGGGGGGTGGGGGG
>NW_020799095.1:33058931-33065159 GCF_003259725.1 Athene cunicularia | reverse complement strand
GGGAGAGAGAGAGAGAGAGAGAGAGAGAGAGAGAGGCTTTTCTTTGATAGTGTTTAATTGGAATTGAAACATTCTGGGGCTGTAAACATTCTTTATTTATTCAGCACACATAAGCGGGCATTGTTTTATCACCATCATAATTACGGTGTCCTTTAAACTGACTGATAGCAGAGGAGATAAGGGAATGCGCCTGTAGCTCCAGATCAAATCGCTGGCTCTCCCCTCTCCCCGGGTCACCAGGATCCACACGGTCCTTGGAGATGAGGAGTGCCGGAAGATTGTGGCCTGGCCATCCCTTACGTCATGAAAGTGATTTGTACCACATTGCTAATTTGGTGCAATTCATAACCTCCCGATCTCCTACGTTTGCAACTGCTTTCCAGTTTGCAGGATGTGTTTTTTAAAATGTAGTTGCGCAGTGTAGAAATTAAGAATGATCACCTATGTGCAAGAGAGGATCTTATTTCCCAATGTTTGTTGCTTTACCTTTGTCTAATTAAAAATGCAAACTTTTAGGATCCTTTCAGAACAAAGCCTCACCAAATCCCCTTTACGTCCAAGGATTTGCAAATTTATAAAGGCTGCATTGAATTCAGCATGGGTCAAGGGGCAAAAAAAGGGTAGAAGGTCACTGCATTTTGATTATGGGTCAGTAAACAACATGGCATGTAGTATGTGTCCAGAAACTCCTGCTAAAAAGTATTTTAAAACTATCAGAAGTATCAAACTCAAGAAATAGTCTTAGCTCGTGGTGATTATAAATTGCACAAAATTCTAGTGTGCAAGTGACACCCCAGCCCCCACGAAAAAAAACACAACTTAAAAAGCACTTAGCAGAACTCTGCATTGCTGCTTTGTTTACCAAAAAAAAAAAAAAAAAAAAAGGGGGGGGGAAAAAGACAAGAAAAAGGGGAAGAAAAAGGAAGAAAAAAAAAACCAAACCAACCCTGAAACTCCTAGGCATAAGAGTGTTAGCCAGATTATGATTTTTTTATTATTTTTTTTTTTTACAGACCATTGGTTGGCATTTCTTTGTCCTACACATTTAGGAGGTTTAGTTATACATTCTGATTTGTTTTCATACTAGAATTCATGGCAAATTTTAGGTACTACAGTCACATTTGGCTGACTTTAAAATGGCAGAAGGATCCTATTATACTGTTCTTTGACCCTATTATATTTACGTTACTGGACTCTTTGTGATAGCCTCTAGCTGCTTTCTATCTGTGTCTTCCTTGAGCAAACTATGCCCAGCAATATCTAAAAGCAGAGTGTAGTGTTCGAAAACAAGTTCTTATTTGAAATATATATTTCTGCCCAGCGTCACAAAAGCAAAAGGTTTATTTAATGCTTGTCAGTACCTGAGAACATGGTCCAGCACTTAACAAATAATAATAAATAATAATAATACTCTAATAATGTGGCAATCCTAGTGTGAAAATGCACATGACCTCTTAGGTTTTCCCGAAGATTTTCAAAAGAACTCTACCCATTAGTACAACCGCCAGTGGACATCGCTGTTGCATTTCCCAACGAAACGTTTAAAAGACTGTAAATGGTGTGTGCATTACTTCATTGCAGAAGGAAGAGGTCAGGCTGAATTGCACTGGTATTTAAACATAATCATACTATGAAAATAAATCAAAACGTAACGTAAAAGGAGTATTTTAAATGTTGCACACATTTTCTTTCTGGAGCGACGCAGTTAAGCACTTCCCCGCGAGCATATATATTTTAGCTCAAGTTTACAAAAATGAAAGTATACATTTTCCAATAAATGGGAATAGGTCTGCAGCGAGGTATGATGAATATTATTTTGCTCTTTCTTTTCTAATGAGGTTTATCCCTCGGCCAGACAGCTTCAAGACCGAAACACTACTGGCTATAGAGTGCAGATTGCAGATTGCACGCTACTCAACGTGAAAAGGAGCAGGGTTGATTGATGTCTGTGTGTGTGTGTGCGCCTATACACACAACTCTCTGTAGTTGCATGTATATGTATTTGGCAAAACCGGGCATCTCAGGGCGTCCTTATCTTAAGAAATGTGAGACAAACATCCATCCCTTTAATCATGTTCATCTTTGATCACCAGCGAGGGTGACACAGTCCACAAAATTAACAAAGAAACTCCCTCGCTTTTGAGAGCAAGCTACACATTCACATCTGGGGCTGCACACACACGCGCGACGTACACACGGACACATGAACACGCAGGCATACACCCCGGCTCCCCGTAAGTAAATTACTGCATAACTTTTCACGTCACTGATGCCAGACACCTCTAATTTTGCATTTTCATTCTTTTGGCCAGCTTTCACGTTAACAATCTAAGCCGTAAATGTTGGTGGCTATTGATCGCAATCCCCTGTGTGCGTGCAAATCCATTTTCAAGTCCCCTGCCTTTAATGTGCGTGTGCGTGTGCAAGGGGCCTCTGCCGGCTCTTTAGCAGGATCTGCCCCCCCAGCCTGCTCGAAGACGACCCCGGATACACAACGTGTGCCGATGGCCAAGGGAAAGCATACGCACACTCACAAAATCGAACCCACCAAACAAACGACGGAGAAGTGGAGAGACAGAGGTCTCTTGTGAGATGCGGAGAAAGATTTGCAACCGAAAGTGTGTGGAAGGACACGGTGGGGGTGTGCAGGCTGGACGTCTGACATTTCCCAAGACTTCTGGTGGGTTTTTCCCTGCCGACATTTGGCTCTGCCTCGCCCCCGGGGCTCATGGCCGCACCTTTCGGGAAATCGAGGTTCGCCGGAGAGCCGCCACCAGTGTCAAACGTTTGGCAGCGCCGGAATTGAAAGCGACAAAAATAATGCATTTTTCACACAGTTGCCGAATCCCCCTGCCAGGCTGTCACCGGCAGTACGTGGGTGCGGGTGCCCGTAGCGCCCTGCGTGCGAACGCACGCGTGGATTTACACGGGAATCCAACCCAGCTGAACTACCTGGCAAATAAAGGACTTTTCAGCCCATCGGGGGTTTTGGTAGCGTCTTCGGAGCAGCTTTCTCTGAGTTTACTGTTCCTTTAGTGTTTACTCCATAGCCTTAACCTTAAAGCAGGGGGAGGAGAGCAGCGGGGAGGGGGTGGGGGTGTTGGCAGCATATAAGTACATCAGGAGGAATTTTTAAACGACCTTATTGTCTCTAGCTCTAGAAAGACTACGATGATTTCTGGTTAGCGCCAGCAGCTGTTTTCTCTCGAAACTTTGCTTGCAGCCTCAGCGTAGACCAGGGTGCCTCTCTCAGGAGCGAGGCAGAGAAAGGCGAGGCTGGGGGATCCAGATGCAAGGCGAGGGGAGGCGAACTCCGCGGATGGTCTGAGCTGTGCCGAGGCATTGTTCACTGCTGCCTCTCGGTTACGTTTAAAGGCTGAAATATCACGAGATCCACTCAATGATCCTTTTCTAATTCGAGGGACAAAATGTAATTTGCCGTAGCTCTGCTTCCTCGGATGGGAACGCTACCCCCGGGTTCCAAAGGGGAGAACTAGGCATCGCGGTTCGCACACACATGGATTAAGTTGAACAGCGGCGATTGCATCTGCGCTGGGAGAGCAACAGTAGTCCAGGGCTGACTTTTCAAACCTCAGCCCTCCGAGTTAGAGGCTTCCTTGAATAGACTTCCTCCATTCCCGGATGCACTGCTCCAAATTCCCACTCCTCTCTAGAATTCCTGCGAAATTGGGGGCTCGCCGGCATTTCGCCTTGGCACGCAAAGCTGCGCCTTCGCAGAGCGATTATGCGCTTTATTTTAGCTCTACCTGACGGGGTAACACGAACTCCACGCACCATATTGCCAATACGAGGAGCGGATATGGACGTTTGGGACTGAAGATTTTTTTTTTTTTTTTTCCCCCCTCGGCCGATTTTTTGCCAAGTCCCAGAAATATGAGATGTCTCATTAATCTCGCGGATATGTCTAATTCGGGCTGTGCAGTGATACAGAAAAGTGCTCGTGTTTGTATCCAGCGGAACACTGGATGCACGGCAGAGATTGGTGATTTTTTTTTTTTTTTTTGCAGCGCCTAACGTGCAAACCGCAAGCATCACTTTAACGTGACAAGGGAGAGGCATGCAGCTATCGCAACATTTGCGAGATCCTCGTTCCTGACGCTCGAATAATTGAACGTTCCTAAGAAGAGGTTAAACCTTCGTGCTGCTTCTTCAAATTGATTTTAAGGGGCTGCTATAAATGGAACATCAAAAAGCTGCGACAGGGCTACTCCGAGCGGAATATGCAAACTGCAAGCCAGAAGCATCCTAGCCCGTTGCAATACCGTACATTGTGTGTGCCAGCACTTTTTTGTTATTACGTAAAGGCTCTTGGAAGCACCTTGGATATTTTACATTCTCCTTTCTCTGCTGGAAGCAATCAGCAGGCAGGAATCCTGACGTGGGCTCTGGGACTATAGGACATTCCAGCTCGTGATCCAGCACGGTTAATCGTGAAAAGTGTATACATTTCTGGCTTATCTATGCTTTGTTATGGGTCTGACGTGAGTCCGCGTCCTCCTCCCCCCCTCCCGCAATATTACAGGCAGAATTTCAGTTAAAAGTCTTACAGTATCACGGTGCGGGAACCCGTGGTATTCAGAAAGCAAAATAACCTTAGTCCCCGGCTGTAAAAAGCTAATTAAGCAGAAGAGGAAAATCAAGAGAAACTCGAAAATGTAAGTATTCCCTCTCGTTAACAACCGAGCATTTAACTTTGGAGCCTCAGAAAGGGAAATACCAGGCTGTTCTGCACGTTTTCGCTAAGCTTCATTTTCCACACAATGCAGAATAAAATGCCAGTTTAAAGCGGCTACGTTACCGAAGGATTTTCCATCGCTACGATCAGACTTATGTCCTTTAAATTCACGGCATGCACAAAAGAGCAACGTTTGTCCAAAACAGGCTAAAAATATACGGAACGATAGGGGGGAAAAAGCATACAAATCCTTCCTCGGAAGCTAGCGACGAGGAAGTCTGAGAGGTCTGAGTGTGTTTGAGCTCGGATTGTTTAATAGAAAGATTTATATACTAACTGTATTATTTACTTTGGGAGGGGAGGTGGCAGTATAAGGGTATGCTAATTAGTGGGAGATTTTTTGGGGGAAGGGGTGGAATATCAATTTTTATTGCATCACCTGTCAGGAGTGTCCAATCAGCGTTGGCTTTAGGGGAATTAATTGATGAAGGTGTCTCCGGACGAGCTCACTTCACTCTGTCATTTTATTTGTAGCTAAAGCAGCGGCGGGAATAGCAGCTGCATTTCTTTTCTCTTCCTCCCTTCACATTCCATTATCATAGTTTCCAATGGAAAAGCAGGGAATGAAAGGGAACAGGTACTGATCTTCAGCAGCAACTTAGAGAAACACTTTGGCAAACCTGATTTTTAAGATTATATATTGATTGTAGCCTCACGGTATTTTTTTAATTTATTTTTTTAATTTTGTCTAAAGTTTGGCACTTCATTCACCAGGAATAACAGCCTTTGTTATATTTTATTAGCAGGATGCCTTGAGACAAATACAGCATCTGGCTGAGGATTGTGTGTGTGTGGCTTTTTATTTTTTTTTTTTTTTTTTTTTTTTTTTTTTTTCATATCTCTCTCTCTCTCTGCAAATGCTGGGAATAATTTAATTCACGAAATGGGAGACCTGAAGTCGGGTTTTGAAGAGGTGGATGGCGTGAGGCTCGGCTACCTCATCATTAAAGGAAAGCAAATGTTTGCACTCTCCCAGGTTTTTACAGACCTGCTCAAAAACATCCCGCGAACTACCGTGCACAAGCGAATGGATCATTTAAAAGTAAAAAAGCATCACTGCGACCTGGAGGAGTTGAGGAAACTCAAAGCCATCAACTCCATCGCTTTCCATGCCGCCAAATGCACCCTGATCTCCAGAGAGGACGTGGAAGCCCTTTACACATCCTGCAAAACCGAACGGGTCCTTAAGACGAAACGGAGGAAAATAAGCCGGGCACTGTCAGCCACCGACCTCCGGCCGGAGCTCGCACCCACCGACCCCTTCACCGGCTTCTGGAAGGAGAACAAACTTTGGCTGGGCTTGAATGACTCTCCCCGGCCCCTGCTGCCCATCAGGAGGAAAGCTCTGCGTCCGGGAGACACAGCCTTGCTACCGGCCTCTCATCTACCTCACATTTTTAGTAAATACACTGGCCACAGCTACCCAGAAATCGCTCGGGCGCCTTGCAAACCCCCCGTAAACTATGAAACGG
>NW_020799095.1:33055368-33058881 GCF_003259725.1 Athene cunicularia | reverse complement strand
GCTCCCGCCGCCCCGGCGCTACGCTGCTCCGGCGGCCTGGGGAGCTGCTTCGCGGAGATAAGAGAGGATAGGGTATCCGAGATCACATTCCCACACTCTGAATTTTCCAGTAATGCCAAGAGTACTGACCTAACAATTAACTGTGTTGCAAAGGGGGCCTCTTCACCTAGCCCAAAGACAAACAATGCATTTCCACAACAAAGAATACTCAGAGAGGCAAGGAAATGCCTTCAAGCAACTACTACACACCGTGCAGATAACAATACAATAGCTGCTAGGTTCTTAAATAATGATTCTTCATCAGCGGCAGCAAATTCAGAGAAAGATTCCAAAATCCCTCATTGTATTGAATTTGCCACGGATTTGCCCTCTTTACAAACTGATCCTGAGGAGGATGCTGCTTCTCCAGGGGCAGCAGCAGCAGCTGAGCTCCAGTGCACTGATACAGGCAATAAGGCATTGCCATTCCTGCACAGCATTAAAATCAAAATAGAGGACAGCAGTGCGAACGACGAGTATGAGCCCGATCTTACAACACATAAGCTAAAGTGTGAGTGCAATGATACTAAGGATGAGTTTTACGGTGTGACTGAGAGTAATAACCAGGACGCTTTATTAACAGCCAAGGAAGATTCTGCATGCACTGAGAAAGAAACCACTTCCTTAAACCCGCTGACTCAGAGTCAGGTCCTCTCATGCACTTTAGGTACTCCAAAACCTGAGGATGGGGAGTATAAATTTGGAGCAAGGGTGAGAAAAAATTACAGGACACTGGTTTTGGGAAAGCGACCTGTACTGCAGACTCCTCCAGTCAAACCAAATTTGAAATCAGCTCGAAGCCCACGTCCTACAGGTAAAATCGAGACACATGAAGGAACACTGGATGATTTTACAGTTAACAATAGACGCAAAAGGGTAGCCAGCAATGTAGCATCAGCAGTGAAAAGGCCATTTAATTTCATGGCAAATTTTCCCTGTCCACCATCACTAATTATTGGCAATGATGGGGATTTGTTGCCAGCTTATTCCTTAAACACCACTAAGGATTCCCAACCACCTCACAAGGCCCATCCTGTATGGAAATGGCAGCTGGGCGGTTCTGCAATACCTCTTCCACCTAGCCACAAATTCAGGAAATTTAATTAATAAAATAGTTTGGAAAATATTTTCTTGAACCACCTTTAACTTTCTTACGTTTTTTAAACTCTGCAGGATGGTTTGTACAAGCCCATTAATGCTATACACACTTTTGGAATCCTGTTTTATCACGTTGTGAAGACAGAAACCGGATTACTATTTTCTTTACAACAGTGGGGGTTTTGTTTGTTTGTTTGTTGGTTGGTTTTTTTTTTTTTTGGGTTCTGTTGCATTTGGGGGTTTTTTGGTTACATTCCACAGAGTACTTCAGGCTAAAGACTCAAGTTAAACTCAGTTATTATGGTAGAGCTGGAACACTTTACTGTTTAAATGCTAATAATGCACCAGTACCTCAATTCAACTGCTGCAAATAAATGTCAAAAGGTTGAATAATAAATATTAGAATGAGCCATTAAATTTATGCACTAGATTTCGAAAATGGAAGTCTAACTGTTAATTCAGTTAAAGTTTGTTAAGTTACATGGTTGCACAGTAAGGGTTCACTATAATTCAATGTGGCAGCAGCCTACTTTTCGGGAGCTTTGTTTTTGGGTGCAGGGGTGTCTTATTCGAAGAGCAGTTGCACTTACTCCTTTTTCTCTGGTTTGGAAAGTCTGGGGTCCGCCTGCGACCCCAGCGCTGGGAAAAGCTGCCTCATCTGAAACCAGTAAATAAATGTGGAATTCTATTTTTGGTAAAAGGGTGTCTTTTTACTTGTACAGCCACTCTTTGCAGTTGGGAAGCCTTTTTGTTTCACCCAGAGGTCTTAAATAAGGTTACTGTTACCCACTAATGTCATACTTAAGTTGTGGTCTGAACATGCCCCTTACAAACTTGCAAAGCAACTAAAATATTTGCCTGGCTAGCAGTACAATTTATGGTCCAGCCCCTCACGCTGGCTGGAGGAAATAGCAAAGCAGTAAATACAACACAGAAAGTGAAACGAGAGGCCGTAAGTGGAAAGAATACACAAAATCAGAAGACCATGTTATTCATAGCTTTTTGGCACCAAAACTCAGGCGTTTTGACCGTGTTACACTTCCCAGTTCTACCCTCATCTCTTTAAATTTGTTGTCGTGGGGTTTTTTTGCCATGCCATCCTCTCTATGTAGCAGAAACATTTCTACTGCACGTGACAATCAGAGGCAATTATCTATATTTGCACTTAATATCGAAATAGTCGAACAGGCAGACTTCTAGAGTCTAGCCCTCGGTAAGACATGCTGGTATAATATATTGTGATGATGGAAGCAGTAAATCAAAATTATGGAAATTTGCACTGTTGAAAAGCATGCTTTAGCTTTATTTTCAATTAAAAACACTGTTTAAAAAAAATCCTGATTCCATACACTTTGAATTATTGCAGAGTTATCCATGGTTTCCTCTCCGTTTGTAAGTTCACTGTTTTTATTTGGAGGAAATACGCTTCAAGAGGTTAACTGTTTCCCTCCCTCCCCCCCCAACCCCTCGAAAAGAAAGGGGAAAAAAAAAACAACAGAGAAAGGCTGGAGGCCGAGGTGGAGGCAGAGCTGAGGACGGGGGAAGGTCTCTCTTGTGGGGGGAGGACGGGTACAGCAACTCGGAAAACAGCCTGAAAAGTTTGCAGCTTGAGAAAGGCAGTTATAATTGAGTTGCTGAATCAGCAGAGTTTAGGATGAATAATTGCTGGTTTCTTTCTTTGGATTAGCATTTTATTTATACTAGATCATTCCCAAATTAAATTTTAAGGATTCCACTCATCGATCAATCCCGGGAGAATAATTTATCGTAAATCAAAAAAGGAAAACAAAGCAACAATGTAATGTTTACTGTGTGACTCAAAGTCAACATTTCTGCTGGCAATCCACTGCCTGGGTTTCAATTTTTTTAATTCCTGCCTTTTGTGATGCCCTCTCCCAACCCCTCGTGTCTCTAAATATTCCAAGCAGTTGCTAACTGATTTCAGTTGTTTACTATATCCACGCCGTCGTTTTCCTCTCATTGTAAAAGGCCTAGTCTAAGAATACCTGCAGCCAAATATATTTAGAAAGAGTAAACAATTGCCTTTCAGTGGAGTTACCCTTCCCCCCCCATGCATGCTCGCACACACGCACACTCACACACGCACACACATCACTTTAAACTGCCAATTGCAAAAGGTGCATTGCATACTTAACCGCTCTGCTGAAATTACGATGGTCATGAAAAATCTGCTTACTGAAGTTGTTCTGAGATGAATGTTTACATTCGTATGTTTAGAGCTGCACAGATTACAGTCTTATTTCAGAGAACTGTAAATATGTACAAAATGTACTGCTCAGGAAAGCTCCCTGCTCTGTTAGAAAGCCGTGTCTGCTTGACAAAGGTCTTCCCTTGACCCCAAAAAAAAAAAAAAAA
>NW_020799095.1:33053260-33055318 GCF_003259725.1 Athene cunicularia | reverse complement strand
GGGGGGGGGGGGGGGGGAGAGGGGGGAGGAATAAGCATAAATTTATACCAAATAGGCTCTGCAGAGTTGAGGACGTGAAATATGGCACCCAGGCCTGCCAGCGGCCCAGGAGCTGCAGGCCTGGAAGTGGGAGCAGGGCAGGGAGCACCCCAGGCCCAGCACCCACCGGGCATCCCCAGCAGGCTGCTCCGCCAGGCTCCCTGCCACACAGGCCACATCAAAAGGCAAGAAGTTAAACAGCCAAATAATTTTCACACGTGTACACCTTAGTTTAGTGCAAGCCACTAACAAGGACATTCGTGTTTTTACTACCGTTGGAGAAATTAGCCAGGTATAATAACTCACTGGGGACAAAAAAAGAAAAAAAAAAGGTTAAAAAAAGGGTATTATTTCCAATTCTGGTAGTTTGGTAACTGTTTCTGATTGCATTGTAATTATTACTGTGAGCAGAGTTCATTATCATTTCAGACTTAATCATATAAAGTCATATCATTGAGTTACATAAAAATAACTCATTTTCTCCCATAAAGGTAAGTTCTAGTAATGAGGAAAAACAAAGCCAGGTTACCATTTTGTTGCAATGTTTACAGGAGATAAAATGTATTAGTAATTAATCGCCACCATTTTCCAATTCCTGGTGTACACAAAAATCAACAGAATTTTCTAGAGGAAAAAGCAATTGAGGGAAGCGCCTGTACTTTGTGGACTATACTCCATAGGTATTTGTCACAAGTCGAGTTCACTGGTAAATTTATTGGGAAGATTTCTGCTGCCAGATGGAAGACAAAAGAAAGTTTTGGACTATTTTTAATTCTCT
Organism: Athene cunicularia; assembly: GCF_003259725.1. Lineage (NCBI taxonomy): Eukaryota > Metazoa > Chordata > Aves > Strigiformes > Strigidae > Athene > Athene cunicularia. The sequence continues at coordinate 33,054,501 of NW_020799095.1, read as the reverse complement.
AGAGCATTAAAAAGGGAACACGTGTAATGCCTTCAGCAACGAGGTATACTGCCTTAAAAGATGTAACTTGCTGTTTACAATAATTTACTTTAAGAAGTGATTGTTCTATAACCTACATTTACTTGAGTACATTGGGATAATCTCTCTACCGGTTGTTTATTTAAAAAGCCACTACTTGCGATAATGCAAAATAGTGGCAGTTGTATAAAGATTGTTGTTCAATCAGTTCACTTGGTGATTTTTTTTACATGGTCTCTGATCCTTTTTCTTCTAACAGATTTAGTTGCCAATAAATTAAAGTTTCTGCAGAATGAGAGCAATGCTATCATGTTTGTGTTTGTCACTGTTCACACGTGCGAGTGGTTGAGACAGAGAGGGGTAAAAAAGTGGCATTTTCGACACACGGCGATAATCTGCAGGAAAATATTCCACATATGCAGTATGTTAGAGAACATGAAACATGGATAACGTTGTTAATTGTGGTTTTTATGGTTAAAAGGATTGCTGGAAAAAATATGTAATTGCTCATCCTGGGATCTATTTGGTCAGCTTGGAAGTACAAAAGGAGGGTGAATGCATGAAAATTTTAAGCCCTGGCTAGCAAAATAAGGAGGGAGACATTGAGATCTACCTTGCTAAAGTCATGCTTGCAGACATTACCAATTCCCCTGGTATTTAGCCCTGCAACTGTGCTTAAAGAAAGCGTGGTCTAACAGTGCCTGGGCCCAGTGCGGGGTTCCTGGCTGCGGGGCGGCCGTGGCTCACGGTGAGTGCTGCTGCCTGCCCGAAAACCTTTCAGGAAGGGACAGCTAACCGGTTTTAGGCCTTCCACGTTGCATTTTTTCACTGCGCTGATATAATTATTTGCTGTGCCCTAGGCCCCTCTCTCTCCCCCTCTCCCTTTCACTCCGAGGCGGCCTCACAAGCCCCCGCTTTAAAAGGCCCGAGATGTTTTGCATGAAGCGCTCACAATAGGGGTTGAGAGAATTGACAGTTTCAAAAACAAGGCGCCCTGTCCTTTCCAGATGCCGAGGACCCCTCTCCCGGACCATCTCTCGTTTGCTCCTCGCTGCTGGTGGCTTTATCCTTAGCATTGCAAATATACGGCAACAGCTGTGTTTGTAAACAGGGGGGAGGCCGGCGGGAGCCCCGCCGCCACGGCCGGCCCTGCTCCGCGCGGCGCGCTGCCTCCGCTGGCCGCCGCTTCGCTGCCTCATCAGCCACCGCCTGGAAAATAATAA
>NW_020799095.1:33048524-33051922 GCF_003259725.1 Athene cunicularia | reverse complement strand
CCCCTCGGCGGCCGGGGCACGGCTCGGCCCGGGAACACCCGCCCCGGCCTCCTGGGTTAGCTGCTCCTTTGCTGTTCCCCGAGCAAAGCCCCCCTGCTCCCCGGGACCACTGAGCAGCGCCTGCCGCCCCGGGAAGCAGCGCGTTTGCCGAGATTTCCAGAGGCTTTTGTGCGATCGTAGGGATGCGGGTGAATAGGGCTGCGAGTGTTAAAACTGCCACATAACCTGTGTGAACATATGTTTTATATTTACCCGCGATGCTTTTGTATTCCCGGGATTCGGGTGTAAACTGCCCGAGACAAGAGCAAACCCGGAAATATTGTCTAGCAAACTGCATCAAAAAGAACATCAACAACAACAAAACACCCAAAAAACCCGGGGGGGTTGCTCGCTTTATGAAATGATCGTTTCCATTTTCGTGGACGCGACAGTTTGCGTAAGAGTAAATAGCGATAACGTGCTATTCTGTGTATAGTTTTCCAGACCATTTGAAAAACTTTATCTGCCGCGGATGTTTGAAGTAGCACATTATAAGCAGAAGAAGGATTTTCAAGTTGTTTCCCCACTATGACATAATCGTCCCCGTCAAAATCTGGCTAAGTTCGCCGGAGGGAAAAAGATGTTCATGCTAAATGATGTGGGAGAAGAAAAGAGAGAACAGCGTTTAATACGTGCTATAAAATAATGTCAGATCTCCCCGGCTGTGATCTCACAGTCTCTCTTGCATTTTAGGGGAAGTTTATAAATGGTTACCTGGGGTTTACAAATTTTGCTAGTAAAATCTCATTAATTCTATTATGATTTCTGTATCCTTCTCCCGTAAAGGGGCCTGTAAAGTGTATTAATTCTACACAAGCCCTGCCATTCATCAAGTCCCTGAACATTTGTATTGCTCTATCTAACTACGTAGAGGCCGATAAATAGAAAGGCTCTCCAGATAATCGCTGATATCTCTTGTCCTCCACGCAGAGCACTTGGTGGTATTTGTTCCGTCCCGGAAAAGCGAGCTTCTTGGAGAGGCTTGAAAGTAGATGAACTTTTCAAAACACACCTGAAAGTGGGAATCTTTTGATAAGTGTTTGCGTCGCTGCTGGGGCAGTACGTTTGCATTGCTGGTGGGGCAGGAAGGAGGATACCCGACAGCAGTTTCCTCGTCAGCGGACTTAAAAGAGGCTCCTGCCTTTCCCGAGGCCTCCCTGCCTGCCCTTAGCCCCCCGCGCACAGATGCGGCCAGGCTCCTCGGGAGAACCCCAGCCCGGAGCCCGGCTCCTCGGCCGGCGCCTGCGGTCCTGCGTTTGTTTTCCGCAGGAGACGGGCGACATCGGTTTAGCTCCGAGGGTAACTGGGAGGGAGTTCGGCGGCTCCCGGCCCCACCGCCGGCACAAACGGCAAGATCGTTTCGCTGCGGCTTCGTGCGAGCTGCCTCTGGCTTCACAAAACCTGCAAATCCGAGCCGCCTTCCAGACAAAATTTACTGCTTGGGTTTAGTTTAGCAACGTCGACGGCGTCTGATCATTTAGAAAGACGAACTACATAAACATCTGATAGTTTGCATTAGAATCAAGCACAGTGACAATTGCACAGAGCTGGTTTTAATTTTATTCCGAAGTGTTTACACATCGACATATGGTAAATTTGTCTTCGCTGAGAAAGTTAAGAATCAATAGCGTTAATAGCTTTGCATAGATGATAGCGATTAACATTTCTGCATCTCTACCAGCCCAAGGTTCCTGAAGATAAATGCTTGGGTGCTGAAAGAAAAAGGGTTTTCCACTGAAGATAAACTGTCTCTGCCCGCAAAGGTGCTTAGAGGTTCCTCGTACGCACCGCCGAGTTCAGCAGGACTCGCTCTCTCTCTGCTGACGGGTATGAAGAAGTAGCAGCGCCCTTGCTCCGACTTCATCTTTATTTTCCCATGCCTTTGCTCACCGGTACCTGCAAAGCTCACGCCTGTAAAAAACAACCGGCTTCTTCCCGGCGGGGAGAGCTGGTCTACGATCAACGGCTGGAGCCTGGTTCCCCTTCACTCTGCCTGGGATTGACAGCGCTTTCCAGGAGCCTCTCTCGCTCCCAGGGAAGGGGGAAAAGCAAAGCCCCCGAGCCCGCTCCCTAACTCCCACTTTCTGCCGAGGTGCCACAGATCCTTTAGCGTACTCCCTGTTTTTCCAAGGGGATGTCCAGCGAGCCCCCCAGTTGTAGTAAGATGGGGTGGCAAAAACTCGCTTGTGCCGGGACATTTACTAGAATCGGGGATGTGCTATCAAAGAGATAATAAACTTCTATATTTATGTATATTAAAAATCCCCCACCCTCATACACAGGAGTCATCGACATTTGCAAACGCTGGTAATGCAGCAATTTCCCCCAACATTGAAGAGATACTATTTTTAATTTTCAGGTGTTACTTTAGGAAGATCAAGAAATCACATAGACACTCTAAGCCAAACCCAATCCACAGATGTATATGCACGTCTCTAAGTCAAACAGGTCAAATATTTTTTAAACACGCATTTACCAAGAGTAAAAAAAAAAAAAGGAAAAAAAAAAAGAAAAAAAAAGGCATCTAAGCTGGAAACCTGTGGGGGCATAACAAAAGGAAAGAGGCCAGAAAGAAATATCCCACAGTGGATTACAAGGTTATGGGACAGGTCACTATAGGAAAGTTAAACAAAAAATGAAGGGTACATTATATAAACCTCACATAATTAAAAAATAGTTAGTTCCAATGTTGTAGTTATACCCTCAGATATTTGTTGAGTTTGTTGATCAAGTGCCTGTGAATGCATTGGGAGTTTATTCTGCTAATATACCTTTATTTACCCGGCGTTTGATTTTTCACATAATTAGAAAACTGAACGCAACCTTTAATGACTGTGTATTTAATGAAGACTATCATTATTTTACACCTCAGACAAATGTACAGAATGAGCTGTTATAGGAGGGGACGTAGTCAGACAAGAAATAAACCTAGCCTTACAGAGAGAAGATTCTAAGACAGTAATATATTAAATATTGCAGCGATCGATTTCAATACCCTGAATGGACACGGGAATAAAAATTCACCCCCAAGATGAAATGGTTAGGAATTCTTTGTTGGGAGGGAAAAAAAAAAAAAAAAGCGGTGTGTCGTCCGTGTCCCCCCCCCGCCCCCGATCCTTTTTGTTCAGGTTAGAAGAGGGCCGGGCAAGCATCTTTCAAGCTCGCGGGGTCCCGGTTTGGGATATAACCCTAAAGGTTAGCCGCATCTCAATGGCGTTTCTCCGCGGTAAAAAGATGGGTCTTTGTCCGAAGGGAGCCGGATTAAATATCAAGCCCGGCTCCGGTGCGCGGGACGGGGCAGCCCCCCCGGCCGCGGCCCCGCGGAGCTGGCCCGGGGAGGGGACGGGGAGCGGGGTCAG
>NW_020799095.1:33041600-33046415 GCF_003259725.1 Athene cunicularia | reverse complement strand
AGGTTGATAACTAATGAAGACAAATCTGCATTACAGCTACTCCACACAGGCCATTAAGCACCACGAGGTTTCCCTCTCGTGTTTTTAAGTGGTGATTTGTGAACGCCGCGTATGGGGGTAGCGGCGGGGCGGCCTTACCGCGCAGTGCCGCGCAGCGCCCGAGCCCTCGCGGTGGCTGGACTGCTCCGAGCTCCCATCGAGCTGGCCGAAACAACAGCGAAATGTTTTCAAAATCAAACCCGTTTTCTGCTCCCCCCTCTTCGCGCAGCAGAGGAGAATGATGACGGGTGGCATGATGCTTCGCGGCTCCGCGGCGCTGCGCGGAGCGGTCCCCCACCGGCTCCGCCGGCTGGTTTAAGTGAAATAGTCCAGTGAAGCTCTGAAATAAGGCGAGGAAGGAAGGGCCGCGTCCTCCGCGCATCGCCGCCTCATTTTTTTGTTTTCCGCTTGAAGTTTCTGCTAAGTAGCCGAGAAAGTAGCGCTGGGTGTCTCCCGGCCACAGAAGGTCCCCGAAATTTGGCATTTATGTATTTAGCTTGCTAGTAGGCTTTCACGGGCAGTAAAGCTGGAAGCTTAGAAGAGTAGACAAAAACCTGAACCCTGCCAAATTACCCAGGAGACAGGAATGCTGGAGGGGGGAAGCGATGATTCACCTCGGGTTTCATACACGAGAGAATTAAAAGTAGTACGCAGCGATTTACTGATGAATCTAATATTGGAGGGGAAGGTTCTAAAATCTTGAAGGGGCAAGCTGTGCCATGAGAAAGCAACAATCCCATAGACTTCAGCAGACCGTGTCACAATAAGCCATAATAACCACGATTAAAGCAGCACAGCAGCAAATCGGGTACCTTATCTCCCCTTTTTATCTAAAGCATCAGAATATTCTGTCTTCCCTTGACAAAGGAGCCCTCATCCAAAGCATTTTGTTCCTCTTGCCAGAATGAAACACATTTTCCTCCCCAAAGTAAACATAATGCACGTAACTAAAACACTGGCCGGGCCAACAGCAGGGAATTTAACTTTTAAAGAAACCGATCTCTGTCCGTGATTGATGCTATGTCGCTCTGACAACAGAGAGTGTGTAGCTAATTGCCTCTATAAACGAAAAAGATATTGCCCTCATTTTATCAAACACATTCTTTGTCCGGGGCTAAAACAAGTGTCACAGTAAATGAACATGACTGTAGAGATTAATAGTTTCCCAGCAGTGAAATCTGAGTAAGAACCCCACGTTGGCAACCAGTGTCTGGTTTAAACTGGGAAGGAGGTTTGTATTAATTTTTTAGGAGCGGTTCCCCTTCCAAGGATCCACCTATGCAGCCATGATCACCTGGGTGCTGCTGGTCAGAGTAACCCACAGCTCCTGTCACCAGGACCTCGAGGACCTCCCCGAGGCCCTTGGGACCCCCCCAGCCCTGGGGGCCTCTCTGGCCCTTGGAACTTCTCCGGGCAGAGCTTTGGCCAGCGTTTGGCTTCCCAGGCAGGCGGGGCTGCAGGGTGTAGCTCTCCCACCCCCCCTTCCACAAGGCATCTCGGAGAAGGAACTGCAAGGAACTGCAAGAGGTTTCCTTTGGGTTTCTTTAAAAGTTAGGGTGATCCTGACATTTTCTTCCAGAAGAACTTCAGATGTTTTCTCTGTTTTTTTAAGAATGATGTTTTCTTTATATCTTGAAGGTCAACAGCCAGTATTAGGAAGAAAAAGGGAACGCTTTACAGCAATATTTATTCAAACAGGTAACAGCAAATTCTGTGTGACCACCTAACAGAGTAAAATTTCATCTTCAGCCAACACCAAAATGTGGCTTCTGGGATCTCTCTCTCTCTCTCTCAAAACTGCTTAGTTTATACTTTTACTTCCATCCTTTCCCTCACAAGCCATTCTCACAGCTCTCTATCCAGGCAGGGTAACAACGTCCTGTCGCACTCTCTGTTTGGAAAGTATACTGAAATTCTGAAGAGCGTGGAGAAGAGAGCCTCCCCTCCCACCCTTTTGTTTTGAAACCTACAAGTGTTGTACAAGGTGCTGTCGGAGTGTATTCTTTCTTAAGGGACTGGATTACAACACGAAATACCCTCAAGAGAGGGATATATGAGGGGTAAAAGGTCTCTTTAACCTAGTGAGGAAAGGAATAGCTTGAAAAAATAGCTGGAAACTAGAGCTGGACAAATTCACGTGTGAAGGAAAGCACTCATTTGTAGGACACTGCCCAGGGAAGTGGCTAATTCACTGTTATTTGCTGGTTTTAAGCCTTCCTAGAAATTGTGCTTTTGTCAGACATAATACTGAGTGAGGTTGATAAGATCTAATGGCCGATGTTAAACAAAATGTGATATTGTTGTAGATTCATAGAATTTAACACTGAGGGTCACAGTTTCTTCTGCTTAGCCCAAACGCAGTGACACTGGTCAAGAAGCATGTGAAGAACCTGAAGCACAGGTACCTTCCCCTGAGGCTGCTGTAGGGTAGTTTTTCATTTTCCTTCAGTTTATCTTGAGCTGCTATTGACAAAGTACCTCCAGAATAAAGCATCTTTGCATAATTATGTATGCTTCGGGTTTAAACTCTCAATCCATTCCCTTGTACTTTTTTTTTTTTTTTTTTTTTTTTTTTTCCCCCTTGCCCACCCCTAGGATTTTGCCCCTTACTCCATGGAATAACAAGCACATTCTCGGTGCTGATATTTTCCCTGCTGAACCTGCCTTACAGATAGCATGAGCAGTGCAGTTATGCCTATTAGTCACAGTGCTCGGCCCTGGTGTTAGACTAATTTGGAAAGACTTCCTGCATAGCAAGAAACAGCAGGATTTGATCACAGTCAGAGATCCATTACAACGTGCAGCAAGGCTCTTTAAGGAGCCCTTATCACCTGGGACATTTAAACACTGCACTCCATGAGGCATCGGCCAAAAAAACCATGAAGAAACATTGCAGTCAAAGGAAGATGGGTCGCTCGAGCTGCTAGATCTTTTCAATCATTGAATTATAGGACAGTGATTTAATTAAATAATAATAGTTAAAAAAAAATCTGACAAAACAGGGAGAGAATGGGTAGCGAATATTGACTCTTTAACCGCACTATTTTGCGGAATATTAAATTAATGTTCCCACATTACGTCCAGGCATCAATCCCGATCTCCCCGGAGTCAGTGGAGACATTCGATTGCCTCCCGTGGAAGAGGGTTATTTATCTGAGGGCATCTTGATCAAAATAAACACAAGGAAATAGATTGTACTTGAAAATATTTTGAACTTCCTTTTGCTTGATTTGAACAATTGCTTTGGTCTTAGGTTATTAAATCTTGACTTTACCCCAAGAGAGGTTGCTGTTGTATTGCTATCCTCTTTCCTTTGCTGCAGGGATAATCAAACATTTCAATAGCTTTCTGTTGACTGTGAGAGTAGAGTTACTTTTAACCCTTTTTCAGCCTAGTCAAACAAAGATGTTAATGAAAACATCTCCAGACAGTGGCTTGGTCAATCTAAATATCAATTAGACTTTGAAAAAAACACCCCAAAACCGAGTGCCCTATCAACTGTTAAAAAGCAGGTAGTTTGCAGAGGGAAATATATTGATGCACTTTGTACTGTAAAGGAAATCACCGTGTGAAATTTGAGGACCAGTGCTAGGCAAATATATGGATTTTGATGACATCTTCTGTTTTAAAGTGCTACCCTAGAGCTCACAGCTCACATCTTGGGCTCACAGTAGCTGACATATTCTCTTTTAGAAAAGTAAAACATGTTGATCTTTGAAGGAGCACTACACAGAAAACAACAACAAAAAAAGTCCACCTCTTCTGGTTTACACTAGACAGCCTTTTTGCAACCCCATTTTTTTTTTCCCCATGAAAACATCCCCACAATAAGATTCACAGCTGTTTACATGAATGTCTAACTCTATCAGCTGCAAAGGGGGAGAGCTATAAACTTTACCAGTTATTCTTTGGTTTTAACAAATGTAGCTGTCACTGATTTTTTCCTTTGGTTCCCAGGACAAAAATAAGTAGTACTGGGAACATGTGGTTGGTTTTCCAAATAGTGTTTTCATAGGATCCTCTTAAATAATAGTGCTCAGAAGCATGCAAGGTATGAGCCCTGTTATATTATGTGACCTCTTAGGTATTAACAACGTGCATTTCTATTGTCTTATTTAAGCAGCTAAGTTACAAATAAATACAAACCACCACCACCAACTCAGAGCAAGGATTTACCATCAGTAAGAAATTACCTCAGCACAAAAACCTTCCCCAGTGAGCGGATAATTTACTTTGCCTCATTCTGCAATATAACTCAGCCAGACAATTAGAGGCCCTGGTATTTTAATAAAGTTGGGGTGGGGGGTGCAGAGGAGGCAGGGAAGGGTTAAGCGGCGCGGCCTCGCCTCTGCCTCCCAGCCCCAGGGCGGCGGTGGGTGCGGGGAAGGAGCGTGGCCTTCGGCTAAGGACACAGGGGTGGCAGGGAAAGCCCACAGGCTGGGTCGGCTGCTTGGGCAGGGGAAGAAGCTTTGTTTGGTGTTACTTTGTGTATTAACGAACCATGCCTTAAGGGAAGGGCCTACCAGAGATTGGCCGGCAGGGTCCTTCGGGATGCGGAGCTCCCCGCGCCTTGGGGGTGCGGGTACAGAGCAGGCGGGGACACGGTCCTGTAGCCGTCGTTCGGCAGCACGAGTCTTTGCCATCAGGACCCCCCCTTCCTACGTTTTCTTCGCCAGCCCAGGCTCCTTGCGAGCCCATCCAGAGGGGGCTCCATCCCGCGCCCCCGACCCCGACCCCGCTCAGCCCCCCGCGGGGCAGCCGGGGAGGGGAGGGGAG
>NW_020799095.1:32974470-33041550 GCF_003259725.1 Athene cunicularia | reverse complement strand
AATGGCTGCTGGGGCGCCGTTGTTTGGCCCTCCCGCGGGACCCGGTGCAGGTCAAACCCGTCACCCCCACACTGCCCACCCGCGGGTGGGTGCCTCTCCCTCCCCCTTGCTCTTTTCTGTAATATGCGGTCCCTGCCCGACCCCCCCCTGACCCCCCGCCCTCCGGTGCCTCTGCTGCTGTGACTGCAACAAACGAATCAGCCAGACCCGGGCTCCGGTACTGCCCAGGAGCAGGAGCTCGGGAAGCTGAGGATGATAGAAAACTGGGAGTTACCTACCCACAACCAAATTCTCCTCCAGAGTTAAAGATGCTGAAACATATTTCACGCTTAATCTTAACGAGATAAATATTTCCCTAAAAATAACCTAATTCATTACACAAACCTGCTTAATGCTTTATGTCTGTAGCTGTTTATTGACTACTGAATCAAGCCTTGTGGAAAAAAACCCCTAACCGACACATCCTAATAATATATGATTGTGCAATTAAAGACTGTCTTATAATGTGTGCACAAAAGGGACTAAATTAAAACCACACAAGCAGCCATATGCCAGCATCCTAACTCTTCCGTACCTTTCTTTGTAGGCCGGGTTTTCTAAAAGTGAAAACAATCTCTCTTCCCCCGCCCCCCGCGCCCCCTCCAATGTGGAATTCCCAGCAAAGGGCAGCAGCATTCCTCGTTAGCAGGATCTGAAACCTGAACCTTCAGCCGGGCACCACAGCTTGAGTTACAGGGCTAACTGCGCTGGTCCCATCCAGGATAACAGCATTATTTTGGGTGTGGAGAATGGGTTCCTGGGGTCACGCCGGGAGTGGTGGAGTGGGCAGTGGGTTGTGCACCCCTCTGCTCCCCCCTTTCACCGTCACTGCTTGCCTTCAGCCTCCCGTGCAGGGGGTGCTACAGCTGCTCCCATAGTAGTATCTTGGCCTGGCCTTTGGTTGAAATGTGTATGCTTGGTTATTTTTGGTGTGTCGCCACCATTTTTGTTGAGAGTGTGACTGAAAGGAATGTTTGTAGCTTTATATCTTGGCCAAATCATAAGACAAAGTCATGGGACAGAGAAAAGGTTCTTTTTTGGTACTGGGTCTTTCCTCTTGCTAAAATTCCAAAATCTCCCGAAAGCAAGTTGAAGGTATTATAAATTCCCTTGTATGCTCCAAAAAGTTTTTTATAAAGTAGTGTTTTGTAGCACAAATACCAGGGTAACCACTTACTTCACCAATATTTTAATTCAGTTATGTAAATTCCAAGGCATGATTGACAAGGTGCTAGTTGCTTGTGGGCTCCATCCTCATTTTAAAATCGTTAACACTTCTGTCACGACAAAGGGCTGATTTTATTATTGTTGTCTGTGTCTACATGGGAAAATTTATCACTAGATGGATTATTTTTTAGAGTACTACATAGGGAAGACTGTTTCTATGGTCTCTTTGCAAGAGGTCTACTTATTCCTGTCAGATTTCTGCAGGCCACTGATGATTTTACTAAAACTGAAATGCTTACTTTGACTTTGCATTGTGCATTATTTTAACAGCAGAAGATGGCAGATAAACACCTTTTATCTACTTTCCCTCCTACTGGGCTTTTAACATCAAAGATCATCCCATTCATCTTTGTTTCAAGGCGGGCTGTAAGTTTTCACATGACAGGATTGTTGAAAATCAAACTGACTATACTTGATCACAGTGGGATCTGCATGAAAATCCATCTACAAGTTGAGCTGTAATACTTACCTGTCTAGGTCAATTTGAGAACAACAAGAATGATAAGCACATAAAGCTGAAATAGTGTTGTTTCACAGTAGGGCCGTTGCACTGCCAGTATAGCAGAAAAGGCTGATTTAAGTAAATGTGGAGCGGCATGCAAAGCTGCATGATTTTATCACAGAGGTTATTAGATGCAAGTCTTTGTGATAATTTGTCTTTCTACTTGCCCTGACTTCATATGCCATATTGCCTGGGGATTATCCCAGCCGAAGAAGGAGGATTAAGGTATGTGAAGGAGTGTAGTGGAAGTGTCAATAGAGGTTTCCTGTTGAACAGGGGAAGAGCAAAAAAATCTATGCGTATGCTTTGGTGTCGTGAGAGAAAAAATGCTGGTTTCCAGTGGGGCTCAAGTTGTCACTGGAAAGCTTATGGGGTGCAGGGCACAGCCACAGCTGGCACGAGCTGGAGGTTCATCTTCAGCCTATTGTGGGGGAGCCCTATGTGTCCATGCCTTATTGTTGGTGTAGTTTCAGCATTGCTAACCAAAACAGATCCAGCGGCAGATCATATATTTATTTATATCCTGTCATTCTATCAATTATACAATTTATATATACAGAAAAGTGGAAAAGTGAGAAAAATCCTCTTCTCTTTCAAAATCAAGTGACAGGATGCTATGATGTTCTGCCGCTTTTGTGCAGTCTTATATATCAAATAATCTAACGATATTAATAAAAAAAAGTAGATAAAACACTATAATTTTTTTTTCTGAGCATTAGCCTTGCTTAATATTTCTTTTTTTTTAAACTTAGATATACTGGCTCTGCATGGACATGAGTAACCTTAAAGAAGCTACTCCCATAAGTGGGTTTTGGACATTGTGTATTTATTTGGAAATTCAGTCATTAGCTGTGTATCTTCCCGTAATTCAAGCAAGTTCACCATATATATGAGTGTTCATATGTGTATTAACGGTTGAGCTAGCCATATTGCCTATAACTAAAGCTTTCTGACTCTTTCCATTATCTTTTCCATTATAACACAGCCAAACTTTAACTACTGAGACTGAAACTTTCCAAAGAAATATTGAGCCTGAGGCAGAACTTGCAATGGAAAATTTCAACTAACAGACTTCAGGTTTCTCTAAAAACAAGAGCAAGAAAATTGTTTTGTTCGGCTCATGTTAACAAAATTAAAAAAAAAAAAATCCCAAACCTTACAGAAAAGCTGTAATGTTTTCTGTAACAGTGTCATGATCCAGTATTTGGGGGAAAAACAGTATTTGGAAAGACACTTCTAGCTGCTCCTTGGAAAACTTGGGAGTTTGGTTGAGCCGTGATCCTCAGGGCAGTTACAGTTTGAGCGTGTTTGGGTTTTTGTGCTCAAGTCTCCCAAGGATTTGACCTGACTGGACCCCTTGTTTCTCCCGGCCTTGAAGACTGCCATGGGGCTGAGCTCTCTGGAGGGGCTGGGGCAGCACCCCAGAGCATCCCGTACTTTTAGGCCAGGCGGGCTGTGGGGAGAGGGGCTGTGGGGTGCTGACTATCCTTTCCACAAAGGAAATTTCCAGTAGGAAAATATGTACAAAAATAAGCAGAGGTTGTGAAGTCAAGTGCTCAGGAATTAGGAAATGCCAGAGTGACGTTTCCTGTGCTGTCTTCCCTCTTTGTCCCCCTTCTGTGTAGCTGTTATGATGCAACCTTTGAGTGCTCAAACTGTTTTTACAGCTTTCTCCTTAAAGGCATTTATTTTCTTCTGATAACAAATATTTTTTTTTAAATTGCTTAGCAGCAATAGCCGGATGGCCGTGCATATTACAGAGCAAAAATGGATTTTTTTTCTTGAGCCTAGTGTTTTTTTAATCAAATTTTGATGCTATTGAAGCAGAGTGTTCTGTGACCCTAATGGAGATAGATGTCCGCAAATGAATTGGATCTGTCAGAGCTGTTGTCTTTCTTCTTTGTCTTTTGCTTGTCGCTGTCTTGTAATTTTTGACTGTTCTCAGTCCTTATCTTAACATTGTAAGAAGGAGATCAGTATTCAGCCAAAAAAAGAGCTGTGGCTAAAACAGAGCAGTTCATGTTGCCCTGAAGAGGAAGGAAGGATGCCTCTTCCTGCCTAACCGACGGCGTGTTCTGTGAGGCGTTACTTATTGCTCTGCTTTACTCCTCCTGTTTCCTGGAGGAGGTGGAAAGTAAAATGATAAATGTCTTTGGCTGAAGCTTGCACAAATTAGGTTACAAATTACTTCCCAGATCTTCTTATTGACAGGTTATTATCATTGGCAGGTTTTGTCTAAAATTAAAAAGAAGTATCTGTGTATTCCTGCTCCATTATTGCCTGCAAATCCATACATTAAACATATCAAAGCAGGATAGACTCTAATTGTGTCAGATACAAGTTGTACTTTTTTTCCAGAAAGAAAGAAGGCTAAGGAAGATATAACAGCAGTGGTGAAGTTCTTACTTTCATACTGACTCAAATCTGATATTTGTCTTCCAGCATTTAAACAAATTTTTACATCTGTCCATAGAAAGCAGTGAGCTTTTGGTAACATGATATATATAAAAACTTTGTCAGTTAATATAAAACCAGAGATCAGCTGAACACCATAAAAGATGGGGTTCTAGATTTCCACTCTTGATAGAAAACCTAAATGTATTATGGCCCCCCTGAAGTTTAATAAGCAATTGCAGAAATTCCATTGCAATTGTGACTTGCAGGGGCCTTTCCGCCTGTTGCTGATGCCAGCCTGCCTGCCCAGCCCTGCAGGGAGGGGTCGCTGCTCTGCTGGAGGGGTGGCTGGGTGCAGGCAGGGCTCATGGATCCCCTCCAGCCACCTCTGCCACACACCACCATCTCTGGGGGATACAGGCATGCCAGAGCTGCTCCTTGGGTGCTATGAGTCCTCTCCTGTCAGGAGAAATAAGATGCTTCTGGAATTTTATCAAATTCCCTTTAACACCTGTCTGGAAGAGATGCTATGGTTGGTTTTTTTAGTATTTGATTTTTCCAGTCTTTCACTGAATCTGCATGTTTTGTTAACATATTGCAAGGTGTAATGTACTGGCTTTTTGTATCAGCAGGCACAGATTGTTTAGTTCCCAGTTAGTAAAATTCCTTTTGAAGAAATGTGCACCTGGGCTTTTTCCCCCCTTCAGACCCACTGCCCTCCCTGCAAGATGAGCATCTATCCCTGCTCTCACCGCTCGTCTCTGTTCTGGCACCTTCACTCCTGCTTCAAGCTCTCTTCCAACTCCTGGCACAATGTTGACCTGGAGTCACTGAAACAGGTCTCTTTCCTGCCACACACCTGTAGAGAGGTGAGATGCCATGTCTGAAAATCAAGCTGCTTTCTGTGGGTTAAAAATAGTTCCACTGGGAGACAGATAGCTGAGCCCTGACTCATTAATTGTAATTAGCTAAAGGTATCTTCCTAGCACAGTCCTGTTGTTCTTGGATGAGAACTGTGAGCATGAAGCCAGTAGGATGATCACTTTCCACTCCTTTCACAAACCACCTTATAATATACTTAGTTTATATTATCCTATATATAATGTGATCATATGATTACCTTAAGCTTTTGGCCCCTGTACATCAGGTTGCCCCTCTGTATCACCAGAGATGTGGCCCCATGGGCTGAAGCATAGCATTACAGATTTCATCAACTGTCTGTAACATTCTCAAGCTCCTTTTCATGCTTCAGCGGCTCTGCTGTTACATATTTTCAGAAGTGTCATACACAACCAGAAAGTGGTGATTTCCAGATGGTATTTTTCAGTCCTTGAAATTAATCCGTATGAACTCCAGGCAGTTATTCTGTTGATACTATATTTGAACTAGGGTCTCCTTTGATAGACATTTTTGTGCGTAAGAAGTAGCCATCATCCTCATGTCGGTCTTGTCCAATTTAGGGGGACCAGAGGAAGCCTGTGCACACTTGTGCCCTGCAAACAGCAGTTGCATTTTCCTTTTGTTTTCTGTTGAGCTGTGAATGTTTATTTGTCTGGTTTGTGAATCCATCTCCATGGATGTCTTGGTAGGCTGTGCTTGATAAGGAGTTGCTACAGGCTGTTGTGAGCCTGTGTACACTGAGTTCCTTATTGAGTAAATGTTAATGAGAGGATTTGAGGACTTCCACAACAATTGAACTCTCCAGTTCTGTAGCAACCCTCATTTAATCTGTGGGAAACTCATCAAAGACACCTACCAGCCTCACCAGTTTTGGATCTGGCCAGGAGATTTTGGTGCATTGCAAACTCCAACAGATTGGGAGGTGGATCTGAAAACCTGAACAAAACATGGCTCAGAAACTGTTCGTTTGTTTTACTCATGAGCTTTTCTTCTTCCATTGTCCGGATAATTTGTTTCTTAAATGACGAGATAATGCTGTTGGTTCTGATCATGTGCTCAAAGCTTTTGTAGATGTGGTGTCTTCTGTGCAGCTAGTCTGTGATTTTGCCAATATCTTTTTGTTTTGTATGCTTTCTGGTGGTGGTTTGAAACTCTTAGCTTGTCCTCACTGACTATATGCTCAGGATGGAGCTCTTTAAAGGCTGCTATTTTTTCTTGAGGTTTAAGCCTTTACAGTTGTTGCCACTCTTCATATGTCTTATGAAATATGCAAAGACTTCTTCAGTTCTCAGGAACAACATTTTGAACCGAACTAAAATCTCTTTAGTTCTTTAATTTAAAAAACTTTCTAGATCCTTCAGGAGCTCTAAATTGTGCCTGATTTGTTCCAGGTTCAGAAGGCACTCTGAAGGAATGAAGCAATCCAAATATGCAGTTTATTTTTTTGGTCCTTTGCTCCCATCATTACCTGAGATTATCCAAATTAAAACTGCTGAAATGTCTTGCTCCTAATATTTTATCCATGTGTTTGACCTGCCTGTGCATTACGTCTCATGCAGTCAATGCATGCTTTTACATCTCTTTTGGGCTTTTGAGGGTGTGCAGGTGGGGATAGTCAGGGGTTAGGCACGTTGTCCAGCCAGGCTAACCTCCAGAATATCACTTAGCTTCACTGTTACCTGATATTCCAGGAATTCAAACTGGGAACTGCCTGCCAGGAACACTCCTTAGTTTAAGCGCGATCTGATGTTGCACTTGATCATATCTTGACAAGCTCCCCTTTATTCCTGGAGGATGCACTGGTGCAGCATTACCACAGCTGTGCTAATTGCTTCCTTTCGCTGCCTTCCACCAAGGCTTCTGTTAAGTCAATCCCTAACTTGTATCGGCCAGACTTCCTCACCACATTTCATCTCTGTTGCTGTCAAGAGGTTTTGAGATCCTGTCTTCACTGTCTGATTTTTCACTAGCTGTACCTCCTGCTCAGCCTTAGTGATGGGTCCCATGCACACCTTGTTCCTCAGTTCAGCCTGTAGCATACTTCTGCTGAACAGCAATCTTGTTCTTGCACGAGAACATGGATCTTGCCAGGTTCAGAAAGAGCTGAATTTCCACTGTTGTCTGCAGTAGGTGCTCAGCAATAGCCATTATTTTAATTTGTGTAGTATACACTTGCTTTCCTTCCAGCATGTTTGTTTGTTCAAGAACTGGAGTCACTTCAGATCTCTGAGCTATTGCTGCGGTGTACTGATGTCCTCAAGCCCGAAGGTGCTTGTGCAGCTCTTTGCATGGATCATAATAGCAGGTGCTGGCAGCATCTCTTTTCTGCCAGAAGCTTTATTCTCTTGCTTATTGTTTCCCTCTGGACCACCTGTGCTTAGTGCTGTTGCCTGCCTAGCACAGCCCGTGGGCATCACCTGGCTTGGGACTCAGTGGTGAAGTTTATCTACTGTAGGTAGGAGCTTCTGGCCCATTGCCCTCTCTAATGGTATTATTGCTACACTGGTCACTATTTCTTCAAGTGCATAAAGGTTTGACAAAGGAGCCCTCCTCTGGCAAAGAATTAACAGCTAATGCCCCTAAAGAAACTGCATTTCTATTTTTACACTTCTAATTCTCCAGCAGTAACCTGGACCAGGACCTGTGGCTGTAGAAAGCAGGCAATTGCCAGGGGCTGCATACTTGCTGAATGGTCATGGATTTGCTGCCTGCTTTGCTTATGCCACGCACGGGAAGACCAGGCTGGTTTCTCCTTCTGAGAGAAAGCACACGGGCTCAGCTTGGCGGAGGGTGGCAACCCCTGGCAGCAGCTGTGCTGCTCCCCACTCCTCTGGTTGGTACTGCTGTACTGCTGGGTATCAGTGGCAGCAGCAAGCCCAGACCTGGGCTCTCCTGGCTGGTCTGGTTAGCTCTGCCCCTTTCCAGTAGCCTCTTGTTGCAGCGGGATCCTTGCTCGGCTGAGCTGGGCCCCTCGTTCCTGCAGGGCAGACTGAGTTGTCACCCCTGCCTCCTGCCCAGCACTGAGCTGGCTGTGACCCTTTCCACACACTGCCCCGGCCCCCTGCCCTCCTCTGGCCCGAATGATGCAGACCCCTTGGCATGCCAGGCTCTCCTCCATGAGGGTCTCCTGCCACCCTGGGGGTGCATGGGGCCAAGCCCCCTCCTCCTGGCCTCTCTCTGCTCCCTGGTACAGCACAGGGGTGCTGCTTCTTGCTACCTATCAGCCGTCGTTCATCATCTGACAGGGACCAGTCCCCCCATTTGTCGTTGGCTATCTCGGAAGGACACTGGTGGGTGCTAAATTGTCTGAAGCTGATAAAAAGCAGCTGGGTGGATATTCTAAACAGAACATTCGTTGCATCTGTAAACCTGTAAAAACAATTGCCAAGACAAACCTTCAGTGAGTTTATAGCCCTGTTTTGTGTCTCCAGCCCTTCAGCTCTAGCTCTTCCATATCTGAAGAGGGGATGGTAGTGGCACAGGCATTTGTGCCCTCAGACACAGTCTTTGGCCAGTGGTCTAAAAACATGAAACATACCTTTAAAATTCCATTTCCTTTTCAGTTTGGGTGACTCTTCTTCCTTGTGATTAAGAGAATATGTTTATTGTCTTTTCTGGGTGAGAAGAAATGCAACCCGTGCATCAGTGGACAACTTTGTGCCACTCCATCCACTACTGACCTTTCTGGATATATTGGGAGCACATATATTTTGAGAGCCTGCATTGCTCCAAGCCACGTCACAATGTTGGAACCCAATCTGCTGATGAATAACAGGGAAAAGGAAAATTTGTCCTCATCCAGGTCACAAAAGCTTTCCAACATTTTCCTCACAGCTTAAGGCTCCCCAAATACTCTTCCTCCCTTCACTCATTTTTCTTCATCTTTCCAAAACTCTTTGTCTTGACTGTGACTTCAAGTCTATTCAACATGATTTATTTTCTACTGTCAAATGGTGTTAATTCGTAGAGGGGGATTGTTTCTTTGTTTCATGCCTAATAAACATGTTATGTTGTGTTTTTGCCCAGTGAAGAAATGACAAATGTGGTCAGAGCTTTGGTTAGCTGCTGGGTGGTGAACAGCTTGCAGAAGGAGCAGGGAGGGCAGTGAGCACAGAACAGGACAGAAAAAGGGTTTGTCCTCCTTTCCTTTTTCTGTTGGCTTTTTCTCCCACTGGCTGGGCTAGGAGATGGTAGGACCTTGCTCTCCCTCTTCATTGACATGGTTAATGTCTGTGTAGGGGTTGGATGCAAATGTCAGGAAGAAAAGCTATTTAAGCTAACAGGCAGTGTTGGGTCAAGTGAGGTATAGACTGCCAATGAACAGATTTTAGGCAGAAACTAGAAGGCTTCCCAACATTAGAAAGGCATGGTTTTGGAGGCCTGATAGTGCTTCCTGAGGTTATGTGACATGGTATATGCTGTAATTGGGAACTCTGATTAATTTAAACAGTATCTTCAGTCTTTACTCATAGTTATAAAGTAGGAACTGTGTTTTTGGGAATTTGCAGGTTCAACAGGCTGCCTGTTCTGATGTCAGATTAACATTTTTCCTATTAGGATAAAACTGAGGAAGGATGGGTATTTTTTATGTCTTATTGGTCTGTTTTTCCACTCATACATTATTATGGCAATAAATATGGCATAGGACATGGGTATAAATATTAACTACATTTTATACCTTTGTAATATTTAGTGTAATAATTACTTTGAAACTTGAATCTGGTATCCGGCATGGATAGGAGGTTGAAGTATGATCTCTCAGATGTGAAGAGCTGGGGTTTTGATGGTAGACTGCTGAAAAAGGAGACCCAGAACCTCTGCAGGTTGAGAGCCCCTCTCTGTGTTCCTCTCTTTCTCTTTAAGGTGAGAAGATGGCAGATGTCTGAAATTGGTTTTTGTAGGTAGGCTGAGGACAGTCGACAATGAATTACAAATTGTATGGTGGGAGTCCTATAACTCCTACACTGGATCCACTTAAATCCTTGGATATGTTAAGATAATAAAGTTGCAGGCTGCCACTGAAATCCATCCCAGAGTCTGTCTTCAATAGCCTCCTTGTAGTGATTAATGACAGCAAGCCCGTTGCTGTTTGCAATGAAGAATTTGCTTGTATCTGTCTGCATTTGCAGATAGCAAAGTTTCAGATAACGGATTATAGTTCCTGTGGTTCTTTGTTGCCTAGAACATGGCACAGAAATTTTACACCCCTGTAAATTGTTGTCAAATGCTGCTATTCTGGTTTAGTAATCCACGTGTTCATTTTGCATAGTTGTAACTGAGTAGTTACAGTATAATATCGGGAGGAGAATTTGGACCCTTGATTCCAGCGATGTTGCCATATCAGTAGTTCAGACAGCTTTCCCTTTCCAGTTCTGGGTAGATGTATACTGGAATATTTTTATTGATGCTGGCAGCCCAGGAAAGAATAATTAACACAATGATAACTAGTAATTTGCCATCAGTGTCTTGTTTTATTTACAAAACATCCATTCTTCTTAAGTCCTCCTCTTCTTTCCCTTTTTCATTGTGCTTATGCCCATGACATTAAAAAAATTATTATTTTTCTCTTAAAAGAATAATTACATGAAGGTTGCTCAAGTATAACTAAAATAAACTCTAGGAATCATTAAGCTATCAAATGTTTTCTGTGTAAGTACCAATAACCATTCTCTAATTGTATTTCAGTAACAGTGGTTTAAATATTCTGCAGTTCTTGGTGGGATAAAGAGGCAGAAAAACAAAAAGAAATTCAAGTAATCAGAAGACCTGATTTCCCAAGACCATGTCTCAGTTATTGCCAAGGCTCCTGATGTCCTGAGGATGTCTTGTTTCTCATGGTCAAACCTCTGACAAAGAAATGGACTTGATGGAGTTCCTTTCTCCTGTCTTCCTGCTAGAGCTCAAAATGTTTTTTTAGATTGCTTCAGTGTTTTGTGCAATAGCCTCAGGCGTTAGTTAGATCTCTCACTTAGAAGCATAGCATAATGTTAAATGTTTTGACTGTCAAAGGCATCCCTGTCATTTATAATCCGGCTGTGAGGTCCAACATACATGTATATATACTTGCAAATCTAAAGTATCTTTCCATTTGGTTTGGTACCAGTCACAGTGAATATAAGTACTGCAGGTTTGATGTGTGCAGCCACAGGGCTTTTTGTTTACTTTGTTAAAGAAAATACCTCCCATTGGACTCAGATGAATGGTTAAAAAGGAAAAACTATGCAGATTTCTGCAAACAGATTTCATCCACTTGACTCTGAGTGTTCAAAACCCACTTACGTTATGGAGATATTCTTCGTTCTATTTCTAATTTTGTGTTAGATTTATAGGTATTTTTTGCACTGTAACCTTTACTTTAGATGCTTCCAGCATCCTTCCCATCAAAATGAATCTGAATATTTCCTTACTGGAGAAGGCAGAGAAAGACAGGGAAGCAATGGGGAAATTCCCATTCATCGGTTCAGCAGCGTTGATGGAGCTGAATGAAATCTTTCCACTCATTCAGTTTCTATGGCCTAATATTCACCACCTTGAGACTCCTTGGCTTGTGCCCATGGCACACTGAATTCCCAGATGGTCTCCGCATTGAAATGCTGGCCAGGCCTGGGACTGTTCAGCTTCCAAGACTAGGCAAAACTGGGTGTATTGAGTCTAGCATGGCGAAAGGCCAACTTGCACCTAACCATGTAATAATTTACAGATACATATGAATCCTTCATATTCTGGAAGGTATTTTTCGTTCAGTATACATATATATGTCCCATTAAACTGAGTAAGTTACGTGTGTTCTCAGAGAAGAGAATAACTTCTGTGTTTTCCTTCTTACAAGGCATATGCTGTTACGATATATATTTTTAATTGATTAAGAGGTGGGAACAGTAACAGTGTATCTGATCCAAGTTTTTAGCAAAAGACTCTTTATTGGCCTCCATACTGTAAAACATTATTCTAGGCATGATCCCAAAGGAATTTTTAATCATCAGGCTAGATGAAAAGAATATACATTTCTAAGTATCCTGGAAGTACTAGTAATTTGAATTACAAGTTTATCTTGTTAACATTTTGTTTGGTGGGCAGTAAGCCACAATTCAGAACTGTAAAACAAAATTCTGTCTTTTTATAAAAATATGTTTCAGGGCTTTGGAAGCTTCTCCCTTCTCAGTCCTTTTCTGTTTGCATGATAACATCTCAAACAATTGTCAGAAATATTCTTCTTGTTACTCCTTGCACGCCGAGTTTGGGGTGGCTGCAGCACCCCAGGTTATTGTCCGGCATGGGCCCATGCTTGTCCTACCATGAGGATCCTGAGACCTGTCTACCTGTCCTGAATATTATATGATCAAAAATCATGCCTCATATCAAAAGTACATGGACGGTGACTTTTCTGGTATTTTCAAGACAAATAAGTGACTGTGGCTGGAATTGCAGCTTTAACTCATGCTCACAGATAGTTGCAGGGTTGTGTTGTGCATGTGTAATTTATCTGCTTGGGACTGTAGCCCTCACTTAGCAGTTATTCTGTCCTCTGCAGCTGGAGTGTGCCCTTGTCAGTGCTTCCTTGAAAGGTGCCCTCTTGAGTTTCCTTCATTGTTGTATTTTTACATTTTAAATAATGTCAAACATTGAAATACTAAAGGCTAGTGTAAATATTTATATATAATTAAATAACCTAAATGAGTGTGTACAGTTTATAGACTCTTCTAAAAAAAAAAAACCACCTCACCTTCCTTTCTTTTGCAAACGATTTATAGTATGATATTCTATCATTATTTTCCTAAGCTCATACCATATGAAAGTGTAGCATGGACTATCTCAGAGCTTTTGAAATAGGTGATGAAAACCATAAGGTTAGGAAAGTACACAATTGTGTGATAACTATTCATATGTCTGCTTTGAAATAAGAATATACCACGTAAACGTTAAGTTTTATGAGCAGACATGTTAGCACGACCTCTTATTGAGGTCTCCTGTTAGTTTCTACTAAAAGACTCGGTTCTCAATTGTTTATAACTCTGCCATCTGCTTAGACTGAAATTTCCCTTAGCATGAACCTGGATTGTGCTGTATTGGTTTGGAAAACTTCAACCAGTATGGTTCATCTGGTAGGGGAAAATGGCTTTAGCTGTGTTAAAACTCCCTTTTAAATGGTATATTAGCTTCTTTCCTTGGAACAGGCTTCTTGATAAGGGAATGGGGAAGAAGGGTCTTGGAGTAGGATTTTTGTCTTATTCTGAAAGTGAAAATCTGGTCAATTGTGGTTTATAAAACAAAGCCATTGTGTGCAGATGCCCTGTAGAGATACTGTAGACTACAGTCTCTACTTCTGTCATGGTTTGAGCTCAGAGGGAAACTGAGCACCATGCAGCCATTCACTCACTTCCTCCCCAGCGCTGGGAAGAAGAAAAATGAGTCAAAAGGCTCAGAAATCGAGATAAGGGTAGGGAGGGGTTGCTTACCCATTAACAGTCACAGGCAAAAGACAGGCTCATTAGGGGAAGGAAAAGGATGTCACTTTAATTCAGAATGCTAATGATAATGAGACTTAACAGACAGAATGGGACAGTGAGAAGGGTTACCATATCTTAAAAAACACCCCATGTCCCCCCATCCCTCCCTTCTTCCCAGGCTCAGTTTTATCCCAGATATTTCTACCTCCTCCACCAGCAGCACAGGAGCAGGGGATGGTGGTGCAGTCAGCCCACTGCTTCTTCCTCCAGGGGGGAGGAAGCACCCTTCTCCATTCTTCCCCCTGCTCCATGTGGTGACCCTCTCACAGGAGACAGTCCTCTACAAACTCTCTCCACCATGAGTCCTCCCTATGGGATGCATTCTTCTCAAGATGCTCTGGCGTGGGTCACCTCCACATGTTGCAGTCTTCCCAGTGTCAAACCACAACAGCGGGGGCTGCTTCTTCCCACAGAGTCCTGGGGGTCCTCCACAAGCTACAGGAGAATCTCTGCTCCTTCGGTGACCTCCATGGGTGGCAGGGGGGTGGCCCTGTTGTCTCACCACAGGATACACGAGGGGGTCTCTGCTCTTGTTCACCTCCCCCGCTTCCTCCTCCTTCCCTCTACAGACTTCAGTGTTCACATAGGTGTCCTTTTCGTAACTTGTCCTCAAAGTCTCAGCCTTCTCTTAGGTTTCCATTCTTAAATGTGTTATAACAGAGGCACAGCTAATTGGCTCAACCTTGGCCAGAGGCAGGTGTAACTCAGAGCCAGGGAAGCTTTCGAGAAGCCTCTCACAGGGGCCACCACTGTAGGTCCCTCCCCTGCTACTAAAAACCTCACCACACAAAGCCAGCACAACTTCTAATCAGAAATCCCATGTGTGTAGAGCATCTCAAGCCCCTGATAGCTCTTATGTGTGATTAGAAACCATGTTTCTGATAGCAGGAGTGTGACAGTGAGCCCCAGCTTCAGAGTGTGTGTGCCTAGGGGCAGCCTTGCATGGTGGTGCTATTGCCAAGCAGGGTGGAGTTTGATGGGACAAGCACAAGTCCTGCCTGGGCAACTATTTTGTGAAGGACAATGGCAGGCAATGCTGAGCATTTCAGAGAGATCACCTTACCGCGTTCAGTAGCAGCATTACGACCCTGATGTCACTGTGCTTTAACATGCCAAGACTCACAAGAGTTTCCCCTCATGGCCTTCAGTGGTCATACTCCTGATCTCTTCCCAGAGCAGCCAGGGAGCACAAACAGGACATCATTGCTCTGTTACGAGTCTCTCTTAGGGAACAAGCCCAAAATTTTAACTTCCTCCCATCTCTCTCCATTATCTGCATTTATGTGTGTGCCAGTATGTGTTTCTATTTACCAAGAATCAAGAGCTGTTGTCTGAGACTTACCTGCCTCTGTAATTCTTGCTCTGCCTAGAGCAGTGAGTTAAAAGAGATGCCTGGGGAGTCCAGATGTAGCAAAGATATGCCATGTTGCTAACAAAGGTCTGTAGTTTTCAATAAGCTGAACTGTGAGTATTAAAGGTAGAACTGCCGTTTCCTATCTCTAGTCATTTTTTCTCCCTTCTTCTTGTTATTTATCTTGACCCTAACAAAAAAAGGAACTAGTCTTTAACCATTTACACATGAATGCTGAGAGCTATTATTTAAGTATTTTTACCAACAAGGGACATTTGATACTCTTTGAGAGATTCCCAAATGAAGAAAAATATTATAAATGGAGAAGAAGAAGGAGATTGTATAAAATTCGGCATAGCGAGTATTTGATTTGTTTTTCCCTTTTCTTTCTGTGTGTGTTCAATCAATTATCTTGGTGGGTGAAATATTACAAGTGAAACGAACTTTTTGGTAACAAAATCTCACTGCAGAACTGAATTTGCTTGGGCTGGGTAGGCAATGCAGGCTGAGCCTGTTATCCTCTGCTTAACTTTGGGTTTCAGTTTATCTGTTCTGGCTGGAGGCTTGAACTAGATGGTGATTTCAGCTTTTGAGGGAAATATCTTTATAAAACAATCTACAGCGTTGTCTGGAGATTTTCTACACCATACCTAAAGCTTCGTGCATGACTTCAAAATAAATACTACGTTGAGCTTTTTGATGTGCAACAAAATTATTGAAGTGAGTAATGTATTGACTGAAATTAATAGTCTCAGTTAGGGTTCAGTGAAATTAACCCAAGCACTCCGTACTAGGGGATGGTAAACAGAGAGACCCCCAAACAAAAGCCTAAAATATCCTTGGGAATGGACGTGACATTGGTCAGAGCCCTTCTCCCTGCTGAGGAACAGAGATGCAAATTAGAGGCTTTTCTTAATGTTTGGGTGGGGAAATGAATACAGGCTACCTGAGGTTCTCCAGCCAGGGATGGTGAGAGCCTGGCCTGGATGTTTGTGCCCCAACCCCAGTGGTGTGATGTTTGCTAGAAGCAAAGATTTGAGAAAAATTCTGAGAATTGATATGAAGCACCAGGAATGAAGATCTGTTCAAAAAGCTCTTCCTTTTTGGATAAAAACAGAAATAGGCATCCATGAAAGGAGGGATTTCTGGAGGGCAGCTCAGACCGTGTCTCGGTCTGGGCTAAAGACTTGGAGAGCTGCAGAGAGCTAATAACCATTTGTCTGATGTGAACTTTGAATTATGCAGATACATAGAAATAAATCCAAGGAATGATGCAGACTCAGAAAGGCAGAAGATAGTCTCTAGCTGAAAAGATCTGTAAGGTATTTACTGAAAGTATAGCTGTGAAACAGAGCTTGTAGAGTTCTCTTGATCTGTACAGCTTGGTAAGAAGGGGTATTTCATACAGTCTAATAATTGGGGAGCAAATCTTTAGACAGAAATGGTGACGACGACTATGGTTAATGTGATTAAAATAAAAAGCATCAACTTTCATATGGATGCATTCTTGCACATTAATAAGTAAAAAAAATGAATATTTAAAGATAATTACTGTAAATAGGGAATTTGTTGAATTTAAAAAATGATGTTGCACAAGAACTATTCTTTTATGAAGATTATTAATATGCAGTTATTTCATTTATGCATCATGTTACCTTAGGTTAATTAATATTTATTTCAAAAGAAGAATTCACGGAGACGATATTATAATAATGCAGTCAATTGTACTGATTATGCTAGGAATGATTGTATTGAATATTGATACAAGAATCGTGAGAAGAATGACTATCAAATTTAAAGAAAAAAAGAAATGTATAAGAAATTAATTACTTGTGTAAAAAATGTAGAGTCACCTTTCTTCAAGCTCATTTATAAAATTGAGAATATTCAGTCCAGCACTGGACTTCATCGAGGAAAAATGTTGTTTTCATTATGTTATTTAAAATCTTATATAAAGCAGCAGATCATAGTGACATAAAGATTTTTAAAAAATAGCTTTGTTACTTTGTTCTTTTAAGAGACTTCAAAAATTTTTGTGCTTATTTTGTTTATGTATATGCTATGCATTGGAAAGAAATTAAATCTCACTATAAGATTTTCTTCAGCTATTAGCCTCCCAAACCAGTCTCAAATTCTTTTTTTTTGCCAATTTTGCAGTAGATGAGTATTTAGATTTTGTGTATTTTTTTAGTGGTGGAGTAGAAGAACATCGAAGAACAAAGCTTCTCTTTTATCTGCCCTTTGCTGCTTATCCACAACATTTGATTCGTGTCACGGTGAATCGAATCTGCTCCTAGCCAAGAGGTACACAATCATTTAGCAGGGATGAAATGGAGTGATACTCCTGAAATGTCCCTTTACTTCTGCCCAAAAAACTTATCCCATGTGCTCTCATTGTGTTTCTAAGTAAGTTTGAATCTGGAGCTTGTTTCCTTGTAACCTGGCTATTAGAGTCTTTTTCCATTGGCACGAGACAGACAACTTGGTGTGTTTGCCCAGCTCAGGGCCCCATTTATACAGACAAATTTACTGTGCCAGAAGTTACATTAAAGCGTCATACTGCCCTAGTTGTTTTAGAACAGGATTCTGTAACATGGTAAACTTTCCTACATAAACATTGACCTATGCAGAATTTATGCCTGCACATTTTTATTTTTTTTAAAAATAAAAATCACATTTTTTTTTCTTGAAGTGGTGAAGACAACTTGTACATATATACTACTATATTGCCTTGTCCTGTTTCCAGAGAAAAAAATACTGTCTACTATGAAGGCTAAACCTTTCCTTTAGATTTACAGCATTATCTGAACACCTACTCAGTTGCAAAGGATGAATAGGCAGGAGTTAAACAAATGGACACCGTTGGGCTTACCAGCCCAGAAGAAAAATAATGAAGGAAAGCATCCTCAACATATTTTATTTCCCGCTAAATAATGATAAACATAACATAAATTAGCTCTCCTAATGACCCTATCTATACTAACTGTCATATGTGGGTATCTGGTACTTCAGCACGATTGCAATGCAGTCTGCTAGCGATTTTTGCAACTTCACAGCATTTTGGATATAGATGGAGAGGAGTGTACATGCTGACTTAAAATATCCCAGTTTAGGGCAGGACTTAAGAGAGCTCTTTAGAAAGCTTGATATGTCTACAAGCAGCTGGCTATGTGCACTGAGGAAGTGGAGCAGTTCAAGCCTTATTATTAGGTATAGCTAGCAAAATTTGCTGAAATTAAGAATTGAATATCTAGAAGAATTTTATTCTGATTCATAGATGTGCTTGACTGCGTGATAACTTGGAAGCTATTACCTGAAGAAAGTTGTTGAAACACTGTTGTTGAGAGGTTTATAATGAAAACGGATATGTTCCATATAGATTAAAACAGGATTGGTGCTGGAGACACTAAGTCATTGGGAGGCCTTTCTTCTACCTTTCACTTACTTTGTCTTGCGAGTCATCACCCAAGCTATGAAAACTGCAGCTTTGTGTTTATTTGATATTAATATGTGCTGACATCCTTTAATTGATGTAATCGTATGATGATAGTACTGTTTCTCCTTTATGGTGTTTTGACTGTATTTAATGTTGGGATAAACCCTGGGGAATGCCTTTAGTGCCCGGATGGGTTCAGCGTGGCCGTCCTCGGGCTGCCACTGGTCCAGCACTGTGTTCCGGAGCAGCACTGTGCAGGTTTCGGCAGGAGTCCTGGCTGCAGCGTGACTGCGTTAGAACAACGATGGCTGCCCCTTCCCAGGCAAACGGCTGTCCTGGTTACCGCGCTCAGAAGATGTGGCTCTGCTGCTTCTGCGCCTGCAGCTGGCTTGGTTGGAGAGAGCTTAAATGTCTCTGCACCAGGCTCCACCATGAGGCACAGAGTGGCCTTGAAAAGCCTTGGGATAATTAAGTTTTACTTTAGAAGTCTTGCCCCACTGAACTCCAAGGCAAAACTGCAGTTGACTTCACAGGGATAAAACCTGTCTCTTATTCTTGCTAGATTTGGACTCAAAATCTCAGCTTCCACTAAAGCTAATGGAAGTCACATGCACGTTCCAGGAGGAGAGCAGATCTCTTTCATCTCTTGAGTACCATGCTCCTCTGTGGCACTTCCAAGGCTGCATCAGTTATCGCAGGTCCGTTTATTTTAATGATGCAGCAGGAGTGTCCTAACTTCCTATGAAGGTACTTTGTTGTAATTATCTTGTATGTCTAGGGGCACCACAAGGGGTTACATTTATTTTACTGCCAAAGAACTGTTGTTTCAGCTGCAGTTCTATGAAGAAACAATCACATCTCCAGCAGTTTGTTAGATTAATCACAGGTGTGTAATCCCAGCGCATACCCTAGAGGGTATATCCTTTGACCCTTTTCCTTTTTTAAAGGGGAAACTCTGAATTAATATCACTTGCATTGCTTATCACTGTTCACATTGGGTTTCTGCAGGATGCTGTGAAAAATAAACAAAAAGCTTCTACGACCTTTATTTTACTTATGTATAAGTGAGTATTGTAATTTAACAAACCTGAATTGCTCATTGGAGCAATTCCCTGGAAATTTGGGAAATTCCTTGGAAAACTGAAAGTTAATGATAAAAGCCTGAATGAAGAACTGGTTTGGGAAAAGTAAAGCCTGTAGAAGGGCAGAATTTATCTACTCAGCACCTAACCATACTTCAGTATTTTATCCCAATGGCATTAAAATAATTAGTTCATCAACTCGTTATTTATTACTTTGCAGTAGGCAATAGGTAAAGGTGTCTGATCCTCTGCAATGCATGTGGTCATTGCACAGGTTTAAAATGAATCACCTTTGATTTTAGCATAGTAATTGCTCCTTCAGGTTAACAGTACCATAAAGATGCACCATTTTCCAGCTTCATTCAATGCCTTGTGCTACGAACTATCATCGAGTGAAGGTTAAGAGTCTTCAGAGACAAACCAGAAGGTTTTCTGGACTTTTACATTTCAATCATGTAACCATCTAATGTAGACACAAATAAATATCTAAGAACTAGACCTTTTGTAAACTATAGTATGTTTAAAAGTCTCATCTGGGGAAAATTCAATGAGTATATGAGAAAAGATCTTAATTTACCTTTACTATAAGTTGAATTCTTACAATGAAACAGCTTTAGGAATAAAATCTCTGTAGGGGAATGGATTTTGGTACATTAAAAAGAAATATATCTAATGATTCATAAAAATATATGAACTGTTTTACCCAGGAGTATATCTTTTAGCTAATTTTGGATGCTTAGTCCTCTGGGTTTTTTTTTTAAATGAGATTTTTGTATTACCTGAAGCAGTGAACATGGTGGGTTAGTATCAGTGTCTACCACAGCACTCCAGAGACACGTGTGCACTGTGAGAAAGTGGGATGAAATATTAGGGCTTCAGAATAACTGTATATGTATTTCTGAACTTCCATGCTGAGCCCTATCCTGAAACTAATTCAAGAAAAATCATTGCTGAAAGATTGTTCCATACCAAGACTCAGGTCTGCATCAAAATGTAGCACTATGTGAATCAGAGAATGTGCCCCTGAATAGGTATTTAATTAAGGTGATGAATGCAAATGATGAATGACTGCTGGCATAGATTTTGCAAGAGCTTGTGCAGGAATGTAGTTCTTCCCAAGCACAGACCCCTGTGGACTGCTAGTCCATGACAGTGCAGATGTGCAGAGTTTGTAAAGTAGTGAGGAAGTCTGGTAGAAACACCATTCTGGAATGGGTTAAACCCAAATTTTCTTGCTGTCTGTATTCTTCACTCATGCTGTCCTGGAAGTCTAGAATGAATCTTGGATATTTAGGAGCTGGCCTTAATGTAAGTCTTTTGTATGCCCTAAGGATCTGTTAATATGCACAGTACATCCTTAGTTTCCTGATTTATCACTAAGCACAGAAAAGCAAGCTTGCTATTGTTTTAGCAGAAGTCTCTCTAGGAAAGGAGTGGTCTGGTTGGTCTTGCAAAACAAGGCATAGCTGAAGGTCTTCAAGATATTTATATGAAATTCATCCAATGGGAATTCAGATTCTTCTGGGATTTCTTTCTTGGACAGGGTATTGCAAGTAATAAACTTTAACTGCTATTAACAATCTATTAACTCCTTTGATGGCTCTAGTGAACACAGCTGTGTGACAGGAAATCTTGTTTTGGGAGAATGGATGTAGAGTCCACCCTGAAAAAGATATTTGTGGGAAGAAGAAAAGGGATCAAAAAAAGGAAAAAGTGCCTTGCCTCAGGTGAGTATTTGTTTCTTATATTATTGTACTTTATAATAGCATCAACTTTAAAGCCCAGTTAACACTTTTATGAACACAGTATGACTGGTGAAATTGTTCACATGTTTTTTGCTAAAGACAAGGTTGTTTTCCGCTTGGGCAAATTCATATGAAGGCTTTCTCAAAACAGACATGACTTGAAACTTAATTGAAAATGGCAATTTATAATTCTGCAGAAAACTGCAAAAATGAACATTAATTTTTATGCTATAAGGTTTTCTTCAGTGTCACAGTGATGGAGCTAAACGCCTGCTCTGCTTCCTACATGAGGCTGTTATCTCACAGTTATAGAAGCTCACAGAATCACCAAGGTTGGAAAAGACCTTGAAGATCATCCAGTCTAACCATTAACCTAACAGTGACTGTTCCCAACTGCACTATATCCCTGAAATGCTGGGGTTTCAACCCCAAACCCTAAATTAAGGCTGACATATGGATGATTCCCACAGCCCTTCACCAAGGGGGGGTGAGTTTCCCTTTAGGTTTCCCTCCAGGGTGCGGCCAGCCTGGCAGGGAGAGCCATTGGGTAAATGAGCCCCAGGTGTCCCACATTAAGTAACCAAAGGTCAGGTGTCCCACTTAGGGATAAAAGCTGGGACCACTTGCAGGAAGGGGCAGTGTCTGTCTGTGAGGTGGATGCACTGTGCAGAGTTCTCTGTTGGGGAAGGAGCTCCTGTCTCCCTGGAACTGGGCTTCAGTCAGGTCTGGCTTTTGTAAATGTGGGCTGTGGAGAGATTCAGTATGTGGCTTCCTTGGTCTGATGTGTTTGGCTTGTTGACTTGGTTGTTTCCTGTCCCTTCTATGGGAGACTGCATGTCACCATTTATTCCACCCATTGTTGGTTGTGTGGTGGTGGTGTTGGGGTCAGTGAGATTGGTGTCGACTATATGCAAATCTGATTGACTTGTTTGTACCCCCAGTGCTCACCCATGTACTGACCCTTTTGTGTCAAATACAATTTGGTTATTGGTTCATCTTTATGCTGGCTGTGGCCTTTATGCTAGGCCTCATAATTGGCAAAACAATCCCTTAGCACTATGTCGACCTGACTCTTAAACACCTCCAGGGATGGGGACTCCACCACCTCCCTGGGCAGCCCATTCCAGCACCTAACAACCCCTTCTGGAAATAAATGCTTCCTAATATACAGACTAAACCTTCCCTGGTGCAACGTGAGGCTATTACCTCTTGTCCTATCACTTGTTACTTGGTTAAAGAGACTCATCCTCAGCTCTCTGCAACCTCCTTTCAGGGAGCTGTAGAGGGCGATGAGGTCTCCCCTCAGCCTCCTCTTCTCCAGACTAAACACCCCCAGTTCCCTCAGCCGCTCCCCGTACGACCTGTGCTCCAGACCCTGCACCAGCTTCATTGCCCTTCTCTGGACACGCTCGAGTCATTCAATGTCCTTTTTGTAGTGAGGGGCCCAAAACTGAACACAGGAATCGAGGGGCGGCCTCACCAGTGCCGAGTACAGGGGTCAGATCCCTTCCCTGTCCCTGCTGGCCACGCTATTGCTGACACAAGCCAGGATGCCATTGGCCTTCTTGGCCACCTGGGCACACTGCTGGCTCCTGTTCAGCCGGCTGTCAATCACACCCCCAGGTCCCTCTCTGACTGGCAGCTCCCCAGCCACACCTCCCCAAGCCTGTAGCGCTGCTGGGGGTTGTTGTGGCCCAAGGGCAGCCCCCGGCATTTGGCCTTATGGAAACTCCTCCAGTTGGCCTCAGCCCATGGCTCCAGCCTGTCCAGGTCTCTCTGCAGAGCCTCCCTGCCCTCGAGCAGATCAACACTCCCACCCAACCTGGTGTCATCTGCAAACTGACTGAGGGTGCCCTCGATCAATCAAAGACAATTATGAATACCAGAAATACAATACTTAATATTTCAGGCACTGCTAATTTGTTAGATTTGGCCTGCAATGATTCAAACTATTAACAACCACTGTGTTGCAAGTGGAGCAAGAAACCCTGTTCATTCCTGTTGAATCATTTCATACACTGGTATCTTTGCTTTAAGACTTGTTGCAATAGTACTAACAGTAAGAAGGAATCACATTGACTTTATAAAACAAGAACAAGCCTCCTGCTTTGACTGATTCCATTGAATGTTTAGCGATATAAGTTTTTCCAAAGGACCACATAAGAACTGAATTAAACTTTCAGAATTTCTCTGTGCAGTGATAACCTGGACTTGCACCAGATGTTTCTTTTGCAAAATCCTGGGAGTACTTTCACTCTATGTAAGTCTTGGCAGGAGAAAGTCATAGCAATTGCCACCAGCAGGCTGTGGAATAAGTTTATTAGTATTTACAGAGAGAAGAAACTGAATGATCACATATCCTAGTCCAGTGGGGCACTTTATACTATTGTTCTTATTTGAATTTTAAATTGGGAGATGATAACATATGAAAACCTGATTTTACTGAAATCAAAGGGAGAAACTTGAATGATTTTAATTAATCAGAATTTAATCCAAGATCCTTATTCAAAGTGGGTTTTAAAAATAAGAATAGTAGATATAGTATACTTTGTAGGGGTATGGTACAGAGAAATCCCCTGTCCCCCAGTTTCATGTATGCTTCAATTAAGACTCACAGGTCCTCTGAATGGGGAGGGAGAGTCACTCCCCTTAGAAGGAATTACATTTTTTAAAACAGGATAGAACGATGGGAAATGCATGCAAAAACTGGGCCAGATATGCCTTATTTATATATATACTTATGTATACTTTACCTAAAGCTGTATACCACTTCCTGACAATCTCGCGTGACTCCAGTGTATGACTTGTGGACTACTTACTGCACGCCAGTATTAGTATGAGTGGTAGACCATGGCTGTCCATAGCAAATCTAGCATTAAAAGCTGGATCTCAGGGGTTAAACACAGTGCACTATCCATAGGCAACCCTTTCTCTCAATTTCAAGGACAGCCTAATACTAGAACTTATTAATGTAATAAATCTCTTTTTCCCCCCTCCCTGATTTTAAGACCACCAGGTGTAAGGAATATTATTAAGATTTAAATTTTGAAATTCCATGAAAGCACCTTCTGACAACCCACGCCCCTGCATTTCGCAGATAACACCCCCTTGCTCAGCACACAGCTGCCACGCTGCCAGAAATGGCCAGGAGCAGGGTGAGGGAGAGGCGGCTTGGTTGGGGCAGGGAGTCAGCGCAGCCGCACACGGCTGTGTCCCCGTGGGCAGCCTGCCCAGCAGGTCCCACTCCGTGCTGCTGGGAGCAGCGGGACTCAGGAGGATGGGGCTGGAGACCCTTTGGCTGATTGATGCTGGCTGGAGGCTGGCCTGGCCAGGCGCCAGCACCTCTGCCACTTTGAAAGACTTCTTTGAACCACATCTGTTTTTTTCCAGCAACTGAAGAAGAGTCAGTGCTAATCCAAGGACTAGTCCTACAAACTCTGAAGAAGTCCAGATTTGTTGTTCACTGACAGGGTTCAGGGTTCTGTTTTTTTTTTTTTTTAGTTTTAAATTTTTTTAGAAGGTTTCTTCATCTTAGCTGTATGCTCCAGCATGTAATGCATATCAATTTGAGAACTGACTGTGATTCTTGTATATTTAAGTGAGTGCTGCTGAGCTTTTGTAGGTGCTTCTCTAAGCAGTGGAAAATGATACATTTGATTCTTGCAATTAAATATAGATATGTAATGGAATGCAGTGGAAAAGGAAAGGTTCTGTGATTATGAGATAAATTTTATCTTAAAAATAGCTATAGTATCCCAGATATGTCTGATGTTGCTTTATAGTATTAGACATGCATATGTTTATTTAATGTAACCAATGGCAATCTCTCTGAAATTAACTGTATACTAGTAACACCTCTTTGTCAGTTTTACTTTCAATTGCCCTGGGATTTAATGCTGCATAACCCTTCCTGGAAAAACAGAAATCTGCCTCCTGCTTCAGCAAAGACTTAAAGTGAGAAGGAGATATAGCAGAATTGCAGAGGACATTGATTCAGTGCTCCTGTTCTGTGACATCAGGTTTCCAAAAAACCTAATCTTTTTTCCAGAGAAAGGAAGGATTTTACTGTACTTTAATTCCTCATCACTCACTGTTTGCCATATGTAACTTAGTGCATTCAAAGTCAGCTGAATAAAAAAAAGTGTCCAAGTCTTTGCTGAGACGCTCTATCACAGCGTCAGCACTTATGAAATGATTTGTCTTCACGCCACACAAATGTGTGATTTTATTATTTTTATACCTCAGTGTTGGAGAGCTGCAGATCAGGAACGTTGTGATAAAAACTTAAGGGAACCTTTGGGAAATTCTGTGACCTGATCTTTCAGAGCATTCAGAGAACAGATCAATTTTTCTGTTCAGCAGCTGACTTGGATTGACTTTGGCTGAGGGTGGGAGACTTCGGGATCCCCAAGAGTTCCCCAACCTTGGGGCATGGGCTTGGCTTGTCAGAAAAGAGGAACTTACCGTTAGTGACTGTGTGTGAACTCTTTGTGTTAGACAAGCTCTTGAAGAAGTCTGCAGCAGAAGCAGGGCTAGAATTGAAAGGCAACTCAAAGCTCAACTGTCTTAACCACAGTGCCGATTCTCTCCTTGCAAGTCACCAGTGGGGCCAAAACCTGTAGAATTACCACCCAGATCACTGCTGCTGCATGTAACGAAATAAATGGTTGCCACAGCAGGTTCTTGCCCTCCTTGCCCCAAGGACACTGTGCTGCAGTGGTGGTGGGTTTCCAGAGCTGTGGGAGTAGCAGCCTGGGGCACCTCACTCTGCCCTGGAGTCTTTTACTTGGGCTTTGCTTTCTTCAGTGTGTTTCACATCTATTTCACCACTCTGAACCTCCATTTCAGTGCCAGGCTTCCTTTCCCCTTCTGAAGCTCCTCTCTAGGGCTCCTCATCCTGGGTGTCTCGTTCAGCCAAGGAACATAATTTTGAGGAACTTAAGAGTGGTTTCCTCCCTTCTGCCCTTTCCCAGAATAGTGGGAGACAAAGCCTGGACATTTAGATAACTGCCTTCACAAGTTTCAAATTCCTTACCCAGAAATACAAAGATTTTCTCGAAGCAGTTCCAGATTTTTGGATCAGTTTTCTCCTTCACTTTTGTCTTTGGATATGGCTGAGCTGTTTTCCCTGCAGTTTTCAAGTAAGTCAGGCAGAAGCAGACCCTCTGCATGAAAATTTTAGCCTGGAAGTTCAAATGAAAACAGTCTTGTAGTACAAAACGCCAGGACCACCTTCAGTTCAGTTTGAGGAATGAATTCCAGGAAAAAAAATCCTGAAGTATTTCAAATAACTGATTAATGATAGAATACAGCAAATAAGACAAATTACTTTTAAACAAATATAATGTGGAAAATATACATATAATTAGTATAATCTTATAGCATAAAGAGAATAATCTTAATACAGCAGTTCTTACAAGTTTTTAAGAAAACTTGCAGAAGTTAAGTTGTAAGAAACACTAACAGGGAACAGGTAAATAGCCAGTTAGGGTTAAGCCTCATCCAAGTGTGGGGGTATCCAGCCCAGGGGGCATTATTTTACCTGCCGACAGAGGGCATTGCTTGAGCAGCATCTCAGAGGTGGAGGAATCAGCTCCAGGGCAGAGCTGGCCTTTTACTATCTAATTGCTAATATAAAGCTGCATCACTGTAAGTATGGAAAGTGGATGCACTCAGTGTATCACCTTGTTTTTGGAGAGGCTAGATCTAATGCTTAAGACTGATTTTTTTTTTTTTTTAATAGTTTGTTTACTCAGACCAGTCTCGTCTTGTTCTGGTAATTCTTGTGACTGTTTTTCTTACTGCTGCTGCTTCTTTTGCCTTCTCTTTTGAGATTAGGCTAAAAGCTTAATTGACAGAAGGATAGTGAAGCTCTCACTTTTTAGTGGACCTGTGTCCCTGCTGCATTTTCTTCAATATTTTCTGTTTGTCCTTTACCTTAGAACTGGGCTCTGAATGATGCTTGTACCCTGCCGCATCTGGCAGAGCTGTGGTGTGGGAGCCAAGTTCCCGGGTGCTGCTCAGGGTCTGCTCATGATACCGGGGACATTGCAAGTACATCTGTTTTGTCCCAGATATGCTGAAATGTTAGAGCATACAGTAGTAACAGCCTGGATAAGTACAACTCTAAAAGCTTATCACTTGTCAAAAAGATGCTGTATCATGCTCTGGACTGGGTTTTTAAGAGGGGAAATGCTGCTGGCTCTTTTGTGTTGCTGAAGATGTTTTTTTTAATCCTTTGCTGCTTTCTTACTTGCCAGGATGAGGAATTGTGTAAATGAAAAAAGTAGAAAGAAGTAAGGTTTTGGCAGTATTTCAGTTAGAGGAGGTAAAGGAGCCAGTGATCAGTTAAGGACTGCAAGGCTTCAGGAAAACCAATTTCTCTTTACAGCTAGCTGGAAAACTGCTGCAGGCATGTTAAAACTGAAGATTGAGCTGGAATCAGATTGTGACTGTTAATTCCCAAGTAGATTTCACAGAAGTTTGGGCATTGTTTACCTGTGGCTGATGCACTGTTTCTGCATTAGGCAATCTCATTCTTGTTGAAAATGGTCTTAATAGCTATGTCAAAAATCACTTCTGGTGACACCATACAAAATAGACTGAGGTATATTCTGAGATAATGACTGTTAATCACTGCTCAAATATAGTACCTAAGCTTCAGTGTGTTTTGAAACAAAATAATCAGTAATATTTACATTTGTTTTTCCACACTTAAAATGTAGATCCATTGCCTATGTCTGTAGCCAGAATCTCTCCTGAGAAAGTTTCAGCCAGAGAGCAGCTTTACAAATGCTGAATTTGAAACCCAAACTTGCAGTGTTAGTCCAAGATTTAATTGTCATATATTAGTTAAATAAAACTTGCTATTTGTAGTAATACCTTATAGCCATCTACAGTCATATTGCTTCTTTCAATTACTATTTGATGTCTTTATCTCATATTGTGATTGACTTGTGGCTGAAGAGCGAAATAAGTGGAGGTAAAAGTTTTTCTAGGGCTGATGGTTGATCAGAAGAGAGAAAAAAAGCCCCAGGACTTTTAAGATATTTAGTAACTCTTTGGAAATAGAGCAGTTAAAATTGTGATTAAATATATTTTGATAGCTAAGTGTTGATTCAGTTGGGTTCAGCCCTCCTTGGTTTGCTCTCACTGGAAGTTACTGATCTGAGTAGTTTCATTAAGTGCTTGCCTATCACTTCAAGTCACTCACAATCTGATTTTTAGCAATTAAATGTAGTCAAAGTCTGTCAGCAGGTAGTTGCCTTATCCCTTTTAGTCACTGTCAAAACAAATAACAGGTCAGAACTTATCCTTTTTTGGACTTTGATTTTCTTTAAGAAAATAAAATGAAAACACAAAATCCACTCGAAGTCATCTCTCCAGGGCTGGCTGCTTTCCAAGGTTCGCTCAGCTCACGCCCTTGGTCCTTTTGTAATAAACAGGAATGAACATTAGAGTTCTAACATGGAGAGCCGCTACTCCTTTCTTTAGTGTGGGAAAGTGTGCTACCTGCTTTGTTGCTTTTCAAGATTTCTTTTCCCCCAGGCAAACACAGCAGCCTGAAGCCCCTTGAGTCCAGCTGGGATGAGTCATGTAGGACCATGTTTGTGGAGGGCCCCATCTGCAAGTGCTGTCTGGTCCCTCATTGGGGGATGGATGCTGGCTGACACACACCAGCAGCTCCTTTGGGTGCAATGAGGTGAAACCTGAGGCACTTTGTACTCTCCCCAGCAGGTGGGAGCAGGGCTGTGGGGTCAAGGAGAGGTGTCTTCAGCCTCCTACCAAGAAAAACCTTTCTAGGTAAGGCTTTGGTAGTCAGATCAGCTTGTACCT
Source organism: Athene cunicularia (assembly GCF_003259725.1). Taxonomy (NCBI): domain Eukaryota; kingdom Metazoa; phylum Chordata; class Aves; order Strigiformes; family Strigidae; genus Athene; species Athene cunicularia. Next base: position 33,012,531 of record NW_020799095.1, on the reverse strand, counting down.
TGTAACAGGGTAGGGTGGAATTGGTTTTCAGTGAATCCAGCTGAATCCAGCAGGGTTTTTCATACAAATTAAAACCATTCATATACCTGATTACAGCAAAAGCAAAGATTTGTCTTTAGTGTTAAGACATTTCAGTTTTGCTCTGTTGTCATGGTTCGCCTTTGGTGATGTTCAGACAGAAGTTTATGCTCTTTTTAATTCAGACCCTTGGAGCTCTCAATTCACCTCAGGACTACTCACAAACACAAAATGAAACACAGATAAAAGCATCTGTAGGACTGAAGCAGATGAAATATGTGTAAAATGTGGGTAGGGTTTCAGCCAATATCACTTCAATATGATGAGCTGAAATCACAGAATGAATTTGTGTCACTGTAGCCACTTAACTAGTAAAATTTCAGTGTTGCAAAGTCAGATCAAGAAGAGCTTGCTGATAGGAGATTGCATCTACAACTTCTTGCCATAATTATTAAAAAAATAAAAAGAAAAAATATTTTTGCCATGTAACCTCTTAATTTTCAAGTTTGCTTTGGTGCAGAAACCCAACTCTCTGTCAGAGCTTTGAATCAGGATATAGTCACCCACCTTTGTTTCCAATTCTAACGCAAATTTGAGAAGATAAAAGAAGAAATTAGACAAGTGTCTTCCTTCCCCCTGAAGGCTGAAGGTGACACTTCTGAGCTATAGCTGGTCTCCCCTCAATCCTGGCCCTTGCAGCTCAAGTCTTTCAAAGAGCAAGGGTGTGTCACTGCAGCTGCTGCGTCAAACAAAATCAAAGAGATTTGATTAATATAAACTTCAAAATCAGTGCCATCTTTCCTTCACAGAATACTTCAAACACAGCAAGAAATGTCATCTCCCAGATGACGGAGGTTAATCTACTTAATCTCCTCTTTCCCTTGCATCTGAATGCAAACTACTGGAATATCCCTAACTACCTCTCGCCAGTCAGAATAAATTCCTCATTCCAACAACTTCAATCGGATTTTAAGAGGAGACTTATAGTTCTTTTGTAATATCAATCTGGCTTCTGAACCCATAAAGCAGAGTAAAGCAGGACAGACAAAACAGCAACTACAAACTCTACTTGTCACACTGTCAGAGTGGGCGATTAAAAGATCCTGGGCTAAAATTTAGTCTTCGATTTGAAATATCTGAGTTCAATGGATCTGGCAGGGGCTGGAGTTAGCAGGATTTTGATTATCCATAGTGACAGTGTGACTATATTTTTTTCAGACAGGAAATCTTCATAACACCATCAGGTTTATAATCTAGAAACTCCTAAATTTACACACGAAAGGCTTGTTTCTGGTGTTGTCACTGCTTACAGGAGCTTTCTTCAGTCAATAATTTTTAAGACTGAGGTAAATGTGTATGTCCATACCAAGCTCAAATCTTTTTCTTCACATTGTTATACTATCTACTGTTTAAAATTGCTGATACAATAGAAAGCTAAATTTAGTGCCATCCTAAGAAATTGCCTACTGTCAGTCCAAGACCACATTGCTCAGTGAGTAATACCTCTTTATGGACTAGCCAGGTTTTTTGTTTCATGTTTTCTAACGTTATTTTACACCCCTGTTTGCCTTCTGTTCATTGTTTTGAATTAGACATTCAAAACGTTTGAGTATTCAGTGAGACTGCACGTATTTTTCTTAGTAGTCTGAAAGTGCAGAATTTTTAACTCTGTCCCCTAGTCCCTGTGAAACATTAAACAACCAAACACGTGAGCAGGATTCTATGTGTGTTCCAGTTCTTAATGTAATACAAGACTATAAATGAAATGTTCAGTTTTGATTGCCAAAAAGGACAATTTAAAAACCCTTCTATGAGGGTTTTTAAATAGCAAAACAATTTAAATGAAAATGAAATGAAACAAACATTTTTTCCCCTCCTTGTACTTGCATCATACCTGGAGAACAGTAGAGTCCATATTCGGGGTACACAAAAAATTCAAATGTCACAGTGTAATGTACTCACATCTTAAAATTCCGTTGATGCCATTTAAAAACTCATTGCAAGCTGATAGTCATACTAAGATAATGACTGAAAGTTTTATCCCTTGCAGAATTAATTAACTTGATGTACATATTGTAAAAATAGAAACCAACAAATACAATTTTTTTAATGGTTTAGTTGGCATTATTTTTAACTTGATGATTCATACATTTTTTGAAACTAAACTATTTGCCTCAACTTTTCTGACTCTAGAAGATTTTAATGAGTCTGTCTTAAGTGGATATTTTAGAGGAAAAAATTTAGGCTGTAATTTTCCTTAGTACTTTCCTGTATTTAAATAGCCCCTTGGAACCTGTCACAGTGAGATCACTGCCAAATTTCCAATTGCTAGTGAATAAAAACCAAATACAACAAATAGTTGACAGACAGAGCAATATTCTGATGCTTTTGGCAATAATAAATATGCATACGAAGTTTTGGTATTGGGTTAGTCAACTGTGGTGATTGGAAATGGAATTGGAGACATTTCAACCTCAGCAAGTAAGCTCCCTGCTGTCCCTGCAGGCACCTCCTGGTGAGCCATGCTGGGAAACAATGAACTCAGAAACAAAGGGCAACTACTGACAGAAACTGCTAAAAGAAATATTTAACCCCTGCCTATAATCCCAGGGTTTGGGATTGCCCGTTTTGGTTGAAAGTTAAGGAGAGGTTAGGGCAGAAACAAACTTGGTCTCATCATACTGTCCTTTGTCAAGAAGTAAGCCAGGTGTGGGTGCAGGTTGGGCTGGGAGCAATGCTGCAGCTCTGTCCACCATGGTCCAAGCAACTGCACTGAGGGAAGTGAAGGGGAACATTGGTAGCAGTCCTGGCACGGCTGGGGGACCAGCAGGTCCTGCTTCCCTGGCTCCAGGGAGCAAGGAAAGAGATGGATGCAGGTAAAGCCAGCTCTAATCTTTACCTACTTTTCTGAACCTTACCTGTGGGATTGGGTGGCACCAAGGAGGCCTCACTAAGTCCAGCGGTGACTGAAATGGAAATACAAATGTTCAGAATCCATACTGTGGCATGATTAGGTTACTTTGGTGAACTTTTTAACATTGGGATTTCCTGTATTTCATAACACATCCAACAGTTAATACTGGCCACTTGACAACAAACAAGGAGTGCATTGAAAAATTAACTCCCAGCATGGTGAGATTAACAGCAGAATGCTTTGAGATGCCATGCAAAACTGTCTGCTGCTTCATGTATTTGTAATCTGGAAAGGAGAGAGACAAAGGGAGAAAGAGGAATTTGAAGACACAGCTACTATGTAGGTTAACCACTATGAAATACAACTGTGAGGAAGTTGATTGAGGTTTAAACCAGCTAAAGAAACAAGCAAAGAGATGGTGAATTAACGGCAGTGTTGGTAAATGCAAAGAAGTATACACTGGATGGAAAAAATATAGAATTTTTCTATTCCTTTGGAAGACCCTTGACTATAGCAGCATTATGGTGTTAGATGGCATATGCACAGAAAAGTGGTCAATATTGTAATACTTTTACAGAAATGAGGGTGAGCTGCCCCTTGGGGGAACAAGTACCTTCTGCTCCAAAAGGATGTTCCAGAATTAGAGCACTCAGAGATGAGCAGGACTGAATTATTCACATCTAATCACATACATAATCTATGCTGAGGACAAGATTCAGTTACTTAAACATAGGCACTGGTTTCATTTTAGATGTAGGAGGAAATCTTCCCTGGTGTCCAGCTGCAGCCCAGAAGCACACAAATCTCATACAAGTCCTTTGCCATATATTACAGCTTCATGTACCAGTCTTGGCAATACAAAGCAATTCAAATGACACTGTGTTTGGGTAGATTAATTTACTTTTAAATTATCTTCCTTGCTTTTCTGGGTGCTGTTTAGCTCTCAGAGATCCCACTCATGCCTGGACAAATTGCACAGTTGAAGAAAATACTTAGGATGCTATTTACCGTTCTTAATGGGGAGATGTGAAAACCAGCTTTCAGCTAATCACTCTAGTAACTCTTTACTCAGTGTTTGTATGGCCTCTGTTTGCTGGAAGACTATTAAGAGAGTTCATGATCTTGTCCTTATGGCATGTTTGAACTGTCTGTTTCATTTGACATCCCTGGCAAACAGAACATCCTTGCAGTGTAATGTCATGTGTCTGCCCAGCTGGCAACTGTGCAATGACAGCATGGAAATTTATATAGGAAAATTATAAAACAAGCAAGAGTCTCAGTATTTTGTTTCTTTGCATTTTTTTTATTGCTAGCTGACAGTGGAATTAAGCAGGTCATTCATATAACTACAGTAGTTCACATTCAGGGAGCAATTTTCACAACTGTGAGGGCTGGATTTTCCTTTTTATCCTTAAAAGAGAGCTTAAGTTCTGATTAAATTGCTTGGGGTCACCTGTGGTGCACATGATGTTGCATTAGTAAGTAAGCATTCGTAAGTTAAATATAAGCACTGTTAGCTTTGTCTGGCCCTGCATTCAATCACTTGTTGAGGAACTGCGCTGACCAACTTCTTCCTAATCCTTTGTATGGTTATAGTGAATTAATCTAATACACCTGACATCCTCTCCCTTTAATTCCAATAGCGGTCTTTTCCATATTTACCTCCGGGATTTCATACTATTTATAGCACAGTAATACCCAAAATATATTAGGCAGTTTCCAGACATGTAGCCAACCATGCTCAATTAGCTGGAGAACAAACACCCTAACCATAGGTATGAGCTGGCTGAGACAGTGTGTGATGATGAATTAATGAGAGACAAAGAAGTCTAATGATTGTTGTTATACCAATTTCCCAATCTTTCCAAATTCCTTTCTGAAGTAAAGTGCCTCCTTAAATAACGCCAGTTTTCACTTGCATAGCCTCACATACACGTGCTGTCTGTCCTCTCTTCTTATTCCAGTGTCCTCCACCAGCCACCAGTTTAACTGTCCCCTCTGCTGGTGCCCTGCCTCACCACCCAGCTGCCTTGCACTGACAGGGCTGGACACAGCCCATCTGCCGGCAGACAGCCTCCTTCCTCAGCATGACTCCTCTCCTCTTTTACGACTCTGCTGTCAGATGTTTCCAGGCCTGCTTTTCCCATTCCGAATGGCTTTCCCAGCCCAAATTGCATGAGCAGACCTCAGTCCAGGGAACGTTCCCACGTGCCCTGGCAGGGGTACTCGCTCCCTGTATGACTGGGGAAGGACTGCTGGGCTTGAGGACCCTGTGGATTACTCAGTTATTGACTCTTGTTCCCTATGTTACATACTCTCTCTGAAGGTCATGAGTTGGGAAGAGCCAACAGCTCTGGCTAGTTTGATCTCATTATCTGGCTGACACAAACCCCACCACTACTGGCACAGTTTCTACCTTCTAGACCTTGAAAATCCAAAACTTTTCTCTTATCACCCAGTGTTTATATTTTGTAGTCTTGCAGGGTATGAAATTTTTCTTTGATGAAGCAGATGGCTCACTCTGTCCTCCCCTTTGTTTATTACATCTTGACACCTGGTTATTTCATTTGTATTTATGGTGAGATGATTTTCTTCCCTATGAGTGTTCAGAATCCAGATTCCTTTTTTAAAATCTCAATTTATCCACTTAGAAACATGTCTGGGGAAGTTTTTTCCTTTAAATTTCTTGCTTAATGGTGAGATTTTCCCATACAGAAAAGCTGCATTATTTTCTTACGTTGTAGTGAACTGCTACAAGACTGGAACAAGGGACTAGCTGAGCCATGGGAAAAAGGTGGCAGTGTTTTTTTGTACACATACATTGACTACAAATGGGTTTAAGTGCGCTTGAATATGTCTTGGTATTTTCCAAACCTGACTGTTTCTCATATATTTCTGTGAAGCAGCAAATCACAGTATGAAAATTTGAGCCTGTCATATGACTCTCATTTTAGTAGTCCAATGACACATTGACCAGTGCAACACTGAACTTAATTTGTCATCAGTTTTATTATTTGTTTTTCTTTACAGTTTATAATTTATTTCTCTTCTTGAATTTTGTCTGTTTATGCTTACTTTTCTCTGCTTCCGTTTCCTTTACCCAAGGTAAATACGTTCCAAATATTTAGTTCCTGCCTGTGGCAGTCATATTAAAGGTTCATCTGGTCCAATTTAATGTCATATGTCGAGGCCAGCTTCAGAGAAAGAATTAGAGGCTGCACAATTACCTTTCAGTTCCCTATAGAACCTAATCAGTCTCATTCCCTGAAGAACAAAGGTTTATAACCTCATTTTTTACAATGAAATTTTTTCCTTCTAATTTGTGCATGTTTCCTAATGAATACATGCAGTACTCCTAAGCATTTTTTCAGTTCTTCTGAGTACTTTACCTGCTTTTGTGAATGAATTCTGCAAACTAGTAATACATATTTTTCTGATTACAGACATGTTTTTTTTTCATCAGATCTACGTTTGTTGCTGTCACTGGCTGACTCCTTGCTCTTGTGCTAAAAAAATTATGCTTGTTTCCTCTGTACATTTTTTATTTCTCTGCTGTTTCCTCTCTCAAATAAACAGTCTGAATCTCTGAAAGTTTTCCCTATGCTTCTGTTGCTTTGCCATCTATCTCTAAAGCCATTCTGCAGCTCCTGTGTCTTTTCTGAGATAAGCTGACCAGAGGACATCAGTTCGAGTGCAAGTGTTGATTCATACAACACTATTTCCACTTCTTTCTATCCATTTCCATAGGTGGTCTCACTTCGTTTGCTTGCTTGTCCACCACTGTAAGTTAAACACAGCCATAAGTACACATTCAGATGTCCTCAGGGACAGTAAAAAGGGACCATTTTTCTGTAGTCCAGTGGTCAGAGCACTTGTTAGGCAGTAAGTCCATTTTCTTATGCAAGAAATCTGAATCTCAACAGAAAGTGCACAAGTTGCCCAGGACCAGAATCCACATCCACTCCCTCTTGCATGGATTTCCAAACACCAGGCTATTGACCAGTCTTGTGTGGTCTCCCAACACATGTCCATAGCCATGACCCATTCCTAGATGTGCAGTAGCCCATTGACAACCAATGATGGAGGCCAAGAGCAGGCACACATCCTTTTTCCTCGCTGCCTGTTCCTGGGTGTAACCTTTCCTGGTCAGGCTGCTCTTCTGCTAGGGGGAAGGATTGGGTTTAAATCCCTTTGGCAATGCTTGCAATTTGTTTTCATTTATTGAGCCAGTGCTCTTACTCTGAGATGACAATAAATGTGTGGGCAGCAGTATTTCTGACCAGAACTCAGAGCTGTGGTGTGTTATGCACCTCTAAACATGGGGAGAAAGCAAATAAATTCTCTCTGTATATGTCTTGGGTGGCATTAATCTGACCACAGGTGGATATGTACATCTGAGCTGGTTGTTAGGACTGCCTTCACTCTGAGTGGCAAGTGAGGTGAAATGTCTCCTGTGCTTGAGTGCATGTGATCTTGTGGGAAGGAAAGGGGTCTGCAGAGGCAGCCAGGTGAGCAAAGCCAGCAGTGCTCTGGCCACACAAGGTAGTGCAGCTATGGGGTCCCACTGCTTTCCAAAAACCCTTCTTTGTGTGCCTGTGGTATCTCAGGTACCCCTGTTCTTACTTCAGGTCAGCAGACTTTTTGGATAGATGTTTAGGAAGTGCCCGACTTGCATCCAAATTGCATTGTAAGTGCCCGTGTTTGCCTTTGAGACTCACTGTAGGGGCATGTCTATTCCAACCTGGGACTGTAAGCAGAGTTGTCCAGGCGGGCAAAGACCAAGTGAGCTCCAGTCTGAGAACCAGGCTGATCACATCAGCACATGCGGTGCCTTGGTGAAAGAGGCAGGCTTGCTAGCATGGCTGAACGGCTGTGGTTACATTGCCTCTGAGCGAGTGGTGTACTACCACCTGCAGTGTGCATGGATGCCCTGGGAGGGAGTATGATCATTTCCATAGAAATGGCTGGGAAACAAATGCCAGCAAAGGAGAAAAGATACTTAAGTTGATGAAGAATGCTGATGTAAGAACAAATGGACATGTGTTTATGTTAGAAATGATGCAAACATGTCTAATGCTTAGAATAATCAGTTTTTGGAACAGCCTTCCAGAAGCAATGGGGACAGATACTGTTAAAATGGAACTTGATACACTTAGAAGCAGGCACTATAGACTCCTGTAATAGCACAGGCCTGGACTAATGAGCCCACATGGTCACTTTGAGTCCTGTGGTTTTTATTCTTAATAATTCAGGAAGTTTTCCAAATACCTGTAACTATCCAGTCCTGTCAGAATTTCATAATGCTCTGCCTTCATTAACCATCTCTAGCAGTAAGTTATGAAGTTTAATCATACACATTGTTTAATAGGAATGTATTTTACTGCTTTGCAGTATCCCATCAAATGTTCTTTTATTGTATTCGATGGCTAGACCAGAAATCCTATTTCTGCTACTCTTCAGAACCTACATCTTTTTATATTGTTTTTCATTCTCTTAGTAGGATATTTCCAAAGAAAAATTATTTGGAAATTTTTGCTGTTTTCATGTAAGAGTTCCCTGTACCCTTGATCATTACTGTTTCAGATAGATTAAAAAAGCACTTGTGAGATCAAAAGTGGCATTACTGAGAAGTGAGTACCCTTGTTGTACTTAAATGAATGAAAGGACAATTTCTTAAGTAAATATATATAGAGTATAGCTTATCCTCCTTCTGAATTGGAGAAATATCAATTGTAGAATGAAAGCTATAATCTATTGTAAATGTGTTTCACAAAACAGTGAAAGTCAGTATTCTTTAGCAAAATCACTAAGCTCCACAAATTCGAAATAAATTAAAATACAAGAGTTCCTGCCTGTTGATTTAGATTGCTTTGATTTCATTCATCCTGCTAGCAGCCTTGCTGTCCAAGAGGGAAGAAAGCTCTGCGGCACTTAATGACAACTGTAGTGATGGGGTGAGCTGTCAGGTGCCCAAAGTGGCAGCTCTGCTGTGCAACTCAGGACGTGTCTCCATTCGTACGCGAACATCAGCCCAATCCAGTGTCAGATCTATGTAGCTGTCTTAGTGTGCAAAGATGCAGGAGTTATGGCAGGACCAAGAAAATGATTGTTATTCACATATCCCTATCCTATCTAGATGCCTTCTGACTCCTGGCTTGTATCTGAAGAAGTAGCTGTGTGCAGGTTTTTGTCCACCCATGCAGACCTACTTTGTAGAAACTGGATATAAATAAAAGTTTTTCCTTGTGATGTTAACTAAGCACTGGAGCAGCTTCCCCGGACTCCACTGCACAAAGCCCTGAGCAACCTAGCCTTTTGGGCTTGTGTCTGCTTTGAGCAGGGGGCAGCCCAAGGTCTCTTCCAGCCTGAATTATCCCATGATCCCATCACCTCAGTGTATGGGGGACTCCTACAGTTGCTTACCTATAGCCTCCCCCAGGAGCGCTTGCAAGGTGGAGAAGGCAGTAGAGTCATGCCTTTTCTGTGTTTTCCTGTACTTCCCTCTGGCCTCCTCCTCTTTGGAAGATGCCATGTTGCAAAAGTGATTACACTTCAGGGGAAAACAATGAGGAAAAAAAGAATCCTGTGTCTAAATACTTTCACATATGTCATAACTTCAGACATTTGGATTGTAAGTGTTTCTTTCCTTGCATGGTATTCTTGGATGACGGAGGTGGACAGCTACTCATGATATGAGATATCAGCTGTGGCCAGGATATATAAGGAGTGCATGCAGCTTAGGAATCATCCAAATATACCCCCCATAGTAACATGGCTTAGGCATGAACTGAATGTGCAATACTAATGACTAGAATGCGATTATACACTTAGTGTCTGGATAAAGTAATTAACCAGTTGAGAAATGTATGATGGGCATACAATAAAAGGTAATAACTAACACGTGACACAGCATAATGGGCATAATCAAATACTTGTAAGGGGAAACCAGGGTCACAATTGAAGCCAGTTCATCATTTGGAGTGATTCAAGCTGTTGGATGGATGGATGGATGGATGGATGGATGGATGGATGGATGGGATCCTGCAAGGTATAGTTGGGGCACCAGTCCCTATGCTGTCTTCTCTACTGCTCCAGAAAGGAAGCCTGAGAGTTAAGTGTTCAGCTGAGTCTTGTGGCTGGCCAGAAGGTAGTTGAGCCTAGTGTCTGGAAAAGGTGGGTAAAAAACAAACTCTGGGGCAGCCTGGGCCCTGAACAGCCAGCAGTCCCTGAAGAGATGGACAGCCACCAAAGGGAGAAATGGGCAAGCTACAATTTTGATTTTAGGTAAGAGCAAGCAAGCTTTCTCAGTGTATGGCTCTGAAACTGGGAAGGCAGGTGGTGACTTCCACCTCTCTTCCGTTCTGCAGGAGGACAGTGAAGTGCTGGTTCAATTTGTTTATTCTACAGTGACATTTGGAAGATTTTGCTTTTTTATTTCATCCTTAGGTGTCTTTCAACAAACTGATCTGGAGTTCAGTTTCAGTACTGATTTTTGTTCTACTGTAGTGCATAAGTGCTATCTTTACATGAACTTTGGGGGTTGATGTGGAACAATATGGCAAATGTGTTTAATGAACCATTGTGTTTCAGTGTTGACTAGAAGTTGTTATCTTACATGAGGCAGAAGCATGCGCACAGGATAGGCTTAGCACACAGGCTAAAAGACTGTATAAAAACTTGCCTAAGTCTGAGTCCTAAAAGTCTCCTCTAAAATTGCCTCTAGCCAGTACAGTGTAAGGTATCCTGCATATGCTATCTTTTTAATAAATTTAGTGAAATATATTCAAAGCATCAAACCATCAAGGCAGCATACACTTTTCATTTAGGCCTGGGATTGATTTCCACATCAATATGAGGAAAGAGTTAAGTGAAAGGCATGTGACTGCACGAGTGAAATAGCAACAGCACTGATATCTTAATTCATAAGGTTGTTCATCTAAAATCTTCAAACAGTTGGCTCAAAGACTAAAGAGAATATAAGTTTAGGTATAGATGAGTTGTCTGGAAATCTTTGTTGCCTCTAGCACAGATTGTGTAGATAGGGGGAAAAAAAAAAAAGAAGGGGTCCAGTAATATTGCTCTTTTGGACAATGATAATTTGCATTTTCCTCCCTTGGACAGAATCCCTATAGCCAGATTTTCTTCACAACTCTCTAGCCTTTTTCTTTTGACTTTAATAGTTTTCCATGTGATTAGAAGCATTATTATGAAGTTTAAGGATAGATGATATTTTTCAGAAATGCAAAATTCCTGTAATCAAAAGACTTGTGAGAATCTCAGCTTTTTTAATCTAAAGTTTTCTGATATAATGACTGAGGAGAAAAGCTTGTGACTATAAAAAGGAGAAAAAAAGAGGCATAAAACATGAACATTAACAAAAAAGAGTTTTAAATAGTAGAATTATTCTACTTCAGACTTTTCTCCCTCTCCTTGTTAGTCTATTTTGTTAACATGTACTGTAATACCTGCAATAATAATCTACCTTCAGTTTAGTATCCTGTAATTCCGTGGCTCTACAGAGAGATTCCAATGAGACACATATAGAAACATCACCCTTTATTAAATAGCTTAACAACATAAATCTGTATTTTGAATAACTTTAAACTATTTAACTCTCAGACTTGGAAACTGATGTAAAACATACACGGTAACACTTGTATGAATGTAAGAGTGAAGCAGAAAGGGGCCAGAGGAATGCTTTATTTTCCTTTATTCCTGTAACAATATAGGAACAAGTTCAGCGGCAGAAGGTCCTGCCTATGGTGACTCTGGGACACTCGTGTACAAAGGCAAATCCGTCGGAGCGGGCGGAGCGGCTCCCCCGTGGGGAGCAGGGGGGGCTTCCCACGGGCGGGTCCTACTGCCTGCAGCCACCAGATGGTGCCACTCTTCAGCAGAAGCCCGGCCTCCCTTTTTGGCGGGAGCCTGCGTGTCTCAAACTGGCAGAAGGAAAGGGTTTTTCCCCTCTCTTTTCCTAAGACCAGAGTTCAGGTTCTCAGATGCATCGTTTAGTCTGCGACATGCCTTATTTGTGTGGCAATCTACAAAAGGTTTTATGGTTTTAAACTCTTTTGTGGTATTTTGCCTGATTTACCCCAATCAATTGTTCTTCTGCTCTATGGAAACTGAAGGGAGCAAGAGCCTTTAAAAAAAAAAAAATTAAAAAAATCACAAAGAAGCTCTGTTACACAAGCTGGCTTTGTAAGTGCTGTCTCCATCAAGCAGTTGATACTTTATTCCACTTTCCACCTACATTTACCACCGATACAGTTTTTCACTTTAAAAATAATATGCACAACACTGGAGATGCAAATGCATTCAATGCTTTTGTAAAGTGTAGAAAAACTCTTCAGTTATATGCAACACCAAGAAGTCAGGGCTGGGGGGAGGATGGACTGTTGTAATGAACTGATACTTCCATTGTCTGTGTCAACAAAAAAGAGAAAGGAACTGCTAAAACCAGGAAGAACTAAACATGTCAATTTTTCTGGTTATTAAACCCCTATTTTTTTAATTATCTGTCTTGGCACTATAAATTTGTTGAGTACTTCAGTGCAATGTGGCTATTTGGTAAGGCACTGACAGCACAGCTCGCTGTTGTGAGTCAAAGGAAGACATTTCATTGCAAGGAGAGGCCCTGTGCCCCTCACGTTCTGTGAGCCAGTTTATGTGGACTCTCTTCACACAGTGTTCATCCAAGGCAGGGGAGAAGAGACTGTGTTACAGGAAAACCTATGGCTGGAGCAGCCCCATTGCTCTCCATCCTTCAGTGCACGGCAGTACCTGGGACTTGTACAAGCACCCCCACCCCTCAACCTACAGCAGGCCACAGCGCTCTCTGCAATAGCTTCAGAGCAAACGTCTGATAGCTTACATTGACTAGTGGCAGCATTAAAGGATGTTAAAGGAAAACTTTCTTCCTGATCTCTACTTCTACAAGACATTGGGTGGAACAAAATGAAACAGAACTATTTGTTTCACTTAAAAGAGAGTATCATAGTTAAATATATTTGTGAACAAACACCAGATCTTCTAACTTTAATGCTGTTGCAGTTTCTCTCCCCCAATAGCTTGAGGCCTTTATTACTCATACTTGCTGTAAGGAGTCAGTAAGAGAAGATTAGCTTTTGACAGTAAATAAAGTGGCATAAAAAAGCCTGCACAGGCTCTCAATGCCCTGCGCCCTGTTTACCAAAAGACTGAGAGAACCACAGCTGTAAAGAATGATCAGTAGTTACCACCTATCAGAGCTCACTGAGCTAGCCCTTTTTTATTCACAAAAAATGTCTGCCAACTAGTCTGTCTATCATCTTAATTACCTCTCTGATTAAATCTCTTTTAAAAATTCACATATAATTCCCTCCAAGTCGTTTTACTGGATACCAAAGAATTTGTAAGCCTTTCAAAGCTGCAGTCTGTGAATTTCCCCAAGCTGCCCGTCATTGACAAGAAAATGTCGCCAGTGATTATTTCTTCATGTTGTGACCTGTCACAGTGATTCCAAGAGCCAAATATTCAGAAGCAGTTACAGCTCTCCTGCAGATGACTTCCAGCCAAACCCATCTTAAATAAGTAGTATATGTGGATGACTTTGGACCACATTTGTATTACCAATTACTATTAAAAGGGCAAAATTGAGAAGTAGCTATCGGTAGTGTTCAACGTAATTATATTTTATCTTATTTTTTGGTCTTAATCAACTGTTGACTTTGATCAGACTCAGCCACTGACTATACTTCTGTTCTCTTCCAAAATTTGCTGGATGTTCTGCTTTAAAGACCACTGCTGTGATCTGAGGAGTAGTAGGTCATAGCTGCCTGAAGGTGCTGCTTGATCAAAGTCAGGAGACTACATGATTACCTTTCTGTTTTACCCCCGAGTCTGGATAAGAGTGTTGACTGACTTCCGCACAAACTCCGGGTTTGGTTTCTTTTCTTCAAAAGGCTTACTGTTTATAATGCAGCACAATGTTGTAACAAAGTACAGTATGGCATGGGATATATTTGAATATCAAGACATATGCTCTGGATTAATAGAAGCTATGAATTTTTCTATTTGCTTTTGAATAGCTACAATTTCTTCCATATATATTATTTTACAAATCACTAAATGTGAGGTGTGCACACACAGTTCCTTATGCTACTTGCAGAAAAGATATGATGGTGGGGTTTGCTTTAGAGAAGGGCTGAAATATTCTGCAAAATAATGTAACTTTTGTACTTATTTGAAATAAAACATATTTTTGGCTTCCAGTCTATCAAGCTTAGTATGTTTAAAACATTCAATTCTGATTTGTATTTGAGTTGCCATTTTCTCCAGCTATTTATCCTGATCCTCATGAGCTGTCAGGGAGGCACCACTCCGCCAAGAAGCCATCCTCCTGGAGGATATAAGCAAGGTTTTTCTCTGAGCCAAGAGCTCCGGGGCGCATAGGAATGAAGCAGGCTCTGTTCTCCCTTCACAGATGCACAATGCTCCTGGATGCCACTGACCTGGTGAGAAAAAGTCATGAACTTGCTCAAGAGCACTGAGACACCTGGCCAGCTTCTTCAACCTTTTCAGTGAGGCCCTTTAAACTAAAAAATTTGTTTATACTAATACTTAGCCCTCGCAGGCGTTTTCCTGGGGCATTCTCTCTCATACTTCTGCTCATTTGATTAGTTTCCATAGTGACACTTATTTGTAGAGTTTAGAGTTGCTCATAGCAGGTTTCTGCAAATGCCAGCTGCATGCATGCCATGTTAATAAGGCAAAGTCAGTCCTATTTCTTTACTTTTGGTGCTCTGATTTTGTTCTACAGTTGGGGGCATCCTTGGGAAAAAAAAAAAAAGGGGGAGGGGGCTCCTTTGGTTCAAGATCCACGGGCTGTTAACTTATTATTCTGGATGGTATTTTTGACTGGACTAGTTCTGTCTGAATTGCAGTGGCAGACTCTGAAGGACTGTCTGCGTGAGCTATTATGTAAGCCGGGGAAACCTTCCATTACAGCAAGGCCTTTAGACTGCTGCTTTATTTAAAATGCAGAATTACATGAAAAAGCAATTCACTTGAGTGGTGCCTTGTAGGTTGCCTTTTATCCCAGGTTGAAGTAAGAATGTGCTTTTCTTCTAGGGAAGTTACTGCTATTTTAAAAATAGGAAAATGCTATAATCAGATACAAACTTGTGCATGCACACAGACACATGCATCTTACCAGCGTGCTTCTCTGTGTAAGGGATAAACAAATATCTGCAGTGAGTGAATAAAAGGAGATTTCTGTACTGACAAGAGCAATTTCAAGGGCATGGTTATTTACAAAAATGCGGATTCTTTGTAGCAATCGCAACAAATTCATTGTATGCTGTAAGAGAATAAGGAAAAAAAGGAGTTACTATGTATGACCCTCAGACAGGTGTCCCCACCAGAGAAGCATCTTCACAGGACAGCTTCTGGAATTTAGATAATAGGTCATTGTGCATATTTTCTTCCACTTTTAGGAAAGAATAAGAAATAGAGGGAAAACTAGATTTGACAAGGATTTTGTCACACTGAGTATTAGTTCTCTCAGATTTCTTGCAGAGACTTCAAGGCCTCTCATATTAGTTTGACGTATTTCTTTCTCCAAGACACTGGAAGATTGAGCCACCGACATTTATGCATAAAAATAAATCAACAAACAATTGCAGGAGTTCCTAATAGCATCTGGCCAGAGGAAAGACAAGGAACAGCACTCCCGGGAGACCAGAAGTATGATTCTGCTTTTGTATAGTAGACAAAATAAAGAATAGACTCTGAAGCCACAGAAATTAAATTGGGGTAAATGTGATGCGAGTCCAGATGGACTCTGGCCCTGGAGTTCATAAGCAATCTTGAATGTACTACTGGGGTGGAGCCAGAGGAAATCAGGTATGACGTGGAAGGACTGACCTACACAAGGATAAGTGCTAACCGCTGTATTTTATCCAGCAGCCTTTAACTCTCAGAAATGTAAAAGATTTATTAATTTTATTAAGATAATCCAATAAAAGAATAATAAAAATCAATGTTAAAACCTGTTGAATATTTAAAGAAAAGTGAAAATAAGAGACAAAACCTGTTTTCTTCGGTAGCATTTTAAGGAAAAAATTATAATTGTAGAATGAGCTAAAATTTTAGTCTGTGTTTTCTCCCCCCCCTTCCATCTTCATGAAATATAAGTATTCAGTGGAGGGAGAGAAGAAATCAGATTTATAAAATAGTAAACCTCCTTGACTTCAGTATGGGATAATTTTTAACAGCTGGCTAGTGTTTGGAAGGGTGACATCAAACTGTGAATTCCATGTGATGCAATCAGCCTTCAGGAACACTGCAAAGAGGAGGAGAAGAAAGACCTCAAAATCATCCCAAGCTACTCAAGAGGATTAATGGGATCTACTGGGGAAGCTCTTCAGCTCTGTCTCAGTGAGCCAGATGGTGGATGCAGGTGAAATCTTTCCAAGAAATAAAATTAAATCTCCTGTGGATATTATTATAGGTCTAAGAACAGTGCTCTCTCTATTTAGGTTGCCTAATTTCTCAATTAAAAAAAAATCATAAATGGTTTTGTTTTGTGGAAGCCCCTAGAAATTTTGGATGGAGACAGTCCTGTGACTAGAGAAGTGAATTTTTTTGCCCTGTGAAATTCCATTCACGTTTGATTGAGAGATGAAGTCTGCCAGGAAGGAAATTATGACTTTTTTTTAGTTGCATAATCAACAAAATAATGGCAGCATGTCAAAAACAACAGGTAAAGATGTAAAACCTCATCTAAGACTGATTCTGTGCAAGCATGAAGTGGCACTGAGAAGAACAGATGGCCTCTCTGGAAACAGGGAGGGAGAGTGAAGCCAAGCTCCTTGGACACATCCACCCTCCAGATAAGGTGTGCGTGTCCAGGTTTGCGTCAGGACCTGGTGGTAGCGGCTGTGATGGGGCAGCAGTTGCTGCTTTGTCAGATAAGTAATGTGCTGTAGAGGAAAACACTGGTTGAAATCCCAGCCTCAGCTCCAAAACAGGTTGTGTCTACAGACGTTTAGCATATTTTACCCATTTGTCTTATGAAAACAGTAATGTTCTTATCCTGGGATGGAATTATACATTTGTAAGGCACAAAGAAATGGGAGTAATGTAAGAAGGCCTCAAGGAAGCAAGTAACTCTGTATTAATTGCTGGCATTGGGTGGATCACTGAAAAGAAATATGCTATACTAATTAAAAGATAAAGGATAAAAATATCAAATGCCTTCCTCATTATATAAGCATCAGTCAGAGAGATAAGCAGAGGCAGTGAATAGTAATGATACACATTAAACTGACAGTGCCTATAACCCTAGGTTATGAATCTGTCCCTGTTTACCTTGGTTTCCCAAGGAAATGAGACTTATGTCAGTCTGTCCATCCATCAATCTTGCTATCATTTCCCCCCAGTAATTTTTGAACTTGGCTAAATTCAATCAAATATGACAGGAAAGCAGAAATCTCAAAGTTATGAAAATTGGTGTCTAGGCAAAAAATAGAGTCTTGATGACTGTCCTGGTTTTGGTAAGGACTGCAACGGGAACTTGAGAGCCAGTTTTTCAGTGTAGTGTTCCATCTAGTCCATCAGCACATGCACTGGCTGGCCAGTCAGCATGGATGTGTCTGACACCACACGTGCTGCCTCTTGGCTAGCAGGTGTTTTACAGACATGAGAAAAAGATGAAAGTAATGTACATGGGACATTACAGAGTATGAAGGAGAACTGGACGAACTGCAGAGAGATCACAGACCCTACTGAGGCAGGACACTCATCTCTGGGAGACCAGACATCACTAGATCTGGGACTGTTCACTGATTTCCAGTCAGGAGGTGCATCTATATAAAGAATACAGACTTAGGAGAAGATTTTATTGTCATTCAAAACAGAAAAGACAACATTATTCTTTTTCAAAGTATTTTGGCATGACTGATTCATGCCTATTGACTGATTCCATGGGCTAAGCCTGCATTTGCTCTACTGCAGTGGAGACATGATTTAAATTGCTCAAATCTATCATGGTCAATAGCTTGTTCTGGTACGAAAATATTTACAAGTTGAAAATCTGATTCTATCTATAGATATGTAAAAATATTCCTTTATAAGTCTTATCTCATCCAGACTGAAGACAAAAGAAAGGCTTCTACTGGCTTCAGGGACAGGTATACATGTTGCTTTAGAGTAAATATACTAAATATGATAAAATATCTAACAGTAACTGAAAAAGGTTTGTAAAGTCAAACTTGGAGTAGAACTCCCGTGGTTGCAGAAGAAATCACACCCTTAGTAATCTTGGCAGTAAATCTCCAGGAGCAGTAGACAGGCCACAGCTATTGGGTCTACAAGTAATGCTCTTGATTAGGAACACTGGTGAGAAAGGCATTTTTTTCCACCCTCTTTTTTTTATAGAAAAGTGTTAATGGACAAATAGAAACTCATACAATAATTATGATAGCATTCATTTATTGTGTGTCACTGATCTTACAAACGTGCCTTAAAACCAGCCCACCACCTGATTTTTTTTAAAATACAAATTTAATTCTGCACTGGTGCTTAGGAACGAGTTAAAACTCTTATGTTGGCAGGTCTGCTTCTGTAAGAAATATTTTAGAAACCCATCTCAGGAACCACTGTCTATTTGGCATTCTGTAAATACTCCGAATTTGTAAGGTAAGTACTGGCTTAACATTTTTGTAACATAATTGGTTTAGATAATACATTTATGTTTGAATTATCACATTGTTTCCCTTGAAAGCAATTAGCCACTGCAAAAATGGAAAATGACTTATCTTCACATGTTCAGGCCATAGGCAGGTTGTTTACCACAAGATGAACTGGTATCCAAAAAACCAGAGTTGATTCTCACATAATTTAATTGCATCTCTCATAACAGGTCCGGAAATACCAAGGAGGTTGCAGAAGGTTTTGTCTTTGTGGTCCTATCTTACCTCTTCCCATCTACCTTATTCCAGTTGATTCATTTCTTGTGAGTTCTGGTTGCTTCTTATCTGCTCCTTGAGTTACAAGCATTTATACAATGATATCCTATAATGAAGTTCATCTTCCTTAATAATTAAAAAGGAATTTACTTGATCACTGTGACCTGGATAAAAAATGCATTCTAATGCATTTTGGCATTTGAAATGCCATTTTGAAAGAGGAGTGAGCTGAACAGTATATTAAAACCAAACAGTGTTTGGCAGTGCCATTTATCCATGCTGCTAGGGACGGATATTGAAGGTGCTTTATAGACACTAGATAGGTCCCCAAAAAGTTTTCATCCCATGGGTTTGGGCCACCAAGCCTACTGCCTCCCTCATTACCCCCAGCTGGTTTATGACCCTCTAGAGCAGAAAACAGACGGCACTGTGTCTTTTTTGAGCTCGAACTCATCAGCTGATGCAGTGCCTAATGATTTAAGTGCGGTGTAGATGTCAATGCCATGCAGAGATATAAGAGCTGCCTTTGAACCAAACCTGCTGGGGTAGCAAAACTAACTATATTAAATCATGCCCCTCAGAGTGCTTTGCAGCTTTGCTTTTCCTGTTTGAATGAGCTCGCCCAGGTAAAACTGCTCTATGTTGTGATGAGTACACCGGTTACTTATCCCTCTCCACTATCCTAGTTCATTTTGCATCTCCTGTTCAGTATAGAGTCTATGTAGTTCCTTCTCTGCAAAGTATCTAAAAATCACGCACCTATTGTCATCATGGTTTCTGTGCATCTTCCGTATCTTTAGATCTCATGCCATGATTGACAACACTGGGCCTTTTGTTTAGCAGGCATTAAAATTTCAGTGTAACATTGTGTAACATTTAAGAATTTTAGCTTACTTTAATAATTTTCTTTTGTATAGGACACAGTAATTTTCTAGGCTGCTGCTACCTTACAAAGAAAAAGAAATACCAGCATTCAAAGTATTTATTTTCCTTCTCAAAAACTTAAATTATACTTCCAGTTGTAGAATCTTCAAATCTAGATTAAATTTTCTCCTCAGACATTTAAATAGTGCAAACATTTTCCTCAAGGGTAAATAGCTGTTAAGCTACTTTTGGCTTATCTAGCAATTACAAAATCTGTAGTAAACCAGCCAGAGTTACAAAATAAAGGTCAGCATTTTAGAAGAGTATTGAAACAATACCAGAAGCATCACCAGAAGAAAGCCCATAAGAAATGGATGTATCTGGAAAAACTTGTTATAAAGCATAGTAAGTTTTGAATATTTCTTGATTCTTCTTGAAGTGATTTCTTCTCATAGTAAACTGTTTCAGAAAAAAGCTTTATACTGATACACACACTCCACTTATGCAATATTCATGGTGTCTGTCTGAAGTGTCCATGTCCTCTCACCTGGGCTTTCTCACACTTTGTAGTGTTTGTGCCTACAAATTTAGGCATAGGTGATAAAACCTGATGTCCGATAAAAAAGCTGGCCAGGAATGACTGAAGTTGTTAATGACTCTAGATTTCATAACAATTAGAGAAAGGATTATGGGATTAATATGTGCTAATCTTGTTATCTATGAGGTCCTGAAGCTGGAAAATTTGATATTGAGGCTAAACTGGGACAGTGTGCGAGGTTGAACTCACACTTTATAATAAAGTCTAGTGGTAGCATAGCACTTAGTTTGCTGCCTTTATTTTAATGTTTAATTACAAACCCTTTAAATAAAAAAAATATACCATGCAGTGTATAACATGAGGTATGGGTTCCTAGATCTTTATGCTGTACTGTGTATGTCAACTGCAGTTACTGGCTGCCAACAAGGATAGCCATATAAGAATCTGAAAACATAAATGTTAGTAAATAAATGGATTCTCTGGAAATATGAAAACTTAGAACTAAAGTTTATTTTAAATAATTTCAGTATAAGAAGGATTTATCAATACTCGATTCCAATATTTTCTGTTTCTTTATGCAATTCATATAGATGTTACCCTGTATTGCTGAATTCTTAGTATTCCAAAGTCATGAATCAGAGCATGACATGAAGAAATACACAGGAAATACAAAAAATTCCTTATTTTTACTTTCTATATTTTTGATATCTGTAAAACACAAATATTCAACCTAGAGGACTAGAAATTAATTACAAAATTAAAAATAAATCAAACTGAAATTATTGCAATCTTACAATCTCTGGATTTCAGTGTCTGGATTTTTAATAAAGAAGACACTATCATATTACTTCAAAAAATGTTTTCTTGTTAAGAATAAAAGCATTACCTTTAATTTCAGCTACTTTATAAGTATTTTCCAGCTGTGGACTATCCATAAACAATTGTCTCATGTTGCAGAGGTTCTGTCGTTTCTCATGAATTTGATCTCAATTATCCTGTGAGGGAAAACCAAATGGCTGCAACCTGATCAAATGCCTAGTGAGCAGAGGCAGCATATGCAGTATTCTCAGTCCTGTTGTGAGGGCCTGCTGTTGGCATGGGATGGGAAGGGGACTTTACTGAGATGAGGACAGGGACAGGAGGCATTTGAGGAGCCCTGTGAGGAATAAAGTCCTCTGGCTGCAGTGGTGACCAATGCTGGCTTTCCCATGTGTCCCAGTTCTGGGTAGGACATGGGGGAGGAATATGGAAGCAGGGCTGCTGATTTGGAATTGGATTACCGCTTTCTGCTATATTGTGTTTCTCTGTATGGACACCTGCTTTAAATTCTAAAGGTACATATCGTCCTTAGCATTTTTAAAGTGTACTACACAGTGATTTGCTTGCTTCAGGGAGACATCACCACTTACAGCTATTTTGCACAGTCAGAGCAATTCAGAGTGAACACTAAAAAAGAAATCTCTTAGGTATGCCTTTTTTTTTTTTTTTTAACCCTCATTAGATGCATTATTTATTATGACAGAAACTATTAAATTTTGGAATAAATCTTAAAAATTCTTAATCTCATTTTCTATTGATTTGGCTTTAAACTAGTTTCTTTTATATTTCACAGAAATGTCTCCTTATACCTTTCTGGACTTTTATATCATCATGAGCTGCTGCTTCTGTTGGTCATGGCAATGTTACCAACATTTGCAAGTGAAATATGGATCCTGCATCTCATCATGTAGCAAAAAAATACATATGCTTGTTCAAATGTGATTTTTAACTGCACTTACCTGTAAATGTTAAAGCTCACAGACAAATTTCACTGGGATGCTAAATGGTGACTGACCTCATCAGACGGAAGAGGTTGATGGCTGTGGGAGCAGAGGGAACTCCCCCTGCAAAACTGTGAAGCAATTCTGTGGAGAGACTATTGCAGCAATTACTGAAGGCTACCACACTTCTGGAGGGTTTCTATGGTTTAGTGAGAATTCCCCAGACCTGAACCTCCCATGCCCTCTGCTTGCTGCTGGGAAAGAGACCTGCATAGCTGGGTGATGACCTGATGATTCCCAAGATTCAGAGAACTGAAAATTCCATCTGAAACCTAACAAGGCAGGTGAAACATCTTTACAAAATCTTCTGCATTTGCCTTAAAACAAAAAATTGGAACCTTAGATTCCTGTTGAGAACTCTAATAAAAGGAAAAAAATAGTTGCACTTGGAGCCAGTTGTTAGAATTAAGTAATGGGCTCTGCTGGATCAACGGGTTACTGGTTTTTCAGCAGATCAGACCTGAAACAACAAAGCAATGCTCTTAAAGGAATTCTAATTAATTTATTAGCATTTTCTTCAGAAAACTTCTAGATGGAAGTCTCTCAGACACGGGCCAGTGAATCATTACAAGAAGCAGCAGCTCATTCTTTAGAGAATGTGGTCCAGTTATGTAGTTTGCAGGATCTGGGACAGCTTTTCACTGCTGGAATGCAGGTTATTTCTTCAGCCACACTGAAATATTTGAAAAGAGGCATCAGTGATAAATCCTTGTGGTTGGTTAGTGAGCTACATAATGAGCTACTTGTCTTTGCTCTCCAGGGTCTTCATAGTCTACTCTTACACTACCATTCCCACCAGACTGCATATGTACCTCTGATCAATCTACTGCCTTTGTGGACCACTTGTGAATTTTTTGAATGAGTTTCTTTGTTCTTTATCTCTTGCTGGAATGAAGCTCACATAGATATTCACAGGGTCAACTTTTCTTTTCAAAACTTTCCAGCAGTGTCTAAGAACTTAAGTTTGTCTCTCTGTGTGTAAATTATCACAGTTACCAACATCATCTCATTCTGTTTTTTTATTTCTCATATTTCTTTACTTATTGTCCTTTGCCTTAGACTGCCAAGTATCTATGAAATTGAATGTCTTCTTATTTTGTATTTGTCTGGAAACTCATAAAACAGAATGTGGATCAGTAAATAGCACAAATACATACTGCAGTAACAAATGCAAGCATTTGGGGAGGTAGTCTGCTTGTGATGTGCCGCTCTTTGTGAATGTGCATTTTCTGAAATTTGCTGATCTGAAGATCAACTCAGAATTAAACACAGTGTTTTGTTGACTTGTTTTTATTCAAACTTTCCTAATACTTATTTTAACCATAATTCTCAAGATTCTTTGTCCCTTAAAAATTTTGCAGGCTGCCTGCAGCAGACATTTAGATCTTTCCTCAAAGGCAGAGAAATCCACTTAGACCTAATTCTTCTTCAAAATGGGGAACTAATGAGCACCCATAATCCTGGATTTAATATATGCAGCTCTATCCCTGCTGAGAGATGTGTTCCCTACCTACAGCTTTTCAGACCCAAATACCTATGCCTGCAGAGACTGCCTCTGTTTTCATGGTTTTCATACTAGCATTCATATTTGTCTCCAAGTCATCTGGCTTTCTAAATTCCTCAGCCAAGTTGAGTGGTGCATGCAGAGCACTCCCTGTGCCCCTGTCACCTCTGGAGGAGAGGAGGAGAATTGGGATCTATTCAAGGTCTTCATTTGAAGCAGGTGATTTCAGCTTGCCCAAGCAGCTGAATACAGCCATGAGCCCTGAATGTCTGTGATCAGCAGTGGGCTGGCTACTGAGCTCAAGAACAGACTTGTGCTGTTCATATTCATGGTTGCCTTGCACAGTTTCTGAGACCAGAGTAAGATAAACTTTTAGCTTTCAGTCTAGGAACAAGGTGATTTTTTTCCCCCAGCAAAATTTTATTTAAAAAACACTTAATAACTTGGTGTGGTAATGTTTATGCCCAGCACAGTATCTTATCAAGTCTTAATGAACAGATCTGCCTCTCTACATGTTGGCTACTGAGAATGCTTTACTCAACCACTGAGTGCACATATTCCTGATTTGTTAGGACTGGGCAGGCTTTAGGCACTGTACCACCAGCTGGGTGTCTGTAGTTACATGTTTTTTTGGAGGAGTGTCTGACATAGGAGCTCTCCCAGCATTATCAGTGACATTCTGAGACTGCAGCTGCTACCAAAAATGAAGCGTTTGCATTAGTTTCAGTCCAATTACTCCAAAACTAACACTAATCCTCTCAGTCCCTCTACTTGCTGAGCACTCACCAGAGTCCTAGTGAAATGATGTGCCCTTTTGTTCAGGGGCAAATGCAACCCTGAATGGGTGATCTGAGCCCCCGTGTTGAAGCACTGCATTTGTATTGGCTCACATGAAAGAGATGATAGCAGTCAGGAGAGGAAAGAAAACACAAACACGCACATTCATCCAGCTGCAACACAACAGTGTAGCTTCTCTTCGGCCGTGTAAGAGACAGTGAGAAGCTGCAGCACTGTTCAGCACTATGGGAACCACCAGTGTTCCAGTGGGGTAGGTGAAATGGAGGCAAAGCCAGGGGCTAAGGTCTTTCCAGCCTCCCCCTGGAAATCTGTGCTTATATTTCATTCTTCAGAAAATGTACAATAGCACAAGTTATTAACATGCAGATTCAGCACAGGCACTATTATGTAAGCATGCGCTGTCTTCCCTCTAACCTAAATTTCACTTACAGAGAAAATACAGATGACTTGCAGATCCACATGAAAATAATATCCAAGTGTCTTCAGCCATCTAAGCCCCACCAGGTTTTTGCCAGACCTGTTAATGTATGAAGACCCTTGATTTCATCTTCCTTTCCATTCTTTGGCCATTCTTTTTCTGTCCTGGTTCCTGAGACAGATCTACTCAGAAGAGATCTTATTCTGTTACAAGTTCCTAGTCCTTTTCCATCATCTTTAAAGCTTCCCCTTGGGATTATTAAGATCTAAGGAATTTTTCAAATTTACCATCAACTTGACACGCAGACTCAAAAATGTGATTCTTGCTGCTCAGCCATCCCTTGTAGTCAACTTCAACTCACTGTGTAAGTAAGATAGTCCTATTCACAGTTACAGGACTCGACAATTCTTCAGCATGGCTTCTGTGCGGTATGTGACAGTTCCTCTCAGCAGATCACTGATTCAGTCTACATGGAAACATTCAGTGATACAGAGCTTTTATAAAATCAATCAGAGTTTGCAGGCTTACATAGATAGATTTCCTGGTGTCAAAAAAATACTAAGAAAAGGATAATAATTTTTCTTATAGATCTATTCAGAGGATAATGATTTTTAACAATTATTAAAGACAGTTTCTATGAGGCAGCCATTTAAATTTCATTATTTTTTCAAAGACATCCAATAAGTATGAGAGACCATGGCAGTGGAAACCAATGTATCACTATGAATCTGTGTTTGAGCAGTCAATTCAACATTCTGTTTGGAGCATGTAACATGGCAGTTTTGCACCCCTGGAGAAATGTGTTTGTTAGATCACAAATAACAGGCTGGTCAATTCAAATTCTTGGATTTTTTTTTTTTTCCCTGTGAAAAAGCCCTTTCCCAGATTTTGTATTGTTAGTTTCTTAGAACTAACGTAGTTCCATAAAAGGGATAGGGTCAGCTTTTTTTTTGCCATAATTTGCCTACACTGGTCTGTAGTGTTTACTTCATTTTAGACAGAGGCATTTCCATATTAGATAAACTGCATCAATCTCTACAATGACTGATGAAGCTAATGCTTCTTCCAGACAGACAAAAGAAAAGAAAAAAAATTTTACTGCCTCGCTTTCATCTGAATTTCATCAGTGTTTTAATTTATTAAGGAAAAGAGCTTTAAGTATCACAGTACAATCAAACAGTAAGTGAAATACAATGGCCACATATGTTCTACTGAGCAAATATTTAGCATACTTAAACATATGTATCTTTCTCAAGTTATTCAGGACATCTTATGCAGACAGCACTCATCATTTTGGGGAGAGGTAAATAAATTCATTCAAGCTCCTTTATGGACCTTCTATGCAGAATAACAATATCACTACTATTTCTACTTATATAGAGAGGAAACTCAATGAATATTCTCTTCTACCAGCATTTCCTTTGGAGAAATGTTTTCTCTCAAAGAGCAATTCAAAATATTAACCATCCCTGAGATGTTAAATAATAATGTTCCAATCTGTCACTAAAATGGCAATGTTGGGCAGTAGTAAACCTGCAATTTTCTAAGTTGGATGGCACATAGAAAAAAATCCTGTGAAATCCTTAATTATAAGCAGTCATTCATTATCTTCAGTGAACCTTGGAAGCTGCTGGAGTACCGTAAACATGAACCGTTATAGTTAAAATGGAAAAAACAACATTTAAAGTATTTTTTTCTCTGATTAAAATATTTTCATCTTTTCCTAGAAGACATGCACTTAAAAAAGTCTCTTTACATTTAATAAAGCTTCCAGAAATGTAAATACACATTTAAAATCATGTAATAACTTTGCCACTGCCTCATTACAGCTAAAAAAATAGAATTGAAAAAAATACCAGATTGGAAAAAAAGCCAGCAGCCAGTTAGTCCTCTCTTCAAACAACTGATATCTTCACTGCTTCAGTGACTTGGAAAATTGTGAAGCTATCTAGCTGAACCTCTGTACGACTTGTTTACACAC
Organism: Athene cunicularia; assembly: GCF_003259725.1. Taxonomy (NCBI): domain Eukaryota; kingdom Metazoa; phylum Chordata; class Aves; order Strigiformes; family Strigidae; genus Athene; species Athene cunicularia. Next base: position 32,985,726 of record NW_020799095.1, on the reverse strand, counting down.
CAGCTGGATTTTAGGCTCTTCTAGTATTTAGACTGAATTTCACTTGCCTTCATTATCAGTAGAGCCAAATACTGATGTCTTCTTAAATAATTAGATGAAGTCCTTTGAAGAGAAGACAATATTATTGTAAATGACTTTCCCATTCATTAGATAAGAGATAATCTTCATTCCAGTTTAGACTTTTTTTTTTTTTTTTCCTGAGAAATTCTTCTTTCCAATGTCAGAATTGCTCATCATTAAAGGCCATGGTAAATTTTTCAAGGTAGGATCCTGCTTCAGCCCAGTTTTTCTTTCCTGTGCCCTCAGACACTTGTCCTGCTGATGGGGCTCTTTGCTCTCCTCTGGTATGCTCTAGGCCCTCTGCTACCTCATTTGCAACAGAAAGGCACATGAAATGCAAAGGAAATTCCCTCCCACATAAAGCTGGATGGATGTTCAGACACGGTTAACATGGAGAAACCACCTAATCAAATCATTGGGCTGATAGGTACTTCAGAAGGTTGACTAGCCCTAAGTTCTTGTCTCACGGCAGGATCAGTATTATCTGTATCATTTTCAATACTAATTTAAAACCATAGAACAATTTAGGTTGGAAGAGACCTCAGGGATCACCTCATTCAGCCTTTCACCTGACATGGGCTAATGTCAGCACTGGTTAATCTATTTTTAACACCCAGCAAAGATGAAGACTCTATCACCCACCCCCCCAACAGTTTATTCCAGTGCTTTACTGTCCCCATTTTTATAAATATTTCTTAACATCCAATCTGGATTTAATGAATTAATACTAAAATTAAAAGTTTATGACCTTTTCTGTCTTGGTCTGAGAAAAACTTAGTGACAGGAGAGGAAAAATATCTGTTTTCAGTGATATAAGAACAAACAGCATCACACAATGTACCTCAAAGCTTGCCAGGGTTAGCCCTTTCTTGATCTGCTGTAGTCGTGAGGGCTGGGTATCAGCTGAGTTCTCATTATCATTAGTTCTCATTATTTTGTAACAAATATGTTTAAATTTCACATATACTTTTGTGCCGGAACTTTCCATTACTCTTTATTAACAATATCACTGTATATTTTAGCTCTGTAAGTTATATTTATTATTATACTTTTTTTTTTTTTTTTTTAATTAGATTAAGTTACTTTAAAGAAATGTGTGGTTTGTGTTTCAGGCAGTTTGGTAGGTTAGCAGAAGGTCTTGACTTACAATTGGAACAGTTTGCAGGTTAGTTGATAAGAATGGCAAAAGAGAATAAAGAGAAATTTCACATGACAGTTATTACATGTAATTATGAGGATATACTTGACAAATTTTGGTATAATTTGAAAATCTGACAGCTTGTGGGTTTTCTGATCTATCATTAGTTGAGTGGATTAATTTTACAACCCTAACTCACATTGCAGCTGAGTTCTTTCCATAATGATTTTTCATATTTTCTTCCTTTCCAGGATCATGAAGAACTTTCAGAGTGTTACGTGCTGGAAAAATTATACCTAGTAAGAGGAACATATTCTAGTTGAAAACAAATTAAATGCAACAAACTTTTGAGTACAGATTTCCTTTTTCTTCTTGTCATTATGCTTGCAGCTGAACTGGGATTTTGTTTTTTTCTTCTAAAAATAGGGTTATGATCTCTTATGGAGTAGGACTGCAGAATATTAAGTAATATGCTGGATCCGTCATACCAGTCACCCTCCCACTGCAGCGGCATTCAGAAGTTACGAGGGGGAGCATGAAGGCATGAGTTAAAAATATCCTATGGACTAAGTGACTGATTTGGTGCTAAGATGATCTTGATGTTAGACTTGGCTGTACTATCTACACCAATTTAGATATGCACAAACACAATTTCAGTTTTACTGATGAGGAAAGTTTTCTGATAGGATATAACATTTGATCTGCGGTGCAATCCTGCCTTATTTAACTGGATTTATGGAGAGTAGATGTACTGTAGTTATACAGAGCAGTCATCCAGAACAATATTTATACATTGACCTCAATATTTACCCCAGTTGGAATACAGGCTGAGCAAAGGAAATCAGCCAAATGCCAATCCAGAAAAGTCTACAAAATATGGCAGTCTTTTCTTTCGCTTCACTTCTGAAGAGCTGGGCACAGTACGTGCTGTGGCCCTAAGTGTGTGGACTGAGGCCCCATTTCTGAATGATAACTGGTGGGATGTGTATTTACTATACCAAAGAAGTGTAAATGTCATGTTGACATTTTCCTCTTTAAGTAATTTGATAACATCCAAGTGGAAAAGTTTACTACTATCTGTGTTTTGTTTGAAAGTTTTCCCATTGTGCAATTTCCAGGGTGTTACACTATTTAATAAGCTTTCTGTGAGCATGAAGAATTTGTTTTTACTAAGAACCTCTTTGGATACTGACTTGGAGTGCATAACATGTATTTATCAGGATTTTATGGATAAACAGTTCTGAAGTTTAATTCAGTATAATAGTATCCAAAATGCCCCCCAGTAATCCAGCCTCTCTTTCATCAAAGAGTTAACTATGATGAAGAGAAAGATAAGAGCTATGAATAACATTGTCTCAGTAGCTTCCTGTCCACTTGCACTGAACAGTGCTGTGAAAGGAGCTTATGACATTTAAAATGTGTGTGTGGTGCCAGCACGTAACCGACTACACTGTTTTCTGTTTATGCTGAAACTTCTCCTTAGTGCAAATTGTCTATTGTATTTAAACTCTAATCTAGCACACAGGGATGTTAGTGGGAGTCTTTCAGTTGGTTTCAACATTTGTTGGATCAAGCCCAAACAGACTAGTAAATTACGTCAATCTTTCTTTGGTCTGAAGACTTTCCTCTGGAGGGAGTCTTGGGCTCGTGTCCCCAGATACATTCAAACTCTACATCTACATTCCTGGGCACAATAGCTATCCTATGAGCCCTTGCGAACAGAAGGCAAGGCCTTTATAGCTCTCGCCTCACTGGTTTGCCTCTGATTTGTGATTCTTCATAAAGAAAAACTGAGAAAGTCCTATCTGGTATTTGTCATTATTTATTGCTATCTCTTAGCAGAGGTACTGAAGTCAGAAAATCAGGTTCAGTCTGGCTTAGGTGGCTGCAAGGCTCTCATCCTTCTCTTAGCTCCAGTTGGGAGTGCACATGGGCCTGTGGTAGAGATGCAGAGGTAAATAAGCCGGATAGGAACATGTGTTTAAATCAGGTTGTGGCAGGAGGAAGGATCGCTAAAAGGATTCCCTCCTGCTTACCTCAGATGGTATTCCCTCCTGCTTTCCCCAGATGGGAAACCTGGTGGCTCTGAACTGTGTTTCTTTGTACCACTCAGCAGACAGGAGCTTCCAAGGAAAAAGTGGGATCAGGCACACCAACCTGTGTAGTCAGCGGCAGCAGGGCATGCCACTGTGCTGTCATCCCAGGCAGACGCAGCTGGTTGTGAGGCAGATGCACGTTGATGGCCACTGGTGGGTTTGTACCCAATTCATATTGTCAGAGCAAGGGCCTGGCTTGGGGGAGTTGGAAAACTGGGGGAGATCAGGTGCTGTAGCCACGCTGATTAATTTGGGAAGCTCTCTTAGAAAGACTGGGGTGGTTCTTTCTAGAACCACCGTGGTGCTAGACCTATAAGAGAGTTCTCTGCTCCGTGGCAGAGATGGGGATGCTGCTGGCTGTGACGTGCTGCCTCATACAATTGCTGCTGCTGGCACGGGTAGCTCCGGCTGCCTGATGAGTCACGCTGGCTGGGACTCTGAAAATCAAAGCCTCTGGAGTTTTCTCTCCTTCCTTTGACGGACCAAGTAGGTCACTCTCATGATAATGTGAAACATACTCTGCTGCCAAGCCAACACGGACAGTCAGACTCTTTGGTCTGCAGAAGACAGCAGGGACGGGGCAGACACAGCAAAATCATTAAGCCTTTTATAATGCAAATGAAATAAATGTAACATTCTGTATAATGTAACTTCATAATAATTCCCTCTGTGGCACATTCCAAAACTGTATCCTTCACACTGCAACAGAATCACTGCTTGCCCCATTGTAACTTTAGAACCCTTTAATAATGCCGTTTTCCTTTATTTATGGTTCAGTAGTCAAAGGAAAATTAACTGGTATCTCTGCAGTGTACCAATATTTGTGCTCTGCTTAACGCTCCACAAAATAATTTCCTTTTCTAAGATAACATTTAAGATAATTCATAGAAAGCTGTCAGGGAAAAAGGAGAACTTCACACTGAAAATCCTCAATTACATGTTAGAATATTTAATTTATATGAAATGTTGCCCTCCATTTACTTATTGAGAATAATGTTAATGTTCTAGCTGTAATTCTAAAGTTAGAAGGAAAAGAAGTAGTCCCTTTTTGATGTTCCTCTCTGTTTCGTGTATGCTTTTGTACCATACCTAAAAGAATACTCCAAAATGCAATGCTACTGAGAATCCTACTCAAGGTCTGCAGTATTCAGACAAATTTTTAGCTAAACAATGACTATGTTTTTGTTTCTTCTCTTCTAATTTTTATTAATGAGCAAGTGCAGAGATCTGATGAAAAGAAAGGCACTTGTATCTTTTTCATGACAATGGCATTGGGTTTGCTATTCCCTATGTTGCTTACTGCAGAGATGAAACAGAAAAACAATAGATTCAGACTAAAAAGATGACACAGATTATTATAAAGTGCCTATACGTACAACACAATTTCTATTAATTGCATAACCATATCAGTTAAAATAGTAAAGACATAAAAAAACTTGCAATGGATTTATTGTTAATTTTCTAGTGCAGTTATATTTAAAATAAACAAATAGAAGATTCAATTGTGTATTTCACCATCCAAGATACATATAACCCCATATGATAGTTCTGTATTTAGGAAGATGGTTCAAATTCGACTTTGTTTGGACCCAGTAAAGAAGCCTATGAAAATACACACCAAAAGATGTTGGAGAGAGGATATTTTGCTTCCAAGTTGTTATCCCTGAATTTTCCAATGAAAGCAGCAGTGCACCAGGCCACATATGGTGTCCCTGAGGTCACCAGAGATCCATACAGTGGTGAGCAGGAGGGCTGGGTCTCTGCCTTGGCCTTTTGTTCCCAACCTTTCAATCCTCTGAAGCTCTATTGGTAAAAGTTCTACCTGAAAAAAATGGTAAAAATTCTACCTAAGGCAGAACTTACAGCCACAGCCACATCCTTAAAGTGTCTGAGCTGAGCTCAAAGTGAGATGGGCTTTGCTAAACTTACTGTTTTGCTTTTAGCAGTTTATCTCCAGCTATGTTGAGGAAGGTGAATTTTCTTCAATCCTGTCTCTTCTGTTAACATGTTCTGCAGACTTGGGACCAGGAACAGTGCTGCAGAAGCCAGTGTTGTTGTTGTTGCTGGGAGAAGACTATCACTAGTCATTGTCTTGCTGACCTAAGCCTGTAACATATCTGAACTGTTTTTTTCATTTATTTGCAGATTATAGTTTTTAATTTGTAAGATTTTATTTAATAGCTTTGGCGCTCATAGTCTCTATGTTCAAAACAGAAAATTTTAGAAATAACATAAATTGGAAAAGCACTAACATTGAACTACGGAGAGATTTTACTTTTTACTTTCCAGAAAGGGATTTTGTTAATATTTCTAGGAATTCCCCTGGAATCCATCCTTCTTTTCAGCAATGCAGCTACACTGCGCTGCAGATCCTCCTCTTCTTCTCTTGCTCCCTGATGCCCCATGGTAGCTGCCACTGTTTGGAAGGCTGTGGCCTGGGCCATCCAGCTGTGCCTGGCTCATGGGGTGAGAGGATGGGAGAGGAGCCATGGCACAGTGTTGCAAATGAGCATGATATGGGTTGAGCTGCAGGGGAGGTAGGCTGGGAGCTAAATGTGTGAGACTCCCTCTTGATGTGTGAGATTTGACAGGTCTGTACTGCGAAGGCTACAATTTTAAAATCTTGCTAGGAGGGTTGGAAATACAGTTTCCTCTGAAGCCCAGAGTCAGGCTTGTTAATGATTCTCTATCTTTATTAAAAGAGGCTATTTCTTCTGTCAATGGAAGGAACGTAACCCTACAATACTTTCAGGACATCTACAGAATAAGTGTATTTAGTTACCCTGAACTGGTCACGTAACCTTTTAAAACATTAAATTCAAGAATCTGGTCCAATCACAGCCCAACCCTTCCTGTATTTCACTATGTTGTTCAGTTTAAAAAAAGAAACCTTGTTTTAAAAAGCTTTATAGACCAAGTTCCATCTACATGAACTGTTTATTTAGGCAGGAAGCTACTCAACTACTATTTCTGGAAATAATGGGAAAGTAGTTGCATAGACAAAAGTAGGAATAATGCCATTGTTGTCCTTTTATTCAAAGCTACCAGAACCCTCTCATTAGGTTTTAAAATTCAGTTGAGAACCCCAATTCTATCTCTAAATTCCTGTTTTGTTCTCAGGCTAAACATAGGGCAGTAAACAATATCCACAATTAACAAAGAATCTTTTAGCTCCATTTCATCTTCATAAGCAAAATCAAGTAGCTTTATACTTTCACTCAACACAGCAAACAAAAAGTGATAGCTGTTAAAACAGAATGAACAATTAACATTCTGTCCTCCCATAGCTGACAGTCCAGCATAGAGCCTTTTGCCTGGACTGGGTTGGATTGGTTGTCTGTGATGGTAAAGTTTTTGAAAACCTCTTTGGATTGGGATTAAGCAACTAGTTCTAATTCCTGACACAGGGTAGTAGAGTTGACTGAAGACAATCTTCTTCAGCTTCTCCAAGAGCTCCGATGATGTCTGTTCATTCCTGCATCAATTACTTGTTCATGAAAATTACTTCTTTATCAACTAAAATACCTAGACCTTTTTTCTCCCTTAATCCTTATTTCTTCTTGTTTTTATTCCTGCAAAACATGGTAGGAATCTCTAATTCTGACCAGAAAAGGAGGAAAAAGAGAGCTGGTAAAAAAATTCCCAAAACATTCAATGCAATATACATAAAATAAAAAGGTTTGTTCCATTTATGTGGCTAGAACATCCTCTGAGCTGTTACTGGATTGAACAATGACAGACTGTAACAGAGAGAAGGGAATAAAAAAAAAGTACTAATAGTGTATATTTATTCTAAGCACTGTTGCTGAATATGGAAATCCGATTTGAAGGCTTCCAGATTTCAGACTACTTTCTATGCGAACACTGTTTTGGGTTCTGCCAGTTCCTCACCTTGGTCTGCAAATGACATGATAGACTGAATGCTTGAACTGAGGTACTGAGAGCAGTGTAGCTCTGGCAGCAAGGAACACGGCTCTCGCTGTGCTCTGCCTGCACCTGCCTACATTGTTCATTCCTCACCAACTGTAGTACACATGTAAGTTTAATGTGAAGGGTGCACAGGCACCTCTGATGTTAGAATATGTTACTGAACCATAAATCAGGTTGACTGTTTCTGCGTCCCCAAATCACTGAAGACACAATTTATAAAATATTGGATGTCTGGTTACAGCTTCCTAGTTGCGCTCATTTGCCTCCACCTCTGCATATGCCTGCTAAAAAAGCTAACACTCAAGCATGCACTGTCAAGTTCTCAAAACACCCTGCGTGTACTGCTATCCACAGAACTCTACCTGCTTTGAGCACCTGAATTACAGAGTGTGTATGCTTCATTGATGTCAGCTGCTTTTTCTGAAACACACAGATATGCATACAGGTAGTAAGATTTGCACCCAAATGAAACTTTCAATCTGCTTTCTGCTCATAAATCAGTTATCCTAGGTTCAAACAAAACCAAATGAGGTAGGTAACAACCTTCTGTTCAGCATTATCCAAGTAATGGGCCCATATTTACTAAGCTTTATTACAGTTACCTTTTGCCTTCAGTAAAACATTTTTTTTTTTTTTTTTTTTTTTTTTTTTTTTTTTTTTTTTTTTTAATTTGAAGAGAAATTATCATCCAGGTATCCTGGAAGACCAATTAATGAGAGAAAATATGGACCCCAAGCATAAAGTAATAGGAATCTCCACTGCAGCATTAATACTAAGAGAATAAAAGCCCCTTCTAGACAATTCCATAGTCACGCTCTTCATTATTACTTTTTTAATATATTTGTTAAGTGTGTAGCTATTGTGGGATGCAGTATTCAGCCTGCATGCTTTTCCAGTGAAGAAAGAGATCCTAAGAACAGAAAACACTGCTGCTGATTGTCTAACCATTTTTGTTCTAGTATTTCCTTACTCTATTAGATTAATCTAAGCAGCTAAAGATTGAGTAATTCTGAAAAGATGTATTGGGATTCCACTGCAGAGTGTTGTTTGGATAATATTACAAAAAATAATGAAGTCTAACCATTTTTTTGGGGGTTTGTTTTGGTAGGAAAACATTAACTTTTGGTTTTAGCTTTTCTGTAGCTGAAGTTGAAAACATACTTCCATTGACACTTGCATACAGAGAGTAGACATTACTCTTTCACAGCAGAGAATTTAAAAGCACAGTTCTCTAACAGCACCCCAGGTGGCTCTAAACAAGGTCATATTAAAGTTGCATTGTTCCTATTTGAAATGTAACTATGAAGTTTTTTTCTTTTATGTGGTTAAATCTAAGAACAGATGGTAAGGTTCAAAAATTGACTGGCAACTTATGTGCCAACCAAATACAGGTTTAATGTTTTCCCTTCCTACATAATTTAGGACAGCCACAGAATTTCACAAAACCTTTTTCAGTATTATTTATCTGTACTGCAGTACCACTCAGAGGCTTCATCTGCAGTTCTTCACGCAGTGCCTTAACCATGAGATCATCCTTCCACTTAAATATGATACAATACCTATTATCTACTGGACTTTATACAAAAATGTTTGAGCTGGTTACAGCAATAAGATAGTATTTTATGTGCATTACCATAACTTGTCAGTTATCCCACCTTTTATACCTGTATAAAGAACAGATCAGGTACGAAAAATCAGTGAAATATACCGAGCATTATTTTTACCACAGTCCTTCAGAGTACAAGAGCATATTGTCATATTTATTCCAGAAAAATGACTGATGACACTGTAAGTGGGGCATCAGCTGTTAATTGGGGCATATTACATTTAGCATTTTTTTTTCCACAAAATGTAATTAAATATATATTTGAATGAAAGAAAACCACACTCTTTGCTGGGAAAAAGACAGATCACTATGCTTATATGAACTCCTATTTTGTCCAATAGGGCTCTATACATCCCTACCATTGTGAGCAGCCTCCACTTATAGAAATTTGGATGGAAAGACAATGCCTTCATGTGATCACAGAAGGCAGTAAACACCCTCTCTGAGCTTTACGTATGGCTTGGGTAATGCATGGTCACCTGCAAGACAGAAGCATTTGCTTTCCTGCTATGCTTAGAAGTTTACTTGATGGCTCCAACAGGTCTTAACACCAGCCATGGGAGATGGGTTGTAAGGAAAGCAAGCGGAGGAAATGATAAGAGACATTTTAGAAGAACTAGATTTAAACCCAAGATCCTTATGACCATAGAAACAAGCCTCTATGGGTCATCTCTTCAAAGATGTAAAGTCACTTTCAGTAACATAAGGTAACTATCTAGTGTAACACTTTTTTTGAAACTTTTCTGTCTCAGGTAAAATTCAGTATCAATGTGCGAAATCATACATCATCATAATTTTTTTTCCCACAGCACACATTTACATGTTCATCACCCAAACAAATTGAAAGGAGCACTGAAAATTTTCCTCTAGAATAAACAGATATAAAATTCAATTGGTGATGGCATTACCCCATAGAAACAGGAAATTTAGTAATCACCATTTTATCTAGTCGTAATATTTCTAACGCTGTAACACTGCTGGCCCAGAAGGTCTTTCTCACTTGGACCTCTGCAGGTATGCTGAAAAAAACATCTATTTGCAAGTCTTGCTGATTTGTATTGCTCAGTTAAACACACTTTGCAATCATCTAGGCTAGATAAACAGCTCTGAAATGCACCAGGTAATAGCCTAAAATCTTGGGATGTCACTTTTTTACAGCTGGGAATCAATGCTGCGCCCTACCCAGAGGTCCACCACATACTACAGTCTCCATGCTTGTGGCAACAACTCTTTAGCTAAAGTGCAAGGTCTTTGCCCTTCTGTGCTTCGTAGTCTTTGGTTCACATCCTCTTAGTGACATAACGGGGTGGTTGTATTTTGCTTTGCTGGACTTTACTACTGCATCATTACCTACTCAGAAAAAGGAAAGACTAATGATGAGTAGCATTTCACTGATTTCTCACAAACAGTCATGGGTGAATAGGTTTTTCTCTCCCACTGGCTTGTAAAGAGCAAAAGAACCTGCTCTTCATTACAGTAGCATTACACAAAGTTGTGGCTGATGAGGAAGGAGCTCTATGCTGTGGAAATGAAGACCGTGATTCAGACACTATTTTTCCTCCCTTGTGGAGAAAACTAACAGAAGTTAAGAAAAGGATCCTGAAATAATGATAAACATTGGAATGCTTTCATACTGCCAAAACACCCAATTCAGATACAACTGCAGGTATTCCTATTGACTTTACTATTCCATTTTTAGTGTTGATATTTTGGTTAATAGAAGTTTTCCCTTCCAGAATAAGGCAGAAGATTTCAACATAGCGTTGAGACTAAGAGTAATATCCAAATTATTGCTGCGGAGAAGGCTCTGAATGTGATTTTAATAAATTGGAACTTCAAGGAACGAAGCCTCTACCTCAAAGATTTAATATTAGGAGTTTAGGACCTTTAGTTATTTCTAATGAGCTATAGAGCCATTTCACCCATTAACCATTAGGCTGAATGCCCCTGTACTCAGCACTGGTGAGGCCACACCTCGATTAATCTGTTCAGTTTTGGGCCCCTCACCATGAAAAGGACACTGAATTACTCGAGCGTGTCCAGAGAAGGGCAACGAAGCTGGTGCAGGGTCTGGAGCACAGGTCGTACGGGGAGCGGCTGAGGGAACTGGGAGTGTTTAGTCTGGAGAAGAGGAGGCTGAGGGGAGACCTCATCGCCCTCTACAGCTACCTGAAAGGAGGGTGCTGAGAGCTGGGGATGAGCCTCTTTAACCAAGTAATAAGCGGTAGAACAAGAGGGAATGGCCTTAAGTTGTGCCAAGGAAGGTTTAGTCTGTATATTAGGAAGCATTTATTTCCAGAAGGGGTTGTTAGGTGTTGGAATGGGCTGCCCAGGGAGGTGGTGGAGTCCCCATCCCTGGAGGTGTTAAAGAGTAGGGCCGACACAGCGCTGAGGGATATGGTGTAGTTGGGAACTGTCAGTACTAG
>NW_020799095.1:32904318-32974420 GCF_003259725.1 Athene cunicularia | reverse complement strand
CGGTCCCCGCCGCCCCCCTCGACTGCCCGGGGGATGAAGTTGTAGGCGGCCTCTGCCCGGCTGTAGTTGCCGGCGCCTCCCCGAGCTGGGGCGGCTCCGGCTGCCCCGTGCGCCATGGCCGCCTCTGCGGGGCCAGTGCCCGCGGCACCGAGGTGGCGGCAGCCCCGTCCCCTGGGGGTGTCCCCCGGCGATGCCACCGAGCGCGGTCGCTCCGTAAATAACAGCAACGAGGCTGTGGCAGATGCGCCAAATTAACGTCCCCAGAAAGGCAAGGCGGTAGGAGCTGCCGGAGGAAAAAACCGTATTGCGTGCTAAATTTAGTGCCCGTTCAGTGTACCAAAAAGCCAGCCGGCACATTAGTTGGTGGTTTTATTCGCACAGCATTGCGTTCTTAGCGAGCGGTGTCGTTTTTTCTTTAACGAGGCAGAATGTCAAACTCCTGCTTCAGTTATCTTTAAAATAATCTTGGCAAGGTCAGCGTCCGGAGGTCTCGGCATTCACCTTAGGGAATTTACATTTCTGAGAGCATTTCAGAAGCACCTTTGCTTTCGTGTGAAAGTAATTCCGATTTAGTTTAAGGAGATCTATAGTGCGTGGCCAAAATATTGACGTGCAGTTGTGTTTTTACATTTACTGTACCCTAACATAGCTTTCAAAACATCAGTATCGTAAGTAATTCTACTTTACGTTTCTTTACAGTACTGGCATAAAGGATGTTTCCACTGTGAAGTTTGCAAAATGGCTCTGAACATGAATAACTACAAAGGATATGAAAAGAAACCTTATTGCAATGCGTAAGTATTGTAAATGTCAAGTCTTGCAGAAATGCACATGAAAAGAAAACCTGGCCGTGGATGTTGTCAAATAGATATTGTCGTGCTGTAAAAACTTAATCTAGTGATGTGGCAGTGCAGTCGAGAGCAGTTTAGTGTTTTTTCAGATGGTGTATTCTGCATGCATGGAAGTGATAGAGAGGAAACTATTTGATTATGATGTGTTTGGGCAGCGTTTTAATATCAGATCTCAGAATGCAGATCTTTTCCTCCCAGAAAGTGTCGGATCTGGTGCTGACTCCTGTTACATTCATTATTGTCCTGCTGGATTACAGTTGTCCATTATGCAGCTCTCTGTTCAGGGTTATGGACTTGATCAGCATTTTGTAATAAGAAAACAAACAAAGTGCTTCTCGGTTGTGTAGTTTACTAGAGACAATATCCTGTTAGAGATTGTGACAGCCTGTTTTTAAAACTGTTATGTTGTTCACATTTCTCAGATTACTGAACTAGATATTTACAAAATCCCTCCTTCTAGTTCTTCATGCTATTTTGTATTTTGTGTGTCTCAGATTTTTGATAAGAAAACAGATTAATTTTCATTGTAGAATATAATCACATTGTATTCCAGTTTTAGATTTTGTTGTGTGGAGTTTGAAGAGTGCTTTGATGTTTGGCTTGCAAATATCGCAGAAGAGCATTTTGATACATGGAGGAAAAAAATGTGCTTACTGTTCTTTGTACTGTGCTCCTAAGATTTGATAAGTACGTTTCAGTATGTTTTAATCTTTAGAAGCAGTTACAATATGCTTGGTTAGAAGGATCTCTAAAGAATTTGGAATAAAATTTGATTTTAGATTCTATGTTATTCATACATTGTTATTATTTTCACCTTTACCTACGTGAAACATGTTTTAAGAGACAGAATTTTTAAACTATAGACACATTGTAATTTTTTTCAGAAATAATCTTATACTTATCTTAAAATACTGTTTCATGTTGAGGTAGACAATCTATGGTTGGCCATAACAGAATAGTTCAACAGCATATGCTCATTTTCTTCCAGGCTAAAACTGAAGCCAGTCAGTGCCTGTCTGTCTGAAATAACAAGTTTTGTTGTAAAAACTGCTGTGCTGCCAAAACTTGAAACACCTGTTTCAGTGTGCACAGTTGTACTTAGATTGCTTTAGGAACATATGGAGTTATACATACACATTTCTAGCTTTCCTTGAAGTGCTTTACAGTGTGTGTGGGTGACATTAGACCTCTCGTAATGAGGTGTGGTCAGTTGCCAGTCTTAGTACTGTAGAGAAAGCTCTGTAGGAAGAGAGATTCATGCTTCAACAGGTGGCACGATACAAGTTGAGACTAACCTAGAGCTTACTGACACTAGATGGGACTCTGCTTGTGGTACTATTAGAGTTGAAGTGTTAAGTGCAGGTTTACATCCTTTACAGTGGTTAAAACTCTCATAACACTTTGCTGCCTACTACCTAAATTTTGTGGTTAGATTTAATTGATGATACTTCGGTTTCTTGATCTTTTCTACATAATCAGATACTTGTACCTAATACTACTGTTTGTTTACAAAATCTCTTCTGTGATATATATCAGTGTTTCCATGCTGTACATATTTAAATTCTGTTCTGGGAGAATTTTTCATCTGTGTAGTTGTGCTGCATGCTGCGTCCTTCTGTTTATGGATGAGGGGGTATAAGGATGATGGATATGTTATGTACCATTCAGGTGCTATTCTTCCTGGTAGTTGCTGTAATGAGCTTTGTCCTAGTGGTCCTTGAAGAAATAATCTCTATCTTTGAAATGTCCCTCAAACCTGATGGAGGAAATGGGAAGAAACAATGTAAAACCATGAAAGAATGGGCTTTTTCTATTAAAGAAGAGAGAAAATGTAATGTATAATATCAACAGTATGCATTTTGTTCTAAAGTTTTGGTAGACTTAAGTAGTTGGTGGAGTTTATTTTTATTTTTCAGAGAAACTTTGATCAAATAGTTAAATAATTTCAAGTGTTCTGTGGAACCACAAAGGGAAGACCAAGGTGTGCACAGCAGTTTCAACAAACATTAATAGCCTTCAAAGGAAGGATAGGATGTTTATGCAAAACTAGGTTATGACTTAAATTAACATATTTTGACACAGTGCTTTTGCATCTCAAGGTTACTTATTTGCAAAGCAGACACCATTATAGTATTTCATATTCTGATGTGCCTTTTCCAGTGTTCATTAGTAAGAGGCAAATCCATTTTTGTGTTAAATACCGCTCAATCAGAAAATCTGTGAAGAAAAGAATGCAAATTTACTCATACAAACACCTACAAGTACTTGACAAAGAGCAATTACTGTTAGACTGTTTATTGAGGCCATCCATCAATGAGAGTCTGATTTGAAGATAAAAGTGAAGCGGTATGCACTGATTTCAATGGGAGATTAATACCATTAAGTTGTTTAATAGGTTTGAAAGCTATAGTTAGCTTTGTGTAAGGATGAGTTGTAAAGCATGTATCTTCATTAATTTCTCTATCTGTTTGTTGATTAACAGGTTAGATAATGCACTTGATATATTTTGACCTTTCAACTTAAATTTTTGCACTTTTTTTGGGTGCTGAAATTAATCATTTTTTCTGCATTATTGGCAGAGATCTGGCGTTACTTTAACTGTAAAATGGAATTGTGTTTCTGATAATATAAGATACTGATTTGTGAATGTTCAAATTATAGTTTGGTGGAGGAGAGTAAAGTTAGATGGATTAACAGGGACTAGTAAACCAAGAAAGAATATATTGTGAAATACTTTAATCCAATGACCATTAGAAAAGAGCGGAAATATTTGTAAATGCAGGATTTAGGGGCAAGTTTTTTGCTGGGCAGCTTGTCAGATTTCCAGCTAAATGGTTCTATATGTTCCTTGTAAAGGTACGTTGATAGCAAAAGTAGTAACTGGGCTACTGACACAGTAAAACTGGTACAGGTCAAGAAGCTGAGTTTTCTAAGTTGTGGATTAATGAAAGATTTTGCAGTTGGGTTAGAGAGGAAACTTTGTCTACAAGTCCTCGTGTATAATACGGCTTTCAAATGAGTGATCTTTATCACAGTTTTCATGAAGTTCTTGATCTGTCGTCTTTGAACCTTTCAGTTCTTACTTGTAAAGATTATACAACTTTGTTTACTCTCTCTCTTTTATTATTTACATAATTTTTGAGCTGTTTGAGTCAGAATAGTTGATCTCTGCTTGTTTCTGTAATGCTTAGAATATTGCGCTTTCACCTCAGCTGGGACTTGCAAAGTAGTACAGTACTCTCATGACTTATGGTATTGTGTTTCTCACTTTAATTGCATTCATGTTTCATCTGAAAGGCCTCATACACAACATTTTGAAGCTTGTAGATTCTTAGCACCTGAATGCTGCTAGGTTTGCCTTAACAACTTTAGTCTTGCCTCTTACTTGCTGACTGACTTTAGATATGCAGCATTGCCAAAGAGCTGCCTGATCTGTGAAATAATGTTGACAAGACTAAGGGCTCAGACTTGTAGTCCGGTTTTGCAGTTCAGCCAGATGCTATACATTGCCTGAAGCTGGTGAATGAGCCATTCTTTGTCTCTCTGAATGTTCGTATAGGTAGTAAAATAAAGGTTAAGATAAATAAAATGGTATGGGTAATCCGATGATTTGTTAAATCAAGGTGGCTTTAATGCAAATCTGATCCCCTGTTCCACTTTAATATCTGCAGATAGAGATTATTAAATACTTGTTTAATATAAATGGAAACAATAAGAAAAGTTGTTGTTATTATTATTTGGAAACTCAGAGCTGATTCTTCCCAGCTGCAAACAACCAAGATGATGCAAGGAAATGAATGGCATTTTGGCAACTAACCATCTGTGTACTAGTTCTCAAGCTTGTTAAATGATTGAATCGTGTAGGATGATTTTATGGTAACTTATTCTTACGAATATTCATATAAATACTTTTTTGACAGATTCACTAGACCAAAACATGACTACTTTTTATGCAAAACGTAGAAGCTGAAGTGCGTATTTTTGGAATGTTCTCTCCGCATTAGCTATACCTGCTGATGCAAATAGACTTCCTGCATGTGTGAACATATCCGACAGAGATGTATTTTTTTAATTTCTGCAAAACCTAATAGCTTAAGCTTCTGCAGACCTGATATACCCTCTTGCCAAAGGCAAAAAACCTAACTGTTGGAATAAATTATTCTGAAATGTTTATTTGCTAATTGCCTGCACACAGGGTAGCTTCATTCAAGTTTTTATTTATGACAGTCACCATATGGAATGATTACATAACTTTAAAATTTAAATCTACTGTCATCAGTCTTAATATGGATTATTGACATGAAGAAAAACTCATCACTTTATTTTTTCTAGATTGAATTTCTTTTAAACTCATGCCAGTAGGAAATAGGCATGCAAATACATTTGAAATATTGTGATGTTCTTAGAAGAATTGTACTACAGTTTCAGTCTGCAAGTGCAGTCAAACTTTGTATTTTAAGATACTATAGGGGAGGGATGAAAAATGTCAAAATTATTTTATTCCAGCTTGGAGATGGTAAGAACATGGTACAACCTTCTGGACAGTCAGATGGGTTGGAAAGTGGAAGCAGTTGCTTGTCATCAGTGGATGAATGTGGCCATTAAATGGAATCCATTGTCCTGAAAGTTGAACTTGTGTATAGAAGTTTGGTTTTAGCTGTGAAACACAAGTGGGTTTTCTTTCTACTGGTTAGAAAAGTTCTAGAAGGTGACTAGGAACGTGATTATATTATTCTTACTAAAAATAGCTAGCATTATCTTATTTTTTGCTATTGATTTCAACAGGTATTTCTCAATTTAACTATGTCAGGGAGAAAGAAAACGAGTAGGTAAGGAACAGCAAGAACAATCCTTCTGAAATATGATGGAGCCACTTCTAGGAGTTGTAGTAAAGAGAGCGCCCAGAGTAAATGTTTTTTTTTTGTTTTCTAATTCTCCATCTTCAACTGTTACTTATTAGTGTAAAAGTATAACACTGAGTTTGGGTTGAGGGGGAAGATTATTTCTTTTATGTCATGATTAACCTTACAGCCAATTATGCTTTTTTGTTGTTTTTTTTTTTTTTTTTTTTTTTTTCTCCTTGTTTTGGGCTTTTCAGCTGCTTCTGATCATTATATTTGATTAAAAGTAAGCTATTATATAGGTCAGCCCAAAATGGTCATTCTTATAAAAAGAAACAACCCAGAAACTCCCATGCAGACCTTAGAAGGTAAGGATTTGCACTTTATCACTTTGTTAACTTTGTGTATTGAAGACTTTCCTCTTAGGATGTAATATAAAATGAATAATGCAAATAACTCAACCGCTAGAAAAACAACTGTTAAGGGTCTCAAGTCAGAGTCAAACACACCCATTCATTGAAGTCTGTTATTTCTTGTTCAGCATCCTATAAGTATGGACTCCAGTATTTGAAACCAGTTATCATGTCTCCCCTCAGCAATCTTTTCTTTAAACAAAACAGCTCTACCTCTTTCCTCATAGATCATATTTTCTGGTAATTCTTGTTTCTTTACCTTCAGTTATCTCCAAAGGTTTTATTCTTTTATAGATGTTTCTATAGATACATATATAGATATACACACACACATAAATATTTTCTTTCAGTTGCAGTGACCACTGGAGCATTACTAGATCTGGTAGAATGGCAAATGTGCCTGTGCCAGTCATATAATTTTTCTCCTAAATCCCACTGCAGTCTTTGCTGGGTTTTTTTTGGTTGCAAAACCAAAACTATTGTTAAGTCATATTGAGATTGTTGTGGGCTACAGTTTTATCTTTCTATGCAGAACTGCAACCTCAGCAGTTGTTATTATCCATTATTTGAGCAGTTAATTGTTATTGGCTGGCTAAGCACAGAATCTTCCACTGGGTTCTCATTGAACTAAATCTCTATTTTTCCCCAGGCTGTTTCTCCAATTTGTCAAGTTCATTTTATATTCTAATTTTGTTCTATAATGTGCTTACAGCCCCCTCCTATCACCTATCAACCTTCCCACCAGAGAGTCTGTAAGCACACTGCAAATCTAGTATGTGTAATCTTCATTTCATCACCCAGGTTGCTTGCTGAAGGCCTGGAAGGGTATTGGGAGCAGTATGTACCTCCATGTTCTGATGCAGCCTTCTCTTCTGTAGTGAGCAGTGGTGAATGAGTGAAGTACTTTATCTTCTCAACTTATTCATGGAATGCTAGATCAAGCGTCAAGTTCTGTGTAAGAAAGAAAATAAAATTGTGAAGGAATGTAATAGTTGTGGATATTTATGCAAACTCTGCTTAAACATGAGGGACAGTTACAAGTAGAGGAAACATACATTCCTGCTGCTCGGTGCTGTGATATCTTACTTTAAAGACCAAATTAGTATTGGTGGTATCCAGTAATGAAAAGGAAAGTAGGACAAGAAGCCAAGCTTATTTGCTAGAATGATTAAAAGATCTTCTTGGGTGAAATATGTTTGTGTCCCTAAAAGGTATCTGATGCATATCTTTAAACTTTTTGAAGAAGGCATATGAGAACATGTGGTGGGTTGACTCTGCCTGGATGCCAGGTGTCCACCAAAGCCACTCTGTCACTTTCTGCCTCAGCTGGACAGAGGACAGAAAATATAATGAAAGTCTTGTGGGTTGAGATAAGGACAGGAGAGATCATTCACCAACTACTGTCACAGGCAAAACAGACTCAACTTGGGAAAATTAACTTATTTTATTGCCAATCAAATCAGAGTAGGGGAATAAGAGATAAACCTTAAAACACCTTCCACCCCACCCCTCCCTTCTCCCTGGGCTCAGCTTTCCTCTGATATCTCTACTTCCTCCCTACTGGCAGTGCAGGGGGATGGGGAATGGGGGTTGTGGTCAGTTAATCACATGTTTCTGCCACCCTCAGTGGGAGGACTCCTCATACTCTTCCCCTGCTCCAGTGTTGGGTCACACCCATGGGATACAATCCTCCATGAACTCCTCCAACATGAGTCCTTCCCACAGGCTGTCATCCTTCATGAACTGCCCCAGCGTGGGTCCCTTTCATGGGTACAGTCCTTCATGAACAGGCTGCTCCAGTGTGGGTCCCCCACGGGGTCACAAGTGCTGCCAGCAAACCTGCTCCAGTGTGGGCTTCTCTCACTCTGCGGGTCCACTGGTTCTTCCAGGGGTCTGCTTCAGCCTGAGCTTCCCACAGGGTCACAGTCTCCTTCAGAAACATCCACCTGCTCCAGCCTGGGTTCCTCCATGGGCTGCAGGTGGATCTCTGCTCCGCCGTTACCCTCCATGTGCTGCAGAGCCCAGCCTGCCTCACCATGGGCTGCACCACGGGCTGCAGGGGAATCTCTGATTCAGTGCCTGGAACACCTCCTCCCCCTCCTTCTGCACTGACCTGCACTGTCTGCAGAGTTGCTTCTCATATATTCTCACTCCTGCTGAAGTTTCCTGTTGCGCAGTTTTTTTTCCCCTTCTTAAATACGTTATCCCAGAGGTGCTACCACTACCACTGCCTTGGCCAGCGGTGGGTCCATCTGGGAGCCAACTGGCGTTGGCTCCATCAGATATAGGGGAATCTTCTAGCAGCTTCTTACAGAAGCCACCCCTGTAACCCCTTTGCTATGAAAATCTTGCCATGCAAACCCAGTACAGAACACTTCGTCAGAGTTGTTGAATACTGTGCATGAGGAGGATGGTGGTTAGCTGCAGAGGAATTACTGAAGAATAATCATCACTGATGCTCGGACCTTAGGAAGAGTTGGGCTGTGTTTTGATTGCTGCGACTGTGTCTGAGTAATGGGATGCAAAAACATTTCTCAGGTTCCATTTGAACATGTTCAGCTGGCCGTGTCCTGATAACGATGTTTGATCAAGACGTGCGTATGACACCTTACCTGCATGTGCTGGTGGGCGTGCAGGCAGAGGACTCTGAGCTCCAACAGATCCCTTGGTTTGCACTGTTGCAGGTTGTGGAGAACGCCATGGAGTGCTGCAGCTTAGCTGCAGCCAGCATGCTTCCCTACTGGTGCAGAGTACAAAACTGCTCAGAGGGAGAGGAGTTTTTATCTCGGAGCAGGTGAAATCTCAGTCTGCGCTGAGCCAGTACTGTCACGTGTGGTACCTGGTGTGTGAGTATAGGATTTGTGTTTGGAATTCACAGGTTTTAATATTCTGCCCGTTGGTGTAATTGCTCCAAAGGGACAATTACAATTTAGTGCTACTTAGAATGTTGCTCGGGCAAATACATAGAAAATATGTAAATGAATATTATACATTTTATTCTTATTTTTATTCAAGACTGCACTAAACACGACTTTCAGAGCTGTTTACAAGAAGTGCTTCTAGAAATCCTTGTGTGGAATCCTGAGCTGTTGCCAGTTTATATCTTGGCTCAAGTAAATACATGTTTTTAATTTGTATGATCGTTGTAGATTGCAGATAATGTTTTCAAGGAATCTCTTCAGCACCTATAGTCATAGAATATATTGAACATATATTCTTAGGGGACTGTAGTTGCTGACACACAATTTCATCAGTAAGTGGGATTTTCTTTGCTTGCTATTGTCTTAGCCACTGTTGACACTCAACATAATCTTGATTTTTCTTAATAGCTATTACTTTTCATACTCATTCCTAGAGACTGATAATGTTTGTTTCATCATATTTACAAAAATATTTAGGCAACAAACCAATAGATGAAATTCTGTGATTCCAAATAATTTACTTACTTGCATTGCATAGTCTGAGCTTTGGAAGATGTAATAACCAGTTGTAGCAAGCCTGTGAAATCTTGATGGTATGTTTTGTTAACAACTTTGTGATTTAACTGTTTGTTTTTTTAAATGTTCTAAGCCACAGAATTTCCTATCATATTTGCTGAAGAACTTAAAAAAAAGAAAATTATTTTCACTTGTCCGAATTTTAAGTTCTGTGTAGCTCTGCTACTGTTGTTGATGGTTGCAAGTAAACCTGCTGTCCTGATATACTCTATATACTTTATAAAGCTCGAAGAAAAATAAGTTTATGTTCTAATCTTTCATGTCACCTTGAATTTTCGGGAGTCAGTGATGTCAATAGAGAATGACAATATCATGTTAGCTCAGTGTCAAGAAGCATGTTTTGCTGTTTACATATAATATCAGTGGAAGCTTATCATAATTATCCAGACAACATACAATCTTGGATGAGTGGTCAGTTAGTGTTATTTTCATAATTTTGAATATTGTGGGGTGCTTACAGAAACCTTGCTAAATTTAGAGACTGTGATGTTGAGGTTTCCTGAAAAGGAGGAAGTAGGCAGGACTCGCAAGGGAAAAGTTTACTGTAAGAAGAGGCGGGTGAAGTACTTGTTGAATAATGGGTCTACCTGAATATAAACCAATTAATACTACTCCTATTTCACACAGCAACTTTCTGAAAAACAAACTGCAGTTAGTTCTCCTTCCTGATTTGCAGATCAGGCCATTTCTTCTCTCTGTGCCTCCTTCCATCTTCTGATGTTGGTGTTGATGTTGCATCAGTGTTAGCAAAGCGATTTTCATTTGCTTTCTATTTGTGTTGTCTATCTAACTTCTATTTGTACTGGGAGGAAAAGTCTGGATGATGAGCAGTGCAAGATTTTTAATCTCTCAAATTTCCTTATTCTCCTGTCTCTTCTGCTTCCTTCCTCTGAATCTTCCTGTTCTCAGTTGTGGTGAAATTCTGTGATGGTGTCTGATCTCATAACATTTTAATATGAGGAGGACACAAAAATGTGTCATCAGTGTCACACTTGAGAGAAGACTACAGCAACTTAGCTTTAAAAATAAAAGACTAATTGTAATTTGGCCAGTAATTATTTAAGCATATATTGCAAAGGATTTTCTGGGAAGTGCATAGTTACTCTTTAAAGAGGAATTCTTAAAATGTAGAACTATATGGAAACTGTGTAAGTTTCTTCCTTGCTTCACAGTTTCAAAAATTCACACTATTTTTTTTTTTTTTCCCCTTAGGAGAGCAAATGTTTGGAGGTAGTCCATCATGTTCTGCCTCTCTAAATGGCAACATTTTCCACACAGGTGTATTGGTATAATGCCAGTTTCATAAATTTAAAAATAAATTTATACTGCATTTTAATTTCGTTATACTTCGGGTATTTTTTTGAACTTGGCAAACTAAATGGTAATGGCTGTTTTTGTTTTGTTCTGGTTTTACTCTGGAAGAATTCAGTAACTGCAATATAATTCCTTCTGACATCACAAAATATATTTCTTTAACTAGAAATACTTAGGGAAAGATTTAAAAAAAAAGATGCTGATTTTGGACTTAAATAAAATGCAGGTGGCTAAGTTTGTGGAGGGGAAAAGTGATAAGATGAAATAAATTGCTGAAATAAAAAAGCATGGACTGATCCTGCTGAACAGTGTAGAGTGGCATACGTTCAACACAGTAGGGTGTTCACATGTTGCATAGAATTGGTTGTGTGCGTCTGCAAATGCAAGAGGAAGGAAATTTCTGACTGGATTGCCAGGTCATACAAAAAGAAAAGCGGCCAGTATGAGGATTTCTAGCAGCAGAAGTGCTCAGTAGGAGATGATTACCACTGGTAGAACTGACAGCATGCTTGGTATGTTGCTGTAAGGGAGGTTGAAGTCCATGTTTTAGAGAACCTGCCTGAAAATACGTATGTAGAAAATCAAAGCTTCCTAAAGGACTCAATTTTTTTTTTTGAGCTGCTGTTTGTGTTTGATACAGTGATACTAGTGCCTTTGTTGATGTTAGTATTTGGTGGGTAGTAGAGAAGTGATATCAACGGGGGGGGTGAGCAAAGGGAGGGAATGCCTGTTGGAAGAAGTTCTGTTCCCCCTTGCATTCCAGGAGGAGACAGTCAGTGACCTACTACATCACAGAGTCATACACAGGTCTATGGGACTGGATGGGATACACCCGAGTGCTGAAGGAGCTGGCTGGGGTGCTCACCAAGCCGCTTTCCATCACTTACCAGCTGTCCTGGCTGACCAGGGAGGTCCCGACTGATTGAAAATTGACCAATGTGACGCCCATACTTAAGAAGGGTCAGAAGGATGATCCGGGAAATTACAGGCCTGTCAGCTTGACTTCGGTGCCCGAGAAGCTGATGGAGCAGCTCATCCCGAGTACCATCACGCAACACATGCAGGGCAACCAGATGCTCAGGCCCAGTCAGTGTGGGTTTATGAAAGGCAGGTCCTGCTTGACAAACCTGATCTCCTTCTACGACAGGGCGACCTGCTTATTAGATGAGGAAAAGGATGTGGACATTGTTTACCTTGACTTTAGCAAAGCCTTTGACACCATTTCCCACAGCATTCTCCTGGAGAAACCGGCTGCTCGTGGCTTGGATGAGCACACGCTTCGCTGGGTAAAAAACTGTCTGGCCGGGCCCAGAGAGTTGTGGTGAACGGAGTTAAATCCAGTTGGCGGCCAGTCACGAGTGGTGTCCCCCAGGGCTCGGGTTTGGGGCCACTCCTGTTTAACATCTTTATTGATGATCTAGACGAGGGGATCGAGTGCACCCTCAGTCAGTTTGCAGATGACACCAGGTTGGGTGGGAGTGTTGATCTGCTCGAGGGCAGGGAGGCTCTGCAGAGAGACCTGGACAGGCTGGAGCCATGGGCTGAGCCCAACTGGAGGAGTTTCCATAAGGCCAAATGCCGGGGGCTGCCCTTGGGCCACAACAACCCCCAGCAGCGCTACAGGCTTGGGGAGGAGTGGCTGGGGAGCTGCCAGTCAGAGAGGGACCTGGGGATGTTGATTGACAGCTGGCTGAACAGGAGCCAGCAGTGTGCCCAGGTGGCCAAGAAGGTCAATGGCATCCTGGCTTGTGTCAGCAATAGCGTGGCCAGCAGGGACAGGGGAAGGGATCTGACCCCTGTACTGGGCACTGGTGAGGCCGCACCTCAATTCCTGTGTTTAGTTTTAGGCCCCTCACTACAAAAAGGACATTGAATGACTCGAGCGTGTCCAGAGAAGGGCAACGAAGCTGGTGCAGGGTCTGGAGCACGGGGAGTGGCTGAGGGAACTGGGGGTGTTTAGTCTGGAGAAGAGGAGGCTGAGGGGAGACCTCATCGCCCTCTACAGCTCCCTGAAAGGAGGTTGCAGAGAGCTGGGGATGAGCCTCTTGAACCAAGTAACAAGTGATAGGACAAGAGGGAATGGCCTCAAGTTGTGCCAGGGAAGGTTTAGTCTGTATATTAGGAAGCATTTATTTCCAGAAGGGGTTGTTAGGTGTTGGAATGGGCTGCCCAGGGAGGTGGTGGAGTCCCCATCCCTGGAGGTGTTTAAGAGTAGGGCCGACATAGCGCTGAGGGATCTGGTGTAGTTGGGAACTGTCAGTACTAGGTTAACGGTTGGCCTGGATGATCCTCAAGGCCTTTTCCAACCTAATTGATTCTGTGAAAAATAGTTGCTGAATAGACCATCATGTAGGCATATTTGATAAAAATTTTACTATAACATATGGATGTCTGAAAATTTTATTTTGAAGTAGTTGATGGGAATTTTTAGGCTATCAGAAAGCAGAGACGAAGTTTGCTACAACAATTATTAGCATAACTTGTTGAAACACTGTGGCATTAGCCCAAAATTCTTAGGAGGAATGGGGAAAAGGAAAACCAGGTTGGTGGAAAAAAATCAAAAGATATTTCAAAGAACAATATTTTTTGAAATAGTGAAAGGCATTGACACCTCTAGTAAATGAGACTGAGAGGTAAGTATTATAGGAAATGTAGCAGTGATGATGTGTCTACTTACACAAGGGGAAAAAGAGTATGCATGCAAAGAAAGCAAGGATAGACGAAAGAGAAATAATTTATAAAAATGTTGAGCTTTTCAGTTTATCAACAGCAAGCTAAATTTCTGAAATGGTCACACTTTTGAGTCTTTGATTAGGAATGGGGTACTGTCATGATGAGTGGTCAGTAGAGATATGTCATGAGATCTTGGCTTATTTTGATCTGAAGATCAAAAGAGAGACTAAACAGTCATTCTCAACTCACTATTTAAACTGGTGTGTGGCTTACATTGTAGTTGTGTTGGAAATCTTGTAAATCTGTATTAACAAGAATCGAAGAAGCTGGAAGAAGATAAAGGAAGAGCAAGTAGATGAGCTTTGGTTGAATTAATGGTCAGTCTGCTCCATCTCATGCTTCTCCATGCAGCCAGATCGCAGTTTTTGTATGGGCTGACACAGAATATTTGTTCGGTCTGAGTTCTGTTAATTCTGTCATTATTTTAATAATATATTGATATTCAGAATAGAATAAGAGATACTGTTATTATATGAAATATGATTTGGTTTATTGGCACTGCAGGTACTGAATATTTTGTCCTGCTTTGAGGAACTTGCAGTGAGGTTTTAAAATTGTTATGAAATTAGTAATTCATAAGAAATATCAGGATAATTGGAAGAAAATACAATTCCTCACTTAATTTTATGCCCCCTGAAAAATACCTTTGTACACTGAAACAGTAGGCTGCCAAATAGTGTCTTCAGGAAGATGAAAAGCCTGAGGGGAAACTAAGAAGTGTGGTGAGAATTGTGTGAAAATGAGAACAGCATATGTGATAAGTGATTTTTCCAATAGTCTAATGCAAGCAAGGCTGTATTGCAGACTTCCTTTTTTTCCAGTGAGGTGAAGATGGATATTCTTCTGAGCCGTAGTAACTTAGATTGGTGCTGTTAATGTTTTGGATTTATCAATTATTAACAAGTCATCATAGAGGATTGTTTTTGGTTTGTCTTGAAATATAAGAGATCATCTGGTTCTGTAGGCTACTAAGCGGCTTCAGTACCTATGAATATTTTTGTAAAACTTGGAAAACTGGGATTTTTTTACTTATTACTTCAGGAAGTTTGGAAAGACATTCTGAAGTCTGAACACAAGCTGGTCAAGCCTTGTATTAATTCATCCTTGCACTAAATAAAGACCTTCTTTCAGGATGACTCTTGTCTTTGTGGAAGAGAGACTTGAAAGAGTAGCATCCAAATTCTTGTACTGATTAAATGCTTAACTTTCATGACCATGCTACTGCTGTTTCAGGCCTCATTTGGGTCAGCAGCAGGAGTCTCTCTTACTGCCCAAGAGGCAATGGCAGATAATGTCTCCTATGCAGAATAATACTGTATATGGAATATATTAATAAAAGGAAAATTTAAGCTTGTCAAGTTGGGTATGGATGTGAAGGAGACTGTAATGTGCTTTTAGAAGTTGAAGGAAATAGGTTAAAATTGGTTATTTTTCTCTAATTACTTATTTCACCCTGAGGAGAATGGCAGCTCCCCCTTTTCATAACTTTCTCCATTCTGTCACTTCTGCTGTGCTGGAGATGTAGTCTCTGGTGGACTTAGTTTGGTGAGCAAACAGGCCCTTTTGTTTTCTTCTGCTATTTTTTGTGCTTTGGCAAAGTCACGTGGCTGTTCAGTGTCAGATCTCTCCAGTGGGTGTCTCATCTCCATCACATGCCTCAGGTGTGACAGTAATTCAGCATCTGCTGTGACCTGTCCGTGGTGTGAGAGGCAGGTGTGTTTCCCTTGTATATAATTTCTTTCTGCACTGTTTGTGTACATCTTGAGTCTTGTATTAAAGTTTCAGTGTCTTGTTTTGATGTATATCTTCAAAAAGACTGCTGCAGTAACGCACTACTTCACAACTGGGATAACAGATATTAATACATGCAGTTAATAGTGACTATACATCTTATACCAAGGAGATCAGAATTGGATGTTCAGGAGCAGACTTACAATGGATCTTTGAAGTTGATAGTATAGTAGATTAACATTTCATAGTAAAATTTAATACTAAATAATTTTATTCCTGTTCTAATTTTAAGTGAAAAAATTGTCGGATGTTTTGCATGAATCTGCCAGTTTCAGTTTGTTGGTTTTTTTCCGGTAGGAATCTGTATTTTAACTGTGCTGGTTTTATAGTAGCAGAATGCTTAATTTCAGGGACAAAATATATAGCTTTGTCAGTTGGACTTACTTTGCTTAAGTGTATTTTACCACAACAACATTTATCAAAACATTCAAGTATTATGTGTATTGATTATATATGTCAATTTTATTATAGTTTTATATTACATATAGTGTTATGATGACAATTTACAAATAAGAACCTATGAACTTGTAAGGAGATAAAATACATTATTTTCAAGAGCATGGAGTTGTAATATAGCTGGTGTTCTTTACTATAGCTTGTGAAGAATAGGCATTTTAAGATAAAATCGTTTTGAAGAAAATTTTGAATATTAAAAAAAATTCCAGATCATAAGTCTTCTCAAGAAAAGAACTATTTTTCCCAGCCACATAAAATGTTAAGAATGCTTTGCATATTCATGCAACTGGACATGAGAAGCTCTGCTGCTCCCTTAAGTGTTGGAGGAAGTTTAAAGGAAGTTTATAGTAGTGATGGCCTTGTGGAGCATTTTAACACAGACTTTATAGCTGTTGCAGTCTCCAGTTTTTCTTTTCTTATACATATGTTCTTTTAATTTTATTAGGGCTTTATTAACAACTGTGTTGTTTCTTTCTTTATATAGGCTTCAATTGACATTTCTGGTCATTCACTCCCCGTTACTATAATATATCAAGCAGTGCATTGGAAAGACTATCCACAACAAGTATGTTGAATATTGCCCTGGAAGAGGAGTCATGAGCTTGAGCGTAGTAAACTCCAAACAATCCCAAGACTGTTAAAATGCTTACAACGACAGTATTTCAATATATTCCAATTTTATTTTTTTCCAAACACATAGATCTAACTTAATTTGAATTGGGTTCCTTACCTTCTATGGCTTGTGTTCCCTGTACAACCATTCTGGAAGGTTTTGGCTCAAGGTCTAAAACTGATAGTGTATCTGCTGGAGTTTCTGGTCTTGCAATGAAGTTATAGAATAAAACCTAGTCTTATAAACCAAGCAACATTTGGAACTTGGATGTCTACCGCTAACATAACATATTGCTAGAATGAAGACTATACCTTTAAACATAAAATAATTTAAAATCTGCTAATAAACATGTTTTATTTCCATGAGTGATGGTTCTTTTGCAACATGTTTATCTTATTTGAAAGGAACCTTTAAGAGAAGACACACTTTATTATTTGCACAGTTGGCTTTTCTTACCAGATACAGACTAATTTAAATTTGTATTATGTCCCATATATACAATGAAAAAGAAAGATACTGCTCTGAATAGTATCTTGACAGTTTTAGTTTAGACTATTAAAGTTAGGGAGATTTTACATTTGGCTCCTTGTTGCTTTGTTGTTCTTCACAGTAAAATGACCTGTTGTGGTTTTGTACATTTTCCTTTGCAACATAACTGTTTAGTAACCATGAGCAAATTAAAGTTAAATTAAAGATAAAAATGATTCCTCTACTTTTCCTCAGAGCTGTATGCACAACTACTTTCACACAAACCACATTTTTTTTTAAAATATACCTATAAGTGCTAAACAAAAATATATTAATAGTATTGTTTTTCCATCCTTATTATAGTGAAGAAGTATACTGAACTATAAAATATATTACTATCTGAAAAATGTTTATTCTGGAAAGACCCATATTGGTAATTTCAGAATATATGTTGCTTGCAATTTTTATTTTGGGCAGTTATGGTCAGTAAAATGGAAAACCCCCAGATTTTCTTTCTGTCTTGGTGTAATTTGTGAGAATGCTTATGTTAATTTTCAGAAGTTCTTTGTCTAAAGCAAAATAAGGGAAAATAAGTAATCTGGAACTTTCTTTAAAGAAATAGACAGGACTGGAAGCCTTCATGGCACCATTTTCATATCTGCTATAAAGCAACTATACTTGAGAAGTCATCTGTTTTGGTCATAGTAAATTAAGGAGTAGATGGGCAAGAGCTGGAAAAACCTCAGCATCCAGAGCTCTACCAATAGTCAAGCAATTCCCAATTTCCCCAAAGAAGGGATGGGATTATTTTTGAACAGGGGAATCTTAATCACACCTTTAGTATGTGGAAGACGCTGGATATGAAACCAGTGGGTAATGTTAGAAATAGACATGTGAGCTGGAAAGATTTTTCCATATGCCACAACCTTCATGAAGGCTGTGCTAAGTAGACCTTCATAAACAATTTTGTTGATGCATAGGAATTCATCTCAGCTGTGTTAGCCTTGGAACATAGATGGGTGAAAAGCAGAAGATACTTGCTGTTCCCATAAAAAAATCAGACCTTAAAATAGGAATGCACTGAGCACATGAAAGGAAAAGATTCTGTAGAGCAGAATGTCATTTGTACCGTCATTTTTAAAGTGAAACACTGGAAGAGTACTATTGTCAGTTATTTCATCTGTTTGTAGAATGCCTATTGTCATAGTATGACTCTGAGGTGGGGCTGGAATTCTTCATGTCCTGGAACATTATTTTGAGGATTGACTGGTAAAAGTGAGGACAATTGACTGAAACAGCCTCGCCATAAATGTAGAGTATTAAAGGAAGATCAACAGAATTAAATACTCAAAAATACCTGTGAATTGTAGTATGATGGTAGTTTTCTTTCAGACACTGCTTTGAAGAGTATCTTTTAAAATTAAAGGTGCTTTTTGCGTGTGGTTGCAAATAGTCAACTTAGAATTGTTGCTCATATCTCTTAAGCTTCTCCCATCACAGGAAAACAGTAGTGTAGATGGTGTCTTTGCAAAGTAATTGGAAAAAAATAATTGAAATAGGCCACTACCTACTCTACATTCTGTTTTCTCAGTGGAAGGAATTAAGAAATACAGCCTTTTGTACTTTCTTGAGCATTCAATTCTGTCACTGTTTTCCCAGCAGGAGAGACATGTGCTCAGTGGAATATCTTGTTATGGTTTGATTTCATTCCTGCTGTAAGCAGAGCAGCTTTTATTGGCCTTACAAGAAGATGTACACATTATGATAGTGGAGAATGTGGTTAATTTATATTTTGACTGACATGAATTATTAAGACTTGTAACCATTTCTGTAAGGCAAGGAATATGTAAAGCAGTGGAGAGAGAAATACGTACTGTGTGATACCACTGGCACAAAGCAGTGGTATATTAAAGTACAGTCTGGGTGAAAGAGAAGGGGGGGGGGTGTACAGAAATGTGGTGTTTCAGGAAGGCTGGGGTATGGACCAAGTTGTCACTGCAGGAGAATTCAGAATAGAAAGGGTTCTTATGTTATTTAAATGCTTAAAACAGGCAGAACTTAAAAATCATGAGTGAATAAAGCTGGCAAGTTTCCTGTTCTGCTCCATCCACACAGGTTGTTAAATGATTCTCCTTGCTGTGGTAGCAGAGAGCCTGCCAGCAGTGCATTAAGCATCGTGATTAATGTCTGTCACATGTTTATTCTCTCATCTTCTCCCCAGCAGGTGGTGTGTATATGCGGTGCGGTTTGGTGTGGGTAGTGTGTGGTGTTTTTTTTTTTTTTTTTTTTTTTTTGTTTGCAAAGATGCATGTATGTGTGAAAGGAGACAATGTCAAAGAAGTGGAATGTGTGCTCGGAGCAGAAAGGGCTTGTGGTGGCCTTGAGCTCCTGGAAACTGGGCTGAACAAGGAATACATTTGCCTTCAGGATGGTTCTCTCTCCTTTGCAGATGATTTCTGCTCTTGTCATAGAGACTTCTTGCGAATCAGAAGTAGTAAAATCACAGACTTCCTCCCTTAAATTTAGGTTGCTTTTTAAAATGTTTAGTCACATTCAGGATGGGGTCAGGTAACTTGATCTTTGAAACTCTGCAGTACCGATAGTGGCAGAAAGGTTTCATGTGCTTATAACAACCTTTTTTGCTTGGAGGGTGTTCTGGTCTACTCTGTCTGAACTGGAGTTTCCTCACATTACTTGGTAAACCCACTAAATGTCTGAGCGCTGGAATGATGGAGACATGCATACCAAGTGCAGCGAGTTACTAGAAAGGTGCTTATACTTAAGTGTATTTTTGACTGTGGAGAAAGGCTTTTTTTAATATTTTAAGTGCAGAAAAAATCCCCTGCTGTATTACAGTATTATTCAGTATTATTCTTTCACACTTTATGTGAGTCTAATATTTTAAAAACAGTTTTAATAATAACTAATAATACATTATTTAAAGTAGTATTGGGTTTTGTATAGTTTGGATGCCATTAAGTGGGAGAATGAAATGCATGTGATGAATAATGAAACTCATTTGAAGAGGTTTCCAGTTATTTTATCTGAACAATATACTAGGATTGTTAGATCTTTGCATGGTTCATTGTACAGTGGAAATGCCTACAAAGGATATACACAGATTTACATTTTCTCCGTATCTAAACTATTTCAACCATAAAACTAAACAGACATTGTCCTTTAATAGGAACATGTTCAACTCTCTTTGGCTATTAATGTGAGGTTGTATTTGAGTATCGTTACCTTGGAATTTTAATCTCATTTACACAAAGTCTTGGTTACAGTTGCTTAGTAACACGCTGCGGAAACAGATTTGTTGATTTATGATAATATATCTACAATATCCTTATAATTAAAGATGTTGTAAGGAAAGCAAGTACACAGTGTGGGTGTGTATTTCAGCTGACTCTTTCTAATAACCTCCATCTTCACACCATATCTTACAGTGAATGCCTTTGTACGGGTTGATGTTTTATGTAACTCACCTGACATCTGACTCATACAGTTGTATGTGGTTTGGTGGTTGTTTCGGCTAATGCTGATTTGCAATTTGTAAGTGAATTTGAAATCCCAAGGTTTAGCAGTCTTTGTCCATGGGACTGCAATTCTGATGTTGCAGTTATTTTGTAAGACTTGTGTTGATATCAGGAGTGTATCAGGAACAAGCTGTAAGAGAGAGAGAGAGGCTCATGGTTCATTTTTACATGGTGTTACACTTTGATTCCCAGGAGAGAGAAGTGTGTTAGAGATTAAGCATCAAGAGACTTGTAAAACATCTTTTTTTTGACAGCTAAAGGAAGTATCTAGAGAAGTGTTGGCTGTTGCGTGTTGCATGTCTTCAAGTATTTGCAATTTCTGTATTTTAAGGTTTCCTGAAATCTTTAAGGTCTTTCATTTCTTTGCAAACAGGGCTCAAGATTTCTGTTTACCTCCTCTGCAATATATTGCAGAAGAATTCAGAAACAGGTTTCCAACACCAGCATGCTTATTGTCTAAAATGACTATGAAAACAAAAATTAAGCAAGCACCTCTGAGACAGATGGAGTGTTATTAAAATCCCAGAGCCTGCTTTGAACACAGACCCAACCTCAGGAAAAAAATGCAAATAAATTTAACAAATTTATAAATAAAACAAACCTAAACATCCTGTATGTTGAGGCCTGAATTTAGTCTGCTGTTTTACATGTATTTCAGAGCATAAAAGGCTTGTGTTCTTTAACTCAGATCATTGAAATAACTCTTAGGCCAGATACCTGGATGTTTTGTGAAGGGCCAAACGTGTTAGTGTTATATAATGAAATAATAGTTTTGCCTCTCTGCCGAGTATATTTGCCTCAGTTTCCTTGTGAAATTAAGTTATTCAGGTTCCTATCAAATTTCCAAAGACCCATACAAATCTGTATGTCTTATTTCTTCAGATATTTTTCTGTATGTAGTGCAAGAATGCAGAGAAAATTATTATTTTAAAAGTGCCATTCAGATGGCTCTGTTCTGTTGAATGTTTTGCTTTCTGCTTTCAAACCCTTGTAAGCTATTATGGTTGTTCCACTATTGTCATATCCCTTGACTGAAAAACTGTGGGTGGCATTCATCTCACCTACCTTTGACATAACCCATGCTTATGTATGAAGCTGAAATCATTGCTCTAGTCCTGTTTTTGTAGTTGCTGGAGAAATAAATGCTTTCAGATTTCAGTTCATCTGACTCATTTTATGATAGGTGAAACAGACTTTATTAATAATTTATTATATTAATTTTATCTTCATGGACTGACTCGCATACAGAGGTTTACCTTTCATGAAGTGGATCTTCTCCTGTGGGAGAGATCCAGTTTACAATGGCTGTACCTGAACAGCTGTCAGAATCAAGTATCTTAATTTCCTAGAGTTCCTACCAACTCCTGTTTTCAGTCCTTTGGTGTTTCAGGCACTTGAGCAAGTTTGTGGGAGAGGAAAGATTTCAGTTGTTCCATTACATTTTTAAGCCTACTTCTGCAGTCTGGTTGACACCTCGCTGCACACTGAGCCCTAGAAGACTGTGTCCTTGCACCACTGCCCTATAAGGAAGGAGTGAAGGTCTTTTCTCCCTGGAGAAGGCTTAAGGAGGATGTCATCACAGTATTCCAGTACTTAAAAGGTGGCTACAAAGAGGAAGGAAGCTGTCTCCTCACAAGAAGTCACACGGAGAAGACAAGGGGCAATGGGTACAAGTTGCATCGGGCGAACATTTATCTTGACACAAGAAAGAAATTTTTTACAGTAAGAATAATTTCCCCAGGGATGTGGTAGAGTCTTTTATTGCTGGAGGTTTTCAAAACGCAATTGAACAGGGTGCTAGATAATTTCACCTAGGCTCCTTATGATCTCTTGAGGTCCCTTCCAACCTGGGCTGTTCTGTGATTCTATGATTGATCTGAAATTTATGGCAGTATTGTCTTAGGTCTAATAACCAAGGGCAGGCGTGAATTCCTCAAGCATACCTATGAGGAAAATTAGTTGAGTTCAAATATAATTCATATTGTATTGATGAGTTAATGAAGATTAGATTTCTTATGAGCCCTGTTAAAACTGACAATGCAGGACTCATTAAGCTGAGATATTCTTGAATTTTGAGTTACACATTGGATTGACATTTTAAAAAAATGTCATTTATCCTGAGGAAGATGATGTATTTCACAGCCAACTAAAGATATTACAGAAAGTCTGAATTTAGTCATATGCCTTTCTAAAATCTTAATGGAAAATTTAGACTAACAGCAATAAGCATCTCTGCTATTTCAAAAAATATTTTTCTAAATGAACTTTTTAAAAGAAAAATACCCAGAATTGAATTGGTCTCTGAAACTACATGCAAAGGACAATGAAGTAAAAGCATTTGTGACATCCAGAAATATGCAGTGACTGTGCGGACACTTTTTCTTCCAGGACACAGGACCTCAGTCACTTGAGGCAACCCTGAAGACAAACAGCAAAGAAAGGCTATAGTCTTCGACTGTAAGATCTGATGGGCTACTGATTTATTTTTTTCTTCTTTTTCCCAGTTTACTTTTGCCCCTTCAGAATGAGTTGATTCTTTTGTGTTCAGTGCATGGAAACCCTTTCTATGGTATTTCATTAAAAAAAAATATTAATTTGCTAAATCCAAGTCAGCAATTTATCTCCTCTCTCCAAGCTCTCTATTTGTTTTATTATCTCCTGTGTGTTTTGTCTCTTACTAAATCTTTCTTTACATATAAAGGAAGGGACATAATAGATTCTTGGACAAGAGATCTATGCTCTGTATACCTAGTAAATCTTAAATTTATATAATAAAGATCTGTCCTTGACTTTTTTTGGATAGGAACTGGAAAAAACTGAATACTATTAAAATGTAACTTTTTCTGTTTAAAAGCTCAAGGAAACATTTTGCTTATGTTGGTGATAATTCTGTAGGCAATGAAAGCAGTATTTTTGGAATACTCTGCTAGTTAGTCATGATACTTTTTTATTTACCAGGCTCTATGGAGGTGGTAGTTGGCATTAACCATGCTTTTTAGTCAGCACTGCAACACCAGCATATTCTTTTGACCGCACGTCTCATAGTGTAAAGTTGTGGCTCTAGCCTTACAGTGATTAGATTTACTTTAGAAAGAAAAGGCAAACCATGCTGTGACACCCTGCCTATAAAAGGGCCAGAATTCTCCTTTTTTTATTCAGTGGACTTTCTCTCCACAGCAGAGCACCGCACTGCCTTTCACACCATGAAATCACTCAGCTGATAATGCAGTTTCCATCAAATGAGTATCCACTTTGTTCTGCTTTTTGAATCGTTTGCTTCCCAGCTGTGTCAAAACATGGAGGCTGCTTTCTGCTGCTGCTTTTAGGCTTTTGCCTGGATCTGCTGGGTGACATTCCCTTACAACTTTTGAAGAAAATAAGAATTGAATAGCTATTAACTATATGATATTGTTTTTTTCTGTTGTATTAACAAAGGTGAACAATTACTGTTTTCAGGTTGAAAAAGCCTTTATTAATATTATAGAAAGGCAACTCTATAAGAAGGTCCTTCTTCATTCCCTCTAGATTTCCCCCTACATCTGTACAACTCCTATGTGGTGTGAATACAGTATCTTACGAAGAAACACTATTACAGACTTCCTTTTGTTTTAGTTTGGCAGTTGATATTATAACAATGAACTGTCCAACTAATAACATGGATCCAGATTTAACAGAGAAGTTAACAGCTGGCCGATGTATGACTGTTTGTGACTATTTTTGTTGTCACTCACTGAGCGATTACCAAACTCTGGAAAAACCTTGAGGCGGGAGAGCACAGTGACCTATAATCTGTCACAGTGAGAGAACCCACAGAAGTGTTTTCTTTGAAAGAGGATAAAATTATTTATTGAGAAACCTTGTTTCTTAAGAATTTAATACTTAAACTATTGCATTGTCTGATACTTTAACTAATGGAAAAAAATTCCATTTGATTTTCTGTTGCTTACTCTTTTTTGAGAGATCCTTCACCTGCTCATTTACTTGTGGACTTAAATTTTCCTTAAGATAGACATTTAATATTAAATTTCTGGCCTAGTTATAAATGTACCCATAATCTCATAAATATTATTCTGACATTATATGTGAAGTGAAAGGGAAATTATGAGTACAAGTCTTGTTCTGCCTTTATAACATTTTATGTAAGATGTATACTTCAGATTACACGTAATCAGGATTTTATTTTTTCATAGAACAGTTCCTGTATAAGCAAAATTTATAGTTTTTGAACATTTAAGTTTAGTTTACTTTGAATATTGATTAGATCTTTGACAAGCAGGGATGGTTGGTGGAAATATGTTAGGCCCATATTAATATTCTTTGTAAGTAAAATACATGGAAAAAAATGTGTATCTGGTTAGATACTGAATGTCACACTGGTCTGACTAGGCATTAGTATAGTGAAATCTAAAACCAGAAGACAGCACTTCCCTAACCCCAAGCTTCCTTGTTGCTGATAAGACCCTATCTATCTAAAAGTATATGTTATCCTCCATGTTTGGATGTTCCCTTAGTTAATGATAAGAGTGAGCAAACGCTGTAACTGGGGCATTGAGTCCTTTTCTAATGCACTGCTGGAGGGGCTAAACCACAGTGAGAGAAAAGAAAAATAGGGTGTGAAAGTTGGAAGGTGATGGGTGTGCTGGATAAGGGACATTCTCTGAAAATAGGGCTTACTGTTTTTTAGGTGTCTTTATGTAACTTAAAAAGAAAAAGAGGCCAAAGACATGTCCTTGCTTTAGTTAGCTTATAGGAGTAGTCTAGGTAAGACACAGATTTTTGTAGGAAGCAGCATACAAGGAAGTGATGTACCTAGCATTGTGTCTGAGACTAATTCAGCTCTCTGGCTTGAGTGACCAAGTATGTACCCAGTGCAGGTCTGCGATAGGAAATTGTACTGAGCATATGCTGATAAGGTAATAATATCTAGAGGTAGAGAATATTATATGGTCATAATCTCTAGAGGTAGTGTCATTTTGTCTACCCAAAGTGGAAATAAATTGATATTTATGAAGACACTCATAAAAATTAAATGAGAAATCAGTATAACTATTCTAATTGTTCTGTGTGCCTTTTTATAAATACAGAGCTAATGCATGCATTTGTCTTAGTGTAGTGCGTGGAAGAGCTGAAGACTGGAAACCAACTTCAGATCTTAGCCCATCTTGCACTGCAGTAGCACTATGTTTACCTAAATTATGCTGAATATATGTTTGCCTAATCTGTTCTTAAAATTCAGTTTTCTTAGATGCCTTGCTCTTTTATGCCCATAGTTTTCCTGAAATTAATCTTATTTTCTGCAGTTTTATCTTAATTCTTTTTCTTCTTTCCTAGTGGGTGTGGAGAACAATTGCTATCTCTACTTTTTTGTAACATTTTGCAAAAAGACTTTGTCTTTTTAGGATTGATAAAAACTTAATTCCTGTAGTCTTTTTTCATAAATTATATTTCAGAAACTCTTACAATTCCTTCTGCTTTCTACTGGTCCTCCTAGTTTGTCTTTTCTAGAGTGACATTTACATTTTAGCAAGTGCTGACTTGTATTTAGCCAGTCTTCTCTATCACTTCCAGAGGCTCTCTTCCCAGTTGCTGCATAGGCAAAAAGGAGCTAATGGAAAATGTGGCTCTTATGAAAATTTTTGAGACGATAGCTAAAAGGTGCAATACACTTAAGGTGGCTGAAATAGCCATCTCCAAAGAAAAACAAGTTGCTTACTGTCTGTAGTGAGCATATTATGTGAATGCTTCTTGTTGCATTACTGAATCCAATTAATATAACTGATGTCAGGAGAAGTTACAATCATCACTAACTGGTGATGCCACTAGGGTAGCAGGCTTTGATTGTGGTAGTGTCAGAGTGCATTAGGAAGAACCATAGCTGCCCAGGTTGGTGGTCCTGTCCAGTGGCTAGACAGTTGCCAGGGTCTGAGGAGACCTAGGGTCTGTGCAGTTCTTGGTTCTGCTGGTTCATGGGACCATTACTTTGTTTCTCTATACCTAAGTGATTTTTTAAATCTGTTTAATGGGAAGACTAATATTTGCCACACTTACGATAAGCACTGTGTAAGAACTAATTTGTATTCTGTTTGTTCTTACAAACATATTTTGAACTTACATGGTAGGATATTGCATGTAAAAACAAGTAAATAAAGGGCATACGCTTGAATGCATTTGCAAACTTACACAAATTTAAATATAGCTTTATTTCAGGATGGTATGAAACATTTTCTGTTACTAGGCACCTGCATCTTCCATTTAAAATATACAATAATTGGAGAATGATTGGAACATTGTAAGTACAGTTTTATTGCACAACTGCACAATTTGAAAAAGATGTGTGGAAGCACCTGAAATTAAAGGATGGATTTGGGACTGTATCTTCTTCCTGTTTAGTACTGGAAAATGTTAAATCCCCCAAATATCAGAGAGAAGCAGCTAAAAATGCTGGGAGGATTAAATGTTTCAGCAGAAGTCTTCTGATGAGAGTTGTAATTTACTTAATTTATGGAGTAATTAGGGAATCAGACTGTCCGGACGAGGTGAAATGTCAAGATGCTTTCAGTGGAGTCTTCTTCTAAGGAAGAGAACTCTGATGGTATTCCTGGATACCCACATTCTGGAAAGTATGCTTGAGAACTGAAGTGAGAAGATATTTTTAAATTCTTTAAACTTTCATAACTGAAAATATAACAGCAGTTATTACCTTCAGTGTGCAGTTCACCTCTATTCCAGTCACGTAATTTGCCCAGCTTGTTTCTGTTTTTGCTGACTGGTATAGGTTGACCAGCAAAGTGTACATGACTGCTCTTAGGTTTAATTTTGATGTTATTCAAGCAGCTTTTTGAATTCACCGTATCTGTGAGTTTATGTACATAAATAGGTATTAAATATTAATGTGGTAACATATAATGCATGTGTATTAAGCATCTTTTCCTCTTTACTCTCTTTTGCCTAATACACAAATGTGCACATACTATTTGATGATTTTCCTTATGTGATAGATACGATAGATCCCATATCTTGCTGACTACTGTACACAAAAGTCAAGCAAAGATTGTTTATCCTCAACAAGACTTCTCTCAGTAAATCTTCTAAACTAAACTAAATCTAAACTAAATCCAATAAACTCCTGCTACTGTTATGAAAACTCTCTCATCTTAATTTTCTTATATGGAAATACCTTAGGTGTATTTTAAAATGTTACTTCCTCTTCTGTTAAACATAGCATCTCTTTCCATTTAATTTAGTGACAAAGTAAGAGATGTTGTCAAGGTTTTTCTATGTCTCTGGTCTGCCATCAGCAGACTGGTTAGCTAGTCTTAGGTCAAAACAGAAACATGGGTATCATCAGGCTTTGATTTCTGGCTTCCCTTCTGGTCTTTTACTGTAGATTTGGACTTGAAAGAGACTCTGGCATTAGGTACTTTCCCTCACTCTTTTATTTATGTATTAGAGAACTAAGTGCAGTGGTTCTCTGTGGTTGCTCTTTTGGTGACGTGGTGTGCAGAGGGTGCCAGAATGAAGGTGTGTGCTCCATCCATACTCATCATCTAGTCTTAGGGGCTGAGCTGCTTGAAATCCTGAGGTGTGCACCCTGACTGCTGTGATCACTCCCCAGTCCAGTAGTTTTTGCTTGTACACCTCAGGACTTGAACATCCCCATCTCACCCACCTGCATCCAAAGGAAAAAAATGCCTGAGGTAGTGAATATAGTCTGACCCGGGAAGACAAGGTGATGGAGTAATATGTGCTGTTCAGTGAGAAGACACTGCCATCCCTATGTTCATCCTCCTATCTCTTTTCCAAAATGAAGGCCTGCTGTCCTGGGGTCAGTACCTGGTATTTGTGGTTTTTAATAGGACAAGCCATCTACAGTTGGTCAAAACAGGTACAGGATCTGGGGTATGGCTCTTATACTATATATGTCTTAATATCCAGGTTACCAGTTACACTAGAGATTTGCAAAAAGCTCAGAGAGGACCTGGATGAGATCATCATAGTAGTCCCACCTAATGCTACCACAGTGCAGATCCTGCAGCTCTAACATGCCCTGGTGTTTACCTGTGCATGTGCAGCAAATTTGACCAAACTTAGGCTGGCTGTGATTATGTTGCTTTGCACGAAAAAGTTTATCCAGCAGGACTGTATCAGCACTGCACCCTGTGTCCAAAATATGCTAGGCCTCCCCATGCTGTGGGCTTAAATCAACCTAGGAGAAGATCAGATGCAGTTAGAAAGCAGCAGAGGGGCTGCCTGATTTTTTGAGCCAGTTACGAATGGTTGTTGTTTTTGGTTTCAAAGATATTTCTCTGTTACCTTGGCCAAAAAAAATATTCCCTGGAAGTTCTTTTAGCTGCAAAATATCACTTGTCTTCTGGACATAGGAATACCATAGAGGGGGCACATTATCATAGAATCATAGAACCATTAAGGTTGGAAAAGACATCTAAGACCATCAAGTCCAACTGTTAACCCAGCGCTGCCAAGTCCACCACTAAGCCATGTCCCTAAGAACCACATTAGGAAAGCTTGTTCATATTTTTATTTAAAAAAAGACAATATACTCTTGCCTCTGTCCTCCTACGCACCTCCAAAAATGAACAAGACTTTGATCTTCCCGCGACTGAGTTATGCAGGCCCATTCTTCTCTGCAAACCGGGGCATCGCATCAGCAGTGCGGAGCAGAGCTGAGTCCTGGTCCCTCGAAGAGGGTGCTAAAGTGCTGCTTAGCAACACGCGCCTGTCAGTGCCAGCGGCCGCCCCAGCCCAGCAAGGCTGCCAGGGGAGACGAGTTTTCAAAGTGAGATCTTCTATTTAAATATTTCTTACAGTGTACAGATAGCTGGAAAAGAGGGCAGCAGGCAGAATGAAAGCAAAGAAACTGCGGAGGAGGAATGAGAAATAAAGGAAGGGTGTCAAGGCTCTGAGTGAGTGAGGATCCAAGGAAAAAGAAAAGGACAAGAGAGTAAAATTGGAGAAGGAAAACTGCAAGATGTAAGAGGAGTTGTGATTAGAGAAATCAGCAGATATTGAGAACTAGAATTGCTAGAAGAGGGATGTCTTCATCTTCAGGATGAATATTTAGGGACAAAATCCTACCAAAGTGAAATGAAACTGAAATAGGATGGTACAACAGTGATGATGGGATTTCTGTGTTGTTTTTCTTTTGTTCGCCTCTTTTTCAGAATGTATTAAGAAACAGTTAAATACAGTTACGCAGTATTATACAGAATACTCTTAACAGTAAAAAAGCATAGTAGCCCTTATTAGAATTAGAAAAAAAAAAAAAAGAGGAAGTTCTATGCAAGTTTTTATGTTCTTAAACTCACAGGGTTATTTATTTTTGTTTAAGACAACATTGAATTAGTCTGGATCACTAGAAATGCTTTCTGTTATTTTCTGTATAGACGCAGACAAGTTAGAGTTCCATTTATCATCAGAATTTTGTGGGTATGGCAAAACGTAGAGTTGGCAACATTGCCCTTTTCTTTCCAGTTTCCTTAGCAGCTACAATTACCCTTTCCTTCTCCCTTATGCTCCTGTGCTGCTTGAAAATGCTGTCTACTCTCTTATCCTTGACATTATTGGTAATTCTCTGATAGTCTCTTCTTTGGTCTCCTTTACTCCCTGGAGATTGCACTTTAGATTTGATGACAACAGTTTTTACCTGGCCACATCATAAGAGACCTTTTTACATTTGTAGTACCTGGGTATTTCTGACAACATCAGAGTCATTAATCACTCACATGGAAAATGCTTTTTTCCTTCAGGCTTCACAATATTGAGATTTTTCTTTCTCTCTTCCCTGCCCCCCCCTTCCCCCCCAGTTGTCAGCATTTGTGTTATCTTCTAGTGCCTTATATGCTGTTTTATTTATGGTGTGAGGAAAGAGAATTTCCATCAGGCCACTCCTTGTCTAACTTGGTAACTCATCTGTGGGTAACCTCATCTCATTTTGGGACTTTATGTATTAGGTGTGCATAAGGGTTTAACAGATGATCTTTCCCTCCTTACCTCAGACTTTTCTACATGGCATTCTGCTAATAAAATGTAAACATGGCAAAACCTGTCCAACTCTTTTCCCCAGGCTCTTGTGCTTCTGCACTTCCTTGAGGGCTACAGGCTTCACCTTCCTGTTCTGCATAAGCAAAACTGTGGTATGTAACTGTCACACCTCTTCTTTCTCCCTCATCTTGATACCATTTCCTACTGCATTTCACTTACTGCATGTCGAATACTGTCTTCCTTGTCTCCACTTCTGTTTTGAAACTTGGCTTTGATGCTTTGTTTGTCACCTTCTTGTTATTTGAATGTCCAGATTCCCACCTCTTGCCTCTCTCCAACCTTTCTAAATGTGCCTAGGAGCTGCCCTATTTTGTGTCTGATTTTGACTGTATTTATTGGAGGACATGTAACTATTGATTCCTTTTTCCACTTCCACCCTTGTCTTTCAGGTCTTGATTCCATTCTTATTCAAATCCCTCCTTTGTCAACAAACATTCAAAGGGACCTTTAAATCCGGGCTTTTGTGTTGCATCTTCACTAAGGCTTGCTTTAAGAAGTAAAATGACTCAGAAAATAAAGTAAGCAAGAGCTAACCCCTCCTAACTGTGTATGAATGCAACATCCCTGCTTTATTCTTCCAGCTGCTTTGATCTTCATTACTGCTGCTTCTTGTGTTGCCTATATAGATTATAAACAACTGTATTAAGGACTGAGTTTTACCTGCAAAGTACTGGTACACTGTGGGTGTTCTATAAAGAGAAGATGGTGACAACAATTTAGCAAATTTAGTACATTAAAAAATTTTATTTTGGTCTTTGACAGATATTTTTTTTTTTTTTTTTATTTTAGTATTCATCTAATAGAATGACTCCTGCATTGTGCATCTTGCAGTGAAAGTATATGGATTTTAAGCTCTTTTTATTGTTTACAATTTTTTTAGAAATAGTATTTTTCTTGCTGCTAATAGCATGTTAATATGTTCTCATCCAGTTGCCTCTGTCTCCTCAGTTGTTAAGCTTCACAAGCTGAATTTTCCTAAATCACATAAAGTGCAATACCTTTATTACTGAACTCCTGAGTATTCTGGCTGAATACTTGTGTGTGTTTCAGATGGTAATTCCTGCGGAAAAATAAGAGTATCTGATTAGGGTTGTGTGGAGATACTGGGGAAAGGCTGCTTCTACGTGAAGGACAGCAAGAAAGATTAGAATAAAGCGTGAGGAGGACCACAAAATTAAACTGGTTCATGAAGCATGTGGAAGCTAGTGGAGCTGATGAGAATGGGAAGGTTGATGCACACATTCTCTGTAGGCATTAAAATGTGCAGAAGTGACATGTGTGTATCTGAGGTCAAGACAGCTGAAGCTAGAGATGGCTTTAAAAGAGTAGCATAGGGAAAAAACCAGGTGAAAATCAGGCAGAAATGGACCCAGGCTGCAACGTGTGAGAACAAGTTGTTTTGATCTGAAGTAAGCTGCATTGAACATCCACATTTTTGTTGAATGCATGTTAAACACACGTATTTTTATCTAGCCAGTAATCTGTGTGTGCATGTTGTGACTGAGATGTGTACACCTGAGAGTTATGAAGGGTTTCACTAATTCCGAAGGCAAAATCAAGGTTTTGATTTAACTTTTGTTTCTACTGGTATAGGTATACCAACTCAGTTTCTTTTCCAGTTTTGAATACTTTTCATGCATAAGATCCAAGTTCACCTTTAAAGTATGCAAAGAATGAAAATTTCCACTGTCAGATTTTCCTTGCAGTGAAGTATTTTGCCTCCTACACACTGTAGTAGTATTATATTCACAGTCCTACGCAGGGTATGCCTGATCTGTTTCTTCATCTTGTCATGCTCAAACAGGAGCTGAGGTGTAGTTTTAGATGTCACTGTACAAGTACATGTAGATTTGCATCATTTCTGTGGCTCTTTGAGCTGTCCACGTCAGAATAATAATTGAAATACGTTTCCAGTATCTCTACTAGAACATATAACTGTGGAATTGTGGAAGACAGGTGTAGTAAGATAAAGTCCTGCAGAATTCATTCTGTGTGTAAGACTGTAAAATGCAGGGCCTACTTATTTATCTTTATAATAAATGGAAAACAGTTCACACCCAGGGGGGAATTGCTACTAGGTAATCAGAATCATCAGCAGTGACTCAAATAAGCCACGACAAAGTCTTGTGTTTTGCAGTTTTGTATTATACTCCGAGGTAATATCAGCTGTTTTAAAGGTGGTAGAGAAAGTAGTTATTTCCATGACAACTACGACAACAAGCACAGGTCTGTCTGCAGTGTCTTGGGAACTTCTATGTTTGATTTTTAGTATTCTCATTCTGAAAGTGATTTTCAGTTGACTTTGAACCTGGAATAGTATTTTCTTTTTTTCCCCCAAAGTATCCTAGATTAAAGTTACCACAGCTTGGGGAGAAGACAAAGCAAAGAAGTGCAGACTAGTGAGTGGTTAACTCCATTTTTGAATGCGATGTTCACATTGTAAGGTTAGATACCTTAAGAATAGATAGCCTATGTGCAGTGGAAGTTCTTGGAAAGCCTTGGCAATTGCTGAGCTGCCTCGAATGGTAAAGGTTTAGAAAATATGTCTATAGCCAACCTGCTATGAGAAAAGCTGAAAAGCTGCTGCTCCTGCTGGGTGTCACTTACTGCTGGGCGCTCAGCAGTTGGGACAATAGGTTGTATTATTTCGGTAGGGGCAGAGCATTTGTAAAAGTTTCTAAGCCACTCTTATTGAAATGAAAACTGAGTTCCTTTTGTTTCACTTTTGTTCTTGTAAAAATAGATGAAGACTTTTTTTTTTTTTTAAAAAAAAACCCTCACTTTGAATGCTTATGACTTCAAACTCTCCCAACTTTTT
The DNA here is from genome assembly GCF_003259725.1 of Athene cunicularia. Lineage (NCBI taxonomy): Eukaryota > Metazoa > Chordata > Aves > Strigiformes > Strigidae > Athene > Athene cunicularia. The sequence goes on along the minus strand of NW_020799095.1, from coordinate 32,941,027 downwards.
GTCTGCCACACTCAGAACTGATTTCTGTGAATCTTTAGAAACTATTTAGTCTGTAATTGTAATCAGCTGTATTGTTGGAAAACTTGTGTTAAACGCTGCTTGCTGTATGGCTGCGATTTATGGCAACTGCTACAATTCATGGCTTGATACTGGTGGGGGGTATCAATAAGAAATTGCAAGGGTGTTATTTCACTGAGCTGCATTTGACCATCTTCCAGCTACTCTTGTTTTCAACTGATGTCAGAGCAGTACAAGGTTTTGCAGGCATGAGATAATGTTACAGCCTTGGCATAGTGAGTAGGTGTATGGGCCAGACTGGCTGCTGCATTTTGCCTGGGAAAAAGATGCGAAATTCTGCCATTACACATTTAACAAAAATTATGTACAAAACTGGTGGAAACTCTGCATGTTCCTTCTAGGGCAAATTCAGTGAACTATTCAGTGACTGGTGATGAGATAGCATGATTGTTAGTGTAAAAGGAATGTGCCATCACAGTATTAAATTTAATAGCTGCCGTTTAAATGCTTGACTTGTCTCTGTGTGTTTGGCACAGTTTTAATATTACAATTTCCAGCTGTTTAGAATTGAGCATTTAATTTTTGAGATTGTTAGATGCTGTAAATTAGAATGCTGTCTTTCTTTGAGTCAGTTACAAAGGAAATTAAGTATCTCTACTGAAATGCTTATTCAGTAAGTTAATGTAATTTAACAATACATTATGCAAAAGAAGCCAAAAATCAAACTAGAGGATTATTTAACAATTAGCGAATCTTTTATAAATAGACACTGGGAGAGACTGGAGAAAGATTAAGTGTTGTTTCCCTCTCGAATTTCTAGTAGAATGATTTTATGATGATTTAAAATACAAGCTCAAATCACTTCGTAACATTAATTTTGATGAGTTTGAAAGAATGAAAAATCCCAGAAAGTTATAAAACAGTTGATGACATCTAGAAAAAGCTATGCACAAAAGGTCAGAGAAATTTTGCATGATTCAGTGGATGAATAATACATTATTTTTCAGAGAATATTTTATGAAGTGATTGTCCTTTGTTATGTTTATGTGTGAGAATTGGGTTTTGTCACCAGCAAGAAGAATTCATTTTCCTGTAGCTTTTTCTTAAATGCTAATTTATTGCTATGAAAGATGCCAAAGTGACAGATCTGAAGAATGAAGCCCTCTATTTATCTTCTGAATGGATGGAGCATGAGTAGCAGTGAAGCCTTTCTCATGCTCTTTTGCCAGTGCGCCACAATCTTTTTACCATGTCCTGAGCATATTTTTACCAGTGAGAGGTGCTTATTCATTCCATAGTTTCCCTAATGGACTACCAAGGGTATCAATTAGTGACAAGTGAACAGTAGTTTTACAGCTTGGATACCTGCCCAGTAGGAACAGAAACTACCAACTCTTTCACATAGGCCATAGGACAACCATCAGAGTAGTGAATTAGTGTCACTGCAGATAGGAACTGTTTGCAGTTGAGCAAAGGAAGGACAGAAAGATCCTGTTTTTACCACTAAATGTCTTAACGTGTAGAAAAGGCTTCCAGTTTAGCTCATTGTGCAATAATTTTTTACCTGTGACGCTAAAGTTGCAGTACTACAGATGCTGCAGTAGAGGAATAAGTAAATAATAGATGAAATATTTTTTGTGCATATGATCTCTCAGTGCCCTTTTGTCTAGTCTATATGAGCTTGGTATGAGTGGTGCCAGAGCTTTTAAAAACCTAGGACTAGAAAATAGGATTATTGTGGTTTAGAACTAGCTTTCAGATTCCAATTTTATTTGCAGTGTTGTGCTTGCTTTGGTTATGGGTACTGAATTTAATTCCTTTGTCCTGCAAACATAGAAATGGAAACAAGAAAAATATCAGAAAAGGGCACGATAAATTGGAATCTTGTATAAAACATGCATAAGATAAAAGCAATACTTGTTAAGATTAGTCGTCTTGAGCATTCAGGTAATATAGCTTTACATGTTCTTAACAGCTGTTTCCGTGCCTAACACTGTTATCAACTTGAAATTCTACAGCAGATTTGTTCCAGTGAGTCTTGTCTAGGCTTGTCCAGACTTGCACATTGCATTTGAAACTCTCCTAATTCCCTCCTGCTTCCAGCTCCCCCATTGTCAGGCTTTTGCTGTAAATGCAGGCACAATTCTGTCCCCTTACACTGGTCCTGGTTGACAGAAAACCTGGGAGCTTGTAGGGCCTGTGTGTCACAGCCCTGTGTGGAGTGGCTGTATGGGCATGCTCAGGAACGTGAAGTTTAATTAACAAAGGGGTGAATTTGTAACGTATTAATTAAATCAGATTAAACTAGGCCACTTACGAATGAAAATGTCCACATGGGGGTTTAAAATGTTTTAACTAATGTGTTTTAAACTCACACTTCAAGTCAATTTGGCTCAGTGTTCACGATTTTCCCTGTGCTGATATGGTCATCGAATTTTAAATAAGAAAAAGATTTGATGCAATTTCTAATAAAGAACACCCTGCGTGTCATTGTGTCTGTCCATTCCCCCCCCCCCCCCCCCGGGAAATAGATCTGCAAGCTTTAGCTATCGGTGAATGAGAGTAGTAGAAGAGGTGGAAGCTAGATGCTGAACAGAGTTGGTGTGGTGCTCCTTTCTCATGATCCTAGCAGCTTCCATTACTGACAAGGATTTGGGGAACCAGTTTCTGTTCCAAAGCAGGCTGACCTCCCGTATTTCACTGCTCAGGCACTCTAGTATTAGTTAAGCGAGCATTTGGGATGGCATGCTCTCAGGCTTAAGCACTGTGTTTTTTCTTTTTTTGTTCTACCTTCCAAGGAAGAGTCTGAAACATCCCACTATAGACTCATTCTAACCGTTGACCTCTGGCTCAATGAATATTTAAACACTTCGCAAAAAGTTAGGTATCTCTGAGAAAAAAAGATTAAAGGACACCACTCCAGAGTATTTAGTGATGCAACAATCAGTACGAGATGGTGTCTAATAATGCTTTGGGTCAAAGAAAATTACAGATGTGAGAAAGTGAGGTAGTGTTTCTTAAAATAAAAATATTTACATTCAGTTTTCTCAGAAATTATATTAAAAAAATTTGGCTCTGTAATTGAAATGACAAAGTTTTTGCAGTCTTCAGTTTGCTGAAGAAAGTTAATCAATTGGAAATGAAAATAACATTACTCATAGACACAAACTGCAATCCTAACAGCATTCTTTTTTTTTTTTTTTCTGTTTTAAAAATGAGAGATACACACAATTTACCTATGTTATTGATTTTTTTTTTGTTTTGTCTTTTTATTTTTTTACTTGTTAGCATGTAAATCTGGAATAATTGTTAAATAATTATACAGTATCTGAATGAGGGTGACCCTGGGGATCTTGACTAACCGATTTCTTATTTAATAGAAATAACTAACATCACTTTTATATGTTTTGTCTGTAGTGAGTATGCTTATAATAATTTTTTAAAAATCATAAAAGATGGCTAAATTGTGTGAAGCTCTTAGATATGTTTTTCTAAATGTTCTTTTTCTAGTTATCAAATTACACCCTTTTTCATAGCCACAAGTAGCCATTTTTCTCTCTACAGTGTCAGAAATTCTGAAATTCCCATTCTGCTGTCTTCACCAACTCTTCCCTGATTTCACTGTTCTCAGACAAAGAAAAATGTTTTGGGGACTGATTTTCCCATTACTTACATTTGAGTGAAGGAGGACAACTCCATTTTAGCAAACTGGTCTAGCAACCTTCTGATTTACCTTACCTCTTGTTTAAAAAGGAAAGAACTAAATCTCTTGTTGTTTAATTGTGTAGCATCTGGTTTTCCTCTTATAATTGCAAGAAAGTTGAGTTATAATAATGGGCTATCCAGACAACATCAGATTTTGTGGATATCAGACACCACAGATCATAAGCATCTGTTAATAGTAGTTCCCAGCCAGTATCTTTATCTTTAGACTATTTAGGGGGAAGCTGTCTTGTTTTTAACAAATCTCTTCTAGATGCAAAGATTAAAATTTATAAAAATTGCTACGCGCGCACATATTTTACGTTCTGAAGTCATTGATCAAATTGTTTGTAGTCTTGTCATTAGTTTGGATGTTGCTTTGTGGTCAGTTTAGTTGAGCTCAAACTGGACTGCCACTGAAAGTCTCAGTTCTGTCCTCCCTTCTCCTGTGTCTGTCACTCTCACCTTTTTGGGATCAGTATTGGTGCTCCTGGGGCTATGTGACTGGCAGTGCTGAAACTAGAGAGACATCAGATTTACATAGCAGGGTGGCGGGGGAGAGGTGGTGACGGATCTCACCTTTTGATGGTAACAGGTGTTAGGTTTTTACATTGACCTAAGCTGATTAAGAAACTGCCCTTTTGGCCTATTCAAATTATTTGTAATTTCAGCTGAGGTGAGTGTGTGGCTTTTAGTTCCTTCCCTAAATTCAAGTGGGGTGGTGGTGGTCCAGATAACTTCAGTATGCATGAAGATGCTTCAGTCAAAGCAGTAGCAAGTAAAAGTTCATCTGATCATCCTGTGTTTTTTTCGGACCTCCTGCTGTTCATTTCAGTGTGCCTCTCAATGATTTCCTGCTCACAGAAAGCATGTGCTGTGTTAGCACTAACTTTTTTTTTTAATGTGTGTGTTTGGACACGCCACCACCTGGTGAACAGGTTTTGAATTACCATATTGCTTCTGGTTCTGTCTGAATTGTTTCCACATTAGGAGATACTGTGTGGAGTGAGCAGATGGACAGGATTTTCTGGACAACCTCAAAAGCAGCTATGGTGAAGTACGCATTCTGACCATAAAGGATGCCAGATCGTGGGCTCTAACTACCTTGCGTTCTGTAACTGATGATTGTGTGGCTGGGCTTGACCAGATGTGCATAACCTAATAGCAGTAATTATAGTGGAAAACACTGAGATGATGGCACTGCTTTGAGCTGTCAAGTTAGACGAGTTCTCCTTTCTCTTCCTCCAAATCCAATTAATTCCATCTGCATTTTCTTCTAATTCCCAGTGGTATTTATGAAATAAAATCTTAAGTTTCTAATCTAAGAACTAATTGTAAATTAATAGCGCTAGTATGTAACAAAGGGAAGAATTAATGCAGGCCCACACATTCACTTTTCTTTTTTGATTACATTTCTGTACTGGATGGATCTCTCAGGACTTCTACCAAGCTGTGACATAGTCAGAAGAGTGTTTATATGGTGATGAGAGAGGTGTGGGTTTTTTTTTCAAACTCATAGCTTGGCTAGGCTTCTGATTTTTTTTTAAAAAAATTCCGTGTTCTGCGAACAGTCTTTTAATGGTTTTAATGAATTGCTGTATTTATTCTTGGGGGCAGGGGAATTATTTAGAATAAATATAGACGGTTTTGCAAGAAAAATCAATGAGGTTTGTGTTTCCTGTTGTTGGTTTGCTTTTGTGTTTAAGTGCTGCCAGAATTACTTGTAGAATGGAAGGCTTAAAATTTACTGCCCTTTTGCTGTTGGAACAGTATTCCTGAGCTGTATTTTGAATGTCCTGAATTTGTTACCTACTATAATTTCTTATGTCCTTTATGTTTGTATAGCTGAAGACAGTTCTTTTATTAACATTTAGAAAGCTAAAGTGCCATTTGCTTGCAATGCATGAATTTGTATTCGCCTTGGAAAGGTAACGTTTTGAACTTGGAAGATGATGATTAGTGTCTCTTCTCATTAATCAGACTGTGCTGCTTTTTTCTTTGTGTATCTCTGCTTTTCATTAGTGTAGATATTTAATACTCTATGCAAGCTCTGTATGATGCTGGAGTAAATATCTGCAGCTCTTGTTTCCCCTTAAATCTTTTGCTCTGCTATTACTTTGGTCTTGTAGGGACTGTCCTTTATAATTTCCTGTATTATCCATATGTGTTCAACCAGCTTTGATATTAATAACAGATTAGACCTTTGCTGTCTGTCATGAGATCCACTGGGCTTAACATCCTACCAAAGAAGAACAACAACTTGTAGGAGAGGGAGAAGGCTGTTCAGAGAGCTGAAGAGTCAACGAACCAAGAAGGTGTCTTGTTCAGTATCTCTCTTCACACAACAGACTTTTCAAGACAGGACTGTTTTATCTTTTCAGAATCAAATGTTTTGTTGGCATGCAACATCATAATACAGATGCTAAAAACCCACCTTGCATGAAATTATTTAGGCTTAAGAAAAATAAATGCTTCCTTGAACTGGGGTGTTAAGGATTCAGTTAACTTTCTAACCTTTCTCTGTCATTGTGCTAGTTTGAGAGCAGTGCAAATGGTTTTTTTTGACAGGAGACCTGTTAAGCCTAATAACAATAAAGTTGTTAAATTTTCTCAGTGTCTATGTTGTGTGTTTTCTCAAGGGAGTTGTAAAAGTGGATGTAAACACTGAAACACATTCAGTTATCCAGTGGCTTGATTCTGACTCAGTTTATTTTTCATCGCTCCTTTGAAGCGAAGAGGCCTCAGCCTGACTGAACTGGTGTCTGGTGGCTTTCGCTGCTGTGAAGTGGAGCTCCTGAGTGCTGGAGCATGGAGTTGTCTGCGTTGCCTCTTCCAGACTTGGGTGGCTGAGCTATGCCCAGAGGCAGGAAGGATGGGACTTTGAATTTATCATTTCCAATTAATTTCCAGCTACCAGACTGGCCTTTGGAGTCTCTGTGCCCTGGGTTTTTAAATAGTAAGATCATGAAGGCCTGTTGGGATAGCTAGGAGGAGCCAGACAGCATTCTTTGAGGCTTCTTAAGCTGGAAGTGAACAGTCTGTCTTTATAAAATAAACTGTCTTGTTCAGTCGGAGATGTTGGCAGTTCTGGAAGAGACTCATGGAAAGGGTTATGAAGCCTTTCCTGGGTGGAGGGAGTGCAGCTTTGCAACTAGTGACTCAGCCAGATATCAAACCAGATTGATTTCCAGCTGATCAGCAGACCTTTCCTTTCTGAGTATGGTGATAGACAAGTCAGTCAATGACTGTCTTCAGACCCATCAAATTGAAGCCCATCAAATTGGTCCTGCTCAATTTCAGTTCAGACCCAGACTTGAGATAAAAAGACATTAGTATCATTGAACAGTGCTGCTAATGAATAGTGGCCAGATGTGCAACTACCTTTCTCTGACTTGTTTAAAGAATGTGATAGTTTAGTTGAGATACTGATGACTCTCCTTAATGGCAGTAGCAAGGGCTTTATTTTTCTTGCAGTAGGAAAGGAGAGACTGTTCATCAATGGTTAATTTTTACTGCTAAATAACCAGACCAACAATTACTGCAGCTGTTAGGACTCAGATCATCCCTCTCTCTGGAAAGAGTTTTTGCGTGATGTTGTGGCTAGGAGAGCAAGCAATTAAAATCAAAGTTTTGAGAAAGGAGAAAGATATGTTGCTGTTGCTGATTTTTAAGTGCGTAACAGACAAATGCTGCCTTAAAAAAAAAGGATAAGAAGCTACGGCATTGAATTGGTATTCACTCCATACAGCCCATTTAATGTGTAGTAGATGGAAGGAATGTTGCGTCTTATATATCAAGCTTGACACAGCAGCAATATGCATTAGAAGTGAACACTTTTGCTGAAATACACTAAACCATGTTAGCTATTTGAACAGACTTGTGTTGTAACTGATAAAATTCTTAAGTGTATCTAGTTGGGATATTTTTTGTAGTACAAAGCAAGCAATAAATGCCTTTGTTTTATAAAGATGAGACATTAACACCACTAACAGTATAGTTGACAGTACTAAACATATATACCAAGCAGTTATCAGAATTTTTCATTTACTTTGAGTGTATTAAGTGAATATACAAAAGCATTCATCTAATATAAGGTGCTGATAACTTTCAATCTGCTATGTCAAATTCTGTTTCACTAGAGGTCAGTGTCTTCTTCTATCATCTGTGTCTTTGTATTTTGACTCAAGTTGTCAATATCTTATGCTGGATTATTGTTAGTGACTTGCACATGTAGGTGTAAATCTCTGGCATGTGCCCCAGCATGCTATTAATTGGAGATTATCAAAACATAACACAAAATGTCTTTGAACAGAAAGTGTAATTCAATTTCCAAAGGAGGAATTCAGTTTCTTGACCAACTTGCTGTTAATATTGATGCTTGGATCCTTATGATTCTCATTCATAATGATACCCAAAATGAACTTTTTAACATGGAAATTAGCCTCTCTGTCACCTCTTCTGCTTGCTGTTCCTTTGTCAGCACACAGGGCTTTTGCAATTGAGTTTATTAGAGTTGGAGTTGTGTGGAGTTTTTTTGTGGCTGTTTTAGGCTTTTCAGCCCTCTTTTCTAACAGAAGCTGCTGTGCGGTTCATGGTCTTTTCAATCAATTTCTGCTCCATCCTACATCTTGCTGATAAGGAGGCTAGAATTCCAGCCCTGTCATTTGGCTTGTTATTGCAGTTGGCATCTTCCAGGAGTGAGCTCTACGACAGCTGTTGAGAGATTTTATTTTGCTATAATAATGATATTTTATTCCCAGACTTTTTTCCTGCTTGTAGGAATTACATATTCTCCCATTACAAAAAGACATGCCAATTTTAGAGACTGTTTGTTTTGAGCAGCTGTACATCTCACTTCATCAGTTAATAAAAAGGAAGAGTTTAATTTTCCTGCTTAAAAGAAGCTGAGCCGCTGATTGAAGTTGCCATTCCCTTAAGAGCTCCGTTCACATGCTTCAGCTTTAGAAGACATAATTCTAGTGGTGTACCCTGTTTGTAGGGAGTAGGAAGGAAATTACGTCATTCAGGAGAGACATAATTGTGCAAAAGATGTGAATTATAGCTGGCTTTAGAGCTGCAAATAATTGCTTTGATTTGTTGACTTAAAATTGTAAGGGGGAAAAAAAGAAGCACTGCTGGTGTTTCTTCATGTAACCTTCACTGGAAGCTCTTGGTGGCATGTTGTGTGTGTATAAATTGACACTGTTCTGCTGCTGTTATTGTAAACAAGCAAACTCAAACCAGCTGAGGCTCTGCCCCTATATATTTTGTGTACAATGTTACTTTGTCTCATACGAAGAAAATAACTGTTTTTCTACTTGGATTTGCACAACAGTGAAAGATTTATGCTTCATTCTGTCTGAATGAAGATTTCCTCTTGTGCTCTTTCCAGAAAGGAACCTGAACAGAGTTCAAATTGCTGTGTGCCAAAGGAGTTAGATGAGTGAGCTACACTCAAAATCAAGAACATCTGTGGGAAACAGTTTGTGAAAATATCAATTATACATATTTGAATAATTTATAGAGACTGAAGGCTATATTGAAACAGCAGCCAGTATCCAGGGCTAAGGTATTGTCACACCAGTGCTCTTAGCTGTCCGTTAGTAAAATAGAGGCTGTGTGTAGGTCCTAGCTGTACTCATTTTCTTTTGTTCACCTGTCACCTTATACAGACTATTCATGCTGTGTATCCTTTCCACATGAGTATATTTATAAATGAGAAGAATTACTTCAAACCCTGTTTCTCAGCTCCTGTATTTCACCAAGCTCTCTTTTAAGAATTGAGGATTGTAGTCTTGCAGGGGGTAGAGAAGGGGTTGTGTTGTTACCTGGGATTCCTCTTTCCTTGGTAGCCAGTACTAAAATGTAGATCATAGAAACAGCCATATGGGGTCAACCAAAGCTCCATATAGTGTGTATCCTACTTGTAACAGTGGCCTGTGATGGATGCTTGAGGAAAGAATGTCTGAATACATCAAAAACTTGGGAGATTTCTGTCATATATTCCTAGTTTCCAGCACTCTGTGACATGGTACTTTCTTGGTTTAAGTTCTGTTTTTGTATTGAACTGTTCTGGATGGATTTTATTTTTTCCTAGTTTGTTCAGTAATTTTTTGACTCCAACATCTGGCTTACAATAAGAACACCTAGTGAAGATTTTGTTGTTTCTTTCCTAAGTCTTTCTAGCACTGACCCTGCATTATTAATGTGGAGTTAGCAGTCTGTATGAAATTTTTGAAAATTTGCTTCCAGGCTGTCTTTATACTTGCTTCTGGGATTCAGGGGTTGTGTATTAAGCCTGATCTTGTCTGGGCATTTCCTCACTCTAATTCCTCATCTGCTTTTTAAGGATTTTGCATCCTACTGAAGCAAGAACCATTATTATAATTATTATTTTGGATAAAAAAAAGTTGAGAGTAGGTGTCTTAAAAGTGCCTAGAGGATGGATATAGGCATCCAGCTCTCATTTAGGGAGCTGGTGCACAATTTCAAGGTGCTTATAAGAATGCAGCTCTTGGGTTATGTCCCTGAGGCACAGTGCAGTGCTATGCAGAGATGCACTCAGGAGTCTCTAAACGGTTGTTCAAGTGCTAAAAGCAATACTGCTGTGTTAGCGCAAAGATCTGCCCAAGGTAATTAACCCTGCAGAGGAACTAGGTAAAGTAAGTGTGGTAGAGAACTATACTTAGACTGCAGAGCAGGGTTAATGGAAAAGAACATGCTAGTCGATCATTCTTGTAGAATTACATTAATGTATGCCATAGTTATGCAGTAATAATGTAAAAATAAAATCACATCGCTAGGAATTTTATGAAATAAAGTCACGGGTAATGTCTGGTCAAGGACTGTAAGTTGCCCATCTTTCATGTAGACTCAACAGTCATGGTTTCACTCATGAAGGGAGGTTGTTGGTAAGGCAATTCTAGTCTTTCCCTGAGCATTGCACTGTGCTGTATGTGAAGATTCCAGTCATATGACATTATTGGTATAGTTTTGCTGCACCTCTTCTGTCCCTTTCTTCTCATCTTGTTTTCCACACTGTTCTCGTAACTAGACCTGGACATACTCTTAAGTGTTTACTTTAAGGCATATTTGCTCTGTATGCAAGCAGAGTGACTCATGGTTGATAACCAGTGGCTTAACACCTACTGTATCTCTTCAGTTCTGTTGTCAGATAAGAGTAGCGTTGGAAAAAATTTTGGGTCTGTGTCTGCTAGTGGCCGAATCATGCTCACAGAAAACCGTGGAAGTGTGATTGAAGTAATTAACAATTGTTGGTCTTTTTGTCTGTTCCTTGCAGAGATGTAAATAGAATTGCACAGTACAGGCACTGAAATACGGGAAGCAGCAGAAGCAAAAAATCACGGTGTTTGAAATCAATGGCACTGTACTTGCAATTAAATGCTGCCTTGAAGTAGACCCTCAGAGTTGCATTTCATGGCTTTTGCAGCAACTGTTCTCCACTGTGTTCTGTGCAGAGTGCCAGGGATCCTCCAGCAGGAAGTGATGGAGCTGGAGGGTGGCTGGGCAGGAGTGAGGGGCATGTAGGACAGCTTGACATCAGCCTGACGCACAGCTGCGCTGGGAAGCCAGGGGACATCTCTTTGTGGAGGGTATGAAAGCTGTGGGGAGAAGGCAGAAGGGAAAGGCTCTAATAGGAAAAAAGGAGCAGCAGAACAAAATAAAAAGTCTGGTTCATTACTGAAATATTTTAGGATCCTGAAATGGCTGAATTCTTTGATGTTGCTGGCAACTGTCAGCATGATGCTAAAGTAATAAGTCTAGATAGAAGGGTCAAAACCAGAACTAGAGATATAACAGTGTTGGGTAATCTGCCTTTCAGTGAATAGAAAAAGGATAATGGTCATAAAAATAAATTCTAAATTTTTTCCTAAGGTTTACAAGCAGAGTACAGTGCAGTCGAATTAGTAAGTCTTTAAAAATAAATTACTGCTGCATTGGGTTGATGCCATTATAGTGACAGATGACCTGGATTGTTTTGCTGGGAAGGAAGTACCCTTCCCTTGAGAAAAAGTCACAGCTGCTTATCTTGGCTGTGCAAAAACAAAACCTTAAATATTTATTTTTTTATGCATTTTACATGGAGAGTTCAGAGGGGAAAGATATTTCTTTTTATTTACAATATCAGTGAAATAATTCAGATTTTTGTTTTCTTTGAGGGTGTGTTATGGATACTAAAAATACCTGTGGTAAGTTTGCAGTGATCATTGACAGGCCTCCTCTTTTCATAACAGAAGGTGCAGATGATAACTTTCTGCAAATCACTAATAGCAAAATAAAAATAACAAAGTGATTATAATTTCTGAGCTTTCTGTCAAAATGCATGGTCGTTTTTCCAAACCTGTGTAATGGAAAACTGGTCATGTCGGGCTAATTTCTCTAGTGGCTACTTTTAAATTATTTGTCCTTCTGCTTTAATCAATGACATTGAGAAAGACTGGTGTGGAAAAATGTCATTTGTTTTGAGAGCATAGGAGGTAGACAGAGAGCCTACATCTCCCTGTTCTTGGTTGCTTCTGCATGTGTGCTGGGCAGGGCTGCCTTCCACGAGTGCTAGAAGGTGTTTTCCTTCTTACACAGCAAAGAACAATTGAGGAAATTGCTACAGAAGTGGGATTTACAATTTTCCCCCCTTCAATTTAAATTTAGATACATAAAATTATGTCTTTTGAGAAATGACGATTTTTTTGTTGTTGTTACTAGAAGTGTATCTTGTATAGGCTTGAGAAATTTTATTTTCACTTGTGAAAATTTGTAGTATTAAACACAGAACTCTGTATCTCTAAATCTCTTAAGTCCTGTCACTTTAATGTAACTTCCTGATGACATGTAATCAAGCATGTATTAATCAAAGCAGAACTGGAACATGTCAGCAACCTAAAACAAAAGCAAAATATTTTCGGCTGCACACATGCAGTGATGCCATGAGAAATACAACAGTTTGCTGAAAGCACGCAAGTTGTCATGTTGGCATGGTTTTAAACAAGCAAGGCTAAATGAGGCACAATATGACATTTTGGAGTTCATGTTGGGAATAAACATGCCACAACAATCAACTGTCTTGTCAAAGAGCTACAAAAATAATTTATTTCCCCTCCAGAGCAACTCCTAGGGAAAGAATAGTTAGTGTATTAGCTGTCTGGGAAAAAATTAATATGCAGATATGAAAGGGGAGAATGTTTGGGTAATGTGAAAAAGAAACATCAAAAGGAGATGTAGTTTGTTGAATGTATTTTTTTGAGCACCAAAAAGAACAGCTTACCATAATTTCCATTTAGGCCTGTTCTATAAGCAGGTATATCCCAGCAGCAGAGTGTATGGATGAAACCGTCAATTGAATATCAAATACATTCTTGACTATTTGATGAATTCTTCCAGTATTTTCTTTGCGCAGTTTGATTCTAAAACATAGTAAATATGCACAAGTGTATATAAAATACTGCTAAATATAACAGCGGATTTTTTAAAATGATAGTTTTCTATGTAGTTGTTGAAAGATCTTTAAAGTAGGAAGTTATATTTCTCTGTATTTTAACATTGGCATCACAGTAAATACAGTGCCTTTTAATTTCCTCCTTGAATTACAATCTGAAACCAGCAACAAGACCTACTTAGGGAAACTTCCCCATCAGAAGTGTTTGAGCAGGAAGCAGAATGCTAACAGATGCTGTAAAGGACTTCTCTGTAAATTGCAGTGACTTTGGCAGGCAGAACTTTGGGAAGACTGCCTTTCTTGGCCAGTGACATGCTGAGGGTCTTGAGTCCTTCCTTGTAGCACTCCACCATTGTATTATTTTGTTCAAGGCTTTATTGTGAATCATAAAAAAGGCTTCTGTTTCATACAAAAAAAACAGCTCTTGACTTTAAGGAATTAAGGAGATTCTGAAAATAAATCTGTAAACCTAATTCAGAGAAGTTTTTAGCAAAACTTTACCGTCATGATCTAAAGACTATGATGCTGGACCTTGACACTTCTTTTTTTTTGCAAAGCTTTTGGGGTTCGCTTAGGAAATAGGCCACCTAATTTAAGGACTGATTTTGAGGTGAATCTGGACTGCAAATACATGCCATACTCATGACACGTGAAGACACTGTGTTTGGTAAGAAGACTTTGCTGCTTTTTTAGCTTTAGCATTGCTCTCCCTTTGTCCAGACAACTGTGATGGCAGTCTGCTTTCCTCATTAGGCTGAGCACATGCCACGTGTCTGTCTGGTCATTTCTCAGCAATTGTTAAGCATTTTTCCTTGGTTGCAGCCACATTTGACGGAAGGTCAAGTTAAGCTGATGGCTTTTGCGAGTTTCCCAGAAAGGCACCCAAAGAGAAGAGAGAACGGGTAAAAGCTTACTCAGATAAAAGCGGGTGATAAAATGAGGTCATGAATTCAGTGCTTCTGGGCTATCAGGGTATCTGCATACAATATTGTTTTCCAGAGTTGTATTTACAGAACCCTGAATTTCAGCTCTTCTGTACTTGTTTTCTGTCACATTTCACTGTTGCTTTTCTGTTGAACTCTGGTTGTTGGTTTCTTTGAAACTGCAAAACTTCATCTCAAGACTGTTGTCTAAAATACATGCATGTTCTTCTCCTTAATTACTGACAAAGGCCCTGGAAAAAAATCAGACTATAATAAGAGATGCTGTGACCTTGTTTCTGAGATTTCAAGAGTTTTTTTGGCTAATTTATTCTTTTTTTGGGGAGGGTGGTGGTGTATCTTTTGTAACAGATGTTACCAAGGGTCAACACATGTATGTGGTATTGTTTGGCTTGGGGGAAGGGAGATGCATATTAACATGATTACTTGCAGGGTGAAAGATGGTGAGGTATTTAAACTGGTTCTGGCTTTAGACCAAAGTGAAAAATTAATGGTCTGTAATGTTGTTGGCTTTGTTTGATGAAGTGCTTAGTGAATGTTATTCAACTGAAGAATAAATATTCTTGATATAGTTGTTGAGAGAAAAGAAAAAACATTGCAGCACATTGTAACTTTGTGGTGTTAAGCTTTCATTTAATCAGCATGTTAATCATTAGCTTTGGTTTTGGCTTTTAAGTTCTGGAGTGAGGCAAGGCTGTTCTCAAAAGTATGTTTAAGAATGTGAGGTGGCCAAATCAGAGAGTCTTAATTACTGACCAGGCTTTGTTTCAGTAACTGTGGTATATTGCAAAGGGCTAGAAACGATGAAGCTTTGCCTACTTTTCTAAATTTAGATCTAGGTACCGTATTTCATGGCAATGCCTGCAACTCTCTGTTGCCTCTACATCAGCAGGATCCCTCTGCGGACTAAGGTCATTATGGGCAGTTGTTATGGCCAGTAAGTGCAAGATAAGTGGATATGTGACTAAAGAGACATAATGAGGTTAGGTACATTCAGAATATCAGTGGATTAATAAATAGTTGAATAAACCTTTTATGAAGAAATTAGTGGTGAACACAAAGCATATATAACAAGTAGGTATTTTTTTAAGCCATTGCTACAGTACTCTTCTGGATATATTAGCAGTAATCATCCTGAGTAGTACTTTGCAGGGAAGGGTATGATGGTGTGGGGGGTGTTTGCACTTTGACATATTATTCTTGTATGCATGTAATGCAGATTTTTTGTGAGTGAGAAATATAAATTGTGATTGAAATATGTGATAGAATATCTGGTGGATGCTTAAGGAAAAGGCACTTTAACTGTAGAATGAGGTGAAGAAACTTTTAAGAAGTGGCACATTTCTTATCTAAATGTGCGATGTTGTCTTGGATAAAATATTGAATCATAAAAGCTGTTGACTTTTCTTGGTAGTTTGAACCTTCAGCTATTGAACAATGTATAATTCATATTTAGGGAGGTTTACTAAATTATTTTTCTGTTCTTTGTTATGTCTTGTAGGAGAGTAGTGTTGTTAGTTGGTAGACATCTTTCAACCTGAGTACCCTATATTATCTTTCCAATATTGAATTACTTTTATTAGGTTTTGTTATTATTTACTTAAGGTAGCACAAAATTCTTAATTAAATTTGATTATTCTAGTGTGTACATACTGCATTCCTTTATCCTATTTTGTGAATCAAACTTAAGAAAAAGAGAAGTTAATTTGCAGTGTAAAGTGACGGTTACTGCAGATAGGCTAGAATAATACTGATAATGTGTAACTTAAACCAGTTACAGAATAGCATAACAATGTACAGACTTTTCTCTTGATAAATATCTAATTTTTTGGGGGATAATGAAAGTTAATTTTTGGTATTTTACAAAAAAGTTACACAGTTAACATTGGCAATTAAATTTGGAAAAGGACCAGAACTGACCAATTCAATAACGGCTGGAAATGAACATCAAATCTCCTACTCACAGCACAGAGTTTTTGAAGTATCTGTATGAAGTGTTGGCGAAGATGCACTGCATGTACAACATGGAGCTCTTAAGGTTTTTTAAGATGAAAGCTACCTGTTAGATTAATGTCAAAGTATTTTTATGTAGAAACTGTTGAAAACACTACCTGGGAGATAAATATGTATTTTAAAAGAACAGGACCAATGAAAGCCGTTTGGGTGGTAGGTTGCATGATCATGAAATGTTTTGTGTTGGGTAAGGAGAGTTCCCTTGTGCTGCGAACTGCACTCTTGTGCTGCAGATTTTAGACACAGTGAAACCACAATTCCTGCAAGGGCAAAAGACTCCTAGAAATGTGGCATGGAGTCACATCATTGGTATGAGAAACCCCAGTAATGTTTGGATCTTTTGGAACAGCAGCAATCTTGGAGATGATTTTGTTTAACGTAAATTCTCAGAGTACTGCTGTTCTAGATATATGAAACATAAGTCCGAAAAACCTGAAAGCATAAATGAAAGCCCCACCCTGCCCCTGGTGTCAGAATTGGTCCTTGTTATAGTACACTACAGTGAGCTTTAAGAACTGGAGTGCTAAGGCCAGGATCCTGTCAGCTACTTCAGGCACTGTTGTTTCCTATATGTTATAACCAGTTAATAACAATAGAACTGAATAAAAGCCCAGCTAGCCTTTTATTTGTTTAAAAACCCAAACAATTTATGCATAATACTTGCCTTTGATGGCAAAGTATGGATTTATTTTGTGAAGCAGGAAGACTGATATCTATGAGATTCATTAAGATGACTGAGAGGGGCAATAGGCACACATGTCAAACCAAAATACTGAAATCTTTAATGTAAAATTTTGCACGTCTAGATCCCATGTGAAATTCTGAGTAACTTGAGTGCCTGGAAAGTTTAAAATGGTAATGACGAACTTTTTTTAAAAACTAATGTTAATTAAAAAATTTACTGGATAATGACATTTTCATGAAAGGTCATTGTAAAATGGACACAGAGGAGAGCAGGTTCTATTAAAAATGCTTCAGTTTTGTTTAGTCTAATGATCCCCATACTGAAGTGTATATACCACTGGTGGTAAGTGAATTACTTTAAATTGATACGGCGTGGCAGCAGCTGGAGCAAGGTTCCCTCCTGCACCGCAGGGCAGTGCCACAGCAGCTACTGTGAGCAGCCCGGTGGTCCTGGCTTTCTACCTGTTCTTCTAACACCCAGAAGACAGTGGGCATGAGGCTAGAAGCGGTCAGCTGTGGAGCCCAAGGTTGGTGGCAGCAGATGTGCTGAATGTGGCATGAATGAAGGGGTCTGGTTTTGACTGGGGAGTGGTAGGGAGGAGGTGAGCACTTGTCATAGACCCTATATACTAGCTGAGATAAGGGAGGATATGGGGGTAGGGTCCCAACTCAGGCTCTGAAGTACTGATACTGTGGTTGATTCCAGCTGCGCTTAGGCCTGCTGATTTTGAGTTCTTTTTTTTCTGTTCCAGTAGTTAATTTGTGTAATATACATTCATCGAGTAGTTCACTGAGTAATATACAAGATACAACTCAACCTTTTTTTTAACCTGCGTGGCTCTTGTGAGTGATGCAAAACCGGATAGCATGATAACATGAAAATGTGAGCAATTTACCCAGTGCATGTGAAAACAAGTATGTGTATGACACCAAAACACCAGGGAATGCTGAAGTAAAGAAATCAGCCTTATCGTTCACAGCTTGTATTTGAGTCAGTTACCTCAGCAGCAGAGGGACTTTTGTGAAAAATAAGTGAGAAATCTCTTGTGTGCATTATAGGTACTAGTTGCTGTTTCAGGGCTATACAAAACTGTACTGAATTTAAAGGAGAATCCTAAGGTTTTTCCCTACATGGGAAACAGATCCAGCGTATGTTGGAAGTGATAGGAATCGAGTGCAGGCAATGTCGCTCTGAGAGTTTGCTCCCTGGAAGAATCCCTTTGCATGAGTACACTTCTGTTGACTCTCACTTAGTCATGGTTTCTTTTTAATCTGGGTTGCGCTGCTTGTGGAGACATGACCTAATGTAAGTAGGATCTAATCCATTAATGACTTAAAGGTCAAACTTAGACTGGCATTGGGAATGGACTTGGGAAGTTGTGGAAAGAGAGTGAGTGTTGTCCTCGTTTTGCTTGTGGTTACCTAAACCAGAGATATGGTGTACTTGAATTTTATATCAGTGGGAACACATCCTTGTTTGGGAGGAAGGCAAAAAGACACTAATTGACCTAGAACTGATGAAAGCCAACTAAACAAAACCATCTAGTACAACTGACACTATGTTAAAGGACAATGCTGCACACACTTTATATAGCGGGTGTCATAGGAGTCTGCCAGGCTGTGACTGTGGACTGGACAACACCAGTGGAAAAAGAAGTAAGGGTACAGCCTTCCTGCTACCTTGTTGGCAGGTTTACCCTTCTAAATGGATTCACTTTGGGTTCTGACTGTGATGGGTTTTAGGCCAGTTTCTTGGACATTCAACCTGCACTTAAATAATTGTGTCCCTCAGCATGGGCACTTAAAAAGAGTAATTTAGTGCTAGTATTAACAATAACAGCAGTCAAGGACAGGGTGTACAGATTGTTACTGACATCTCAGGGTTATTGCCTTGATAAAGACACATATGGTTTTGCATGAATTTTGAATATAAGAGGGCGTAATATACATTCTTGAAGATGAAGGCTTGGCTCACTGAGGAACAACTTTTTTTTTTTTTTTTCTGGTAAAGAAAATGCTGATCTCTGTGTTATCTTGGAAGCTATTAAAGAAAATCTGGAAAAAAAAAAATAATTCTTGCCTTCAGTATCTGTTCATAGTCATTTCCACAAACAATCCTGTTGAGAATTAGAGCTGAAAGAAGAGCCTTTTCTCATTCATGTGGGGTGGTTACATCACTGAAGTTCACAAGAGCTTTGAGCACCGTTACTGGGATGTATCTATCTTGTGCTTTGGAAAGCATCTGCAGAGATTTCTGGAAATGCTGACAAAGCAAAAGCGTTTTGGAGCCTGTGGTGTGGTGGTGTTTATGAAGAAACTCAGGGAGCAAGTAAGCTGGTGCCTATTTCAAAAGTCAAACTCTCTGGGGCTGTGTGATTTCTACCTTTTGCTCTTCTAAGGAATTGCTGTCATAACAGTTCTGAAAAGAAGCCACTGAATAGTTTCTAATTCCTTCCATAGTTGTATAGTAGATGATCTTCTCTACAAATGTTAGTTTAATGCTTGTCCAGCACTTTGAATAGGGGAGCAGTAAAATAAATATTATCATGAAGTTTTTTGAAGCGATGGACAGCGTGCTATTTCCGAAGAGGTGTTAGAGAAGTAGAGTTTAGACAGTAAACTTTGAACTTTTACATTGTAGGTATCAATGTCACCTGACATCTGTTTGTAGTTAATGAAGAGGAATAGTCCCTTCTAAGACACGACTCCTCTGATCTATATTAAATATCTAGAAGTGCCCCTCTATTAACTATTAATGAAGTCTAGATGGCTAGCCTCAGATGTAGACACATACACTGTAGATATCTGTGTTTGAATAGGTGAGTCTAATTAGATGAACCCCCTGCCTGAAGGGATAGATCCTGACAGCAAAGTCACAGCTCAAAGTTTTGGGTAGAATGGAAATTTGCTTGCAAATGCAAGTTGTGAAGAGAGGAGGAGGAAAAAGGTCCAAAGATGGAGCATTGTTGAATTGCCACAAGGAAGTGGAAGCTGCCTGGGAAGAATCTCCTGGATAGAGCCTCAGTAGTGTGGTTAGAGGGTGAGGAGGGAAAAAAACCCCAGCATCTTAGGAGATGGTTCCAAAAGTGAAATCAGATGTCAAAAACTCTTACGGATTGTTGGATGGTGCAGTCAGGGGAGTTTTGATTGCAGGTTGTTGATTATGACTGAAAGTCTCTGGGAAAATGTCCTCCCATTTTAGGCCTCACTCTTTGTTAGATTTCATAAACAGATAGAAAAATACTCCCACAATTTCTTCCACACCTAGAACATAATGGATAGTTTCAGTCACAACATCTGATTCTTTGGTTTTTGATGGTGTAAAAAATACAAGGAAGTACAGATATAATCATGTATTTCCAACTGGAGAAACCTGTTAAAAAATTCTAGACTTGAGCCATAAAAATGGAATTTAAACTGTAGTTACCATCAAACAGTCTGGTGCTAAACCAGAAGTTTTGCCAGTTTGAAAAATTTGTAATAAATTGCATGATGTTTGTAGAGGTACTGTGAACCTACAAATAGTTGGATTTCTGTTAGTTTTAAATTTCAAGCATGTTGCACTATTGCAGGGCAGCATGGTAGGGCTTTTGAATATCCTATGAGCTGAGACTTCATGTCTGTTCTGCATACTGGAATAAGAATTAAATAATGAAGAAAAAATGGATTCACTTCTCTGTGATCTGACTCTAGGAATGTGAGAGAAATTGTCATAATTTGATGGTGCCTGTTCCTCTTTTTACCAGACTTGCAGTCAACAGAAAAAGAGTTTATCAGAAAAAAAATACGGAAATAACTGAAGTGCTTCAAAAGGTGTAAGCTACATGATAAGGCTTCTGTAGTTCTCTGTGTAGGAATCAATTGTTCTGAAAAGTTTCTTTGTAATTTTTTAAAAAAAGAATAGCTTTATAGTTGCTTATATTTAGTATAAAACCCCCAAGTCTTTGGAAGACTTTTGCCGGAAGTGTGACAAAAGATAAAACACTGATCAGTCTTTTGATTTATTAAAAATGTCTGTATAAATATTTTTGACTTTTTTTTGAACCTGAATCCTTTGATACAAGAAAAGAAGCATAAATATATTGTTACATGTACAGTAGTCATTTGCTTTCTTGCTGATGGAGACTGTTACTTTCCCTTACATGGAAAGTGGTATAGATTTTTCCAAATCAGGCAACATATGCTGTATTATATTCTTCAGGTTTACTTTGCAACCAAAATAATATTACGGAGCAGCATTCCTTGATAAAAAGCAAGCATAGGTGGTAAGATCCAATGATTATTGCTTATGAAGGAGTGTCAGGACTGGTTAGTACCTCATTCAGGTTCAGTAACTGATGGGCTTCCCAGGGCTGCTTGTGTTAGATTGCTATCGACTTGAACTCTTTCCCCTGTTACTGGGGAAGGTCAGTAATAGTTTGTTGCAGCAAGTACCTTGCTTGTTTTTTCTTCTTGATGTAAAAACCTGTGCAGGGAATCTCAGTTTTATACAACCTTGCAAGTATTTGTATTATTTACACATGTTTGTTGCACCAGAATCTGTTAATTGAAATCCAGTGCCTTTCCCTAGTTACCTAATAGTTGTTTCTAGGAAGGTGTGCTTGGTTTAGTGCCTTTCTGGGCCTTTTTGATTTGATGTATCTTTGTCTGTTGTGAGAAGTTTTTAGAACACACTAGCATTTTATATAATCAAGATTAGTCAATTTTAAAGTATCACCCGTCCTAACAACAGTAATATTTACACTTTGTATGTAATAGCTCTGCAGCTAGACTGTCAACAGCTATAAAAATAAATTTTTCACTTCTAATTTTTAAAAAATATTTCCATTTAACAGCAGTGCTCTAGAGTTCACTGTCACACTTGAATAAAAATTAGGAAGTGAACTGGAGACAGAAATATGTTTTAGCATTTACTATATTTTTCACATGTGAAATATAAATATCACTAGTGCCTAGGAACAGAGGACTCTCAAGTATTCAGAGGTTGGGGGAACTCCTCCATCTTGCTGTACTTTAATAATCTAATATGCATGTGGAAATGCTGAAAATACTAAAGGATGTTTGGGTCTATCTCAACTATATTTTTCTATGTCTTCAACCAAGTAGTGAAAACCTGGGTGAGAGTAGTTCAGTTTTCTTTTAGCGGTATAGTTACTTACTCTGCTCTCAGTGGTTATGAAGATTATCTCATTAACTAAATGTCCATTTTCATCCACAAAGTCATAGTTTTCAAGGATTCATAGTATCTTTCAGCATCTTCAGTGCTCTTAATTCCTGGCTTCAAAGAGAGAAGAGGTACGTGCAGAGAGATTGGGTGAGATAAATGACAGTGGAAGAGGAAACTGGATGGTCCTTGCAGTGTTGTGGCATTACATATGATTCCCAGGGAGTACTGCTGATCTGCTGGGAAGTTCTCAAAAAGCTGAGTGGTATCAAATGGCTGGTGTGAGCCACTCCCTTCCAAGGGGTCCATGGAGAGGTGGTGGGTTGTGGCTTTACTTCACCTTGTCTTGTATTGGCTGTTTCCAAAGGTCGTTGCTGAATCTTCTTTTTATATATGATGTCTTAGCTCTTACTGAATGTGATGGGTCACCATTTGGAGTTGCCTGTCATTCTCCACTGATGTTTAGTGGCAGCCTTGATGGTTACTGAAATGAGATCTCTGCTTTGAATTCCACCCTGACTGTGAGAAATTGACTGTAGTCTGTTAGTTCCTTTTTGGAGGAAAGCCTGATTTGTGTCACCTTAAAACTAACTTATCCATTCCTGTTTTAGTCCACTGATGTAACTTATTGTACCACTAGTGATGTTCAGGTTTTAGGACTCAAACTCTTGGAAGAGGGGTATATAGCGCAAGTAAACTGTTACCAGAAAAACTGTTCAGCTGAAGTCTTACCCAGTGTCAGATTTTGGTTAGAGATTACAAAGAGAGAAACAAAATGTAAAAACCCCCAAATCTCCCATACTTGTGTACTTTAGAGGTGAGGAACTTCTCTGGGTGAAGAGAATTCTGTGTTAATTTTTTCAGCACTTGTATGTTGCCAAAATTGATAGTGAAATCCATGTGATGTTTTTGGGTGGAGCACAGCTACATTCTTCAGGCTGTATTGCAGATAGAGGGAGGAACTGTCTTCCAAACCAAAAACATGTATTGGTTGCATTTTACTAACACAGACAGATCCATACATTTTTACATACATTGTTCAGGTTTGTTCATTTCAGCTAATGCTGTGTTGGTAATTTCACTGTGGTTCACATAGCAGGAGGAAGAATGCCAACTTCTAGGTTGGCCAGGACACTGTCTTTTTGACTGGAGACTGTGGGATCGTCCCTCGAGTGGCTCAATTTATCACAGGTGCCATCAGCAAAAGCCGTTAAGTTTTTGCTGAAGAAAGTGTAAGCAATACATGTGGTTTGATGTGGTCCTTACTCAAATACGCAGCTATTGGTGATTGTTTTAGATACCAACATTGGGGATCTGTCAGCAAAATGTTGCTTTATAGAGCTATTGGCTGTAGGCTATAGCGGTCTAAATTCATTGACCTTAAAAAGTGTTAGTGATTTATTCCATATAGTTATGTCTGGGCAGTAAACTAAGAACCCATTGTGCAATGCCTCCTCTTGAGAGATCCCATGCTTCAGCTTAGCAACAAACTGACAGTTACTATTTAATGATGGTGTAGAACATCACTGTATTTGCAATTGGCTTCACACCTTTTAAAGAGAATAATAGGTTATCACCAAAGTAATAGTCTAAAAGTAAAAAAACAACCCCCCAACCCAAACAAAAAAGCTCTGTATATTAATTTATTCTTTCTGTGTAGCTTCTATCCAGTGAATTATTAGTCAATAACAATCCAGACGCCTTATTATGTGATCATCTGAAGATCAGCTTTTGACATTTTTTTATTTATTACAGTTTTCTCTCTTTCCCTTTTTCTTTTTGTGCTCAGCCAACAGTCATGTGCTGACAATGACACACTTTCTTCTAGCTACTGCTTCAGCACTGGTGTTTATAATAATGATGATGATTGTGCCCTCCTCCGTGTTTCCTTCCCTGCAAATCTTTCTGATTGCAGTCGTGAGGGAGTAATTTTCCCTGCTATGCAGTTGCTGTAGTTGTGGTTTCTAAACTAATCGATATCTCGAGAGATTTTTAAAGTTTAGCAGGCTCTGGATGGTAGGCCCATAGAATGCTGAGTCATTTTCCCTGAACTGCAATAAAGTGTTGCTTTTTGTTGATTCTGTCTTCTTTTTTGCCCCACTAATTTGCACTTTTCTGTATTTTTTCCTTTGTCACTTCATATTTGTGAAACTGTGTGTATGTGTATATATATTTTATTTTCTTGGCCTGGCTGCCCCTGCCTTCTTTATTTTCTTTCCCACTTTATTTTTCTTTTTTGTTACAGAGTTCTGTGGTGACACTGTGTGCTGCTTGTAATGTTGTCTCTCCCTGCTACTGGCTTTTGTGTGTTTGCTGTTGTCCACCTGCAGAAGTCAGGCTCCTTACTCAGAGCTGTGAACTGTGATTAAAAACCCCAATTTAAAATGGTAATGAAACCTTTATGGAGCAGTGAATGGTCACCTTGCTTAGGATATTTGTCACTAAAAAATCCAGATAGAGCAAGTTTTCAATTTGACGCAGGATTTTTCTGAGAATCTTTGAATAAAATGCATCTTGTTTCCATGTTATCTTCTAAATGGGAAGTTCTTTAGATCTGATTTAATGTACTTGAATTATAAAGGGCACTCTACATTCCTGAGACTCTGTCTGTGGGGAACCCTCCAATTGCATAGGAACATTTTGGGTCTGGTTTTGTTTGGTTTAAATATCTTTTAGCTAAATCAAATATAAAATGTAACACTTGGACACCATATGGTTTCATGATGTTTATGAGAAGAATTACAAGGGATATGAGATCCATAAATCAGGGAGTGGCTCCCATTGATCTGTAAGTGTATTGTCTTTCCCAGTGATAAAGATAAATAGTCATGTTCAGATTTTCTGACATTTCAGGGCAGATTGTATGATAGGAAGCACTAGAGACTTGCTTGCACTTTGCTTGCACTTCATGTTATGTGTTTCTAAAAGGCCATCCTGACCTGTTTTCTTCTGGACAGAGATAGCAATGTGAAATTTCTGTTCTTCTAGCATTGTTATCCCATCTTCCATCTATTCCTGTCACTGTGTCAGTTAATAGTGCATTGACAGGAAAGAAAATAGCCTGTGCCCTGTTCTCCAGCCACTCCACTTCCTTCAGTTATGTAACACTATTTTTTTGACACCCTCCTTTTCCTCAGCCTTTCCCTCTTTTTTTTTCCTGAGATACAACTGTAGACTTTATCATAGTGCTAGCTTTTTTCCCCGTCCAGCTTTCCTTGCATGTTGTTGATTCAGATGGATCTGCCTCACAGTGAAAGGTCAGTTTTCTAGTCTATGTGGAAACTGCCTTTTAAAAACAGACCAAGCTCAAATTGAACAGATCAACTCAAATGAAACAGAAAACACAGAACTGCTTTAACTCCAGACTTGTAGCTAAGGCTAATATGGATTAGGTCACATTTGGCAAGAGTGTGAATCTCTGAGTTGCATCTATTAACTGGGTCCATGGTCTCAGACTCATTGGAAAAAATAAATAGAGAAGTAATTGGTAGAACTTTAAAGTTACAGCACTGATCAAAGACAGGAGATAATTTTGTATTTGCTCTTCTGTTGCATAGACAGGTTTTACATTTGAAAGTGATGCTTTGTTTTAATTTTTGCTGCCTTTTTTTTTTTTTTTTTTTTTTTGGTCTGAGGAGAGGTCAGTGAATACAAAGTTATGAAAATTTCCTCTTTTAAGAGGTTTGTGATCCATGTTCAAAGCAGAGTATAACTGAAGAAGTTTTCCAAATAAAGTTAATTCTTTTAACAGGTCACCATCTTAGTTTTTGCATGATTGCTTATTTCTAATATTTTGCCCTTTGCTGGCACCTTGGGTGTGTGTCACAGGGAATAAATAAGATGCTGTGGAGATATCCAGTGTTTTAGGCTGTCAGACTTTGGTACCATGAGGTCTTCCCTCAAGCAGTAATCTACAAAGGGGACTGCAATGAGAAGTCTTAATAGGCCTTCCCTTCCTTAAGCTGAGTTTGTTAGTGGGATGCAAAGCTGTGGGAGTCCATACTGTATTCCCACTGAAGTATTTCTCAGAGCTATTTGGGGCTGCATTGTGGTCTCATATAGCAGATGGTCCACTTTCATCTGCTGACCCAGTTGTTCACTTTCTTTCTGTTCCAGTGACAGCCCCTGCTGTTCTTGGGCATCAGGACCAGCTGCCTCTTAGCCTGGGTCACCTTTGCTTCATTCAAAGGCAGTTGCAGCTCGAGTGCTTTTGGACAGGTGGGGATCTTGGTGGAGTATTTTGTAACAGACGTGTGTGCATGTGTATAGCACAGCAGCATAAGAAAGGAACGTGCTATGAACAAAACAGTATAGTTATTCAGTATTAGGGTAATAGTGGCACATGAAAATACTTAGTTGCTGTAGCCTGGAAAAAATGGCCATCACTTTGTAAAGGACCTTGTCAATTTTTTCCTGTATGCCCTGTTCTGTGCTCAGTCCAAGTTTTTGCCAGGCCATATATATATATGTGCCCTCAGAGATTTCAGCTGAGGACTACTGAGCTGGCATATGAATGCACGAGGACTCTGTTGCGCATTTACTGAACTTGTTTTTCATTACACAAAATCTATTTTGTACAACCTCACTCTAGCAGGGAGGGTTGAAGGACATGCTTGTACACATGCTTCACGTATAAATACATACATGGATAAATTCTCACTGCCCACATCACAAATTAAATCACAAGACAATTTGGTGTTGCCACCTCCTAACTTCTTCACCCTGTTCTTTGTGCTCAGGGTTGTGTGCTCATCTTTTACTTTGATGAAACTCAGGCTACTGCACATTGACGGTACAGCTCCTATTCTGATATAAATTCCCTTTTCCAGTGTGCTGGGGTACTGTGCTAGCAGGTGCATTTTCTCCTCTTAGTTCAAGAGGGAAGACTCAGATTTTACCAAGGGTCTAAAGTTCTGCTGGGTATGGACCCTGCTATCCACAATGTAAGAGCCACCTCAGTTCAGAGGTATCTGTACAAAGCCTTACAAACGTGAATGGAAGCTATCATAGGGTCATATGATAATTCAGACTGAAGGGATCTCAGGAGATCGTGCTCAAAGTAGTCAGCTGTGACCAGTCAAGTCTTGAAAACATCCAAGGATGTGTAACCTCTTCGGGTAATCTTTTCCACTACTTGAACGTTTTCATGGTGGAAGAGTTTCTTCTTTTATCCAGTCTCAACCTCTCTTGTTTCAGTTTATGACCATTGCCTATTGTGTTCCCACAAGGCACCACTATGAAGAGCCTGGCGCTCTCTTCTCAATACTTCTTGCAGGAGTTCTTCAACTTGCTGCAAGTGTTGGAAGGCTGCTGTTAACTTCTTTCAAAACCATCTCTTCCCCAGGCTGAACAAGCTCTGTTCCCTTAGTCTGTTCTCACAGGGCAAGTGCTCAAGCCACCTGACTGTCTTGGTAGCTGTTGTTGATCTCTCTCCAGTTTATTGATCTTTCTGGTACTGGAACCCCAGTGCTGGATGCAGTATTGTGCATCTAATAAGTGATAGGCAGAGGGGGATAGTTGCTTCCCTCAGTCTGCTTGCTCTTTTTCTGTTAATACAGACCCAGGCATCTTCTTGTGTAAAAGAAGACATGTTGCCCCACGCAGTGTGTGAGCAGAGGGCTATCTAACAAAACAAGGATGTTTTAAACTGCAACTTGCATTGTCGTGCAAGTAGCAGGAGGCAGATGGTTGAGCCTTCTTCTCTAGTAGTGATCAGTATGCCACCGTGGTATGTCTCCTTCTGCCTCCATCTGTTGTCAGGCTGGTGGTGGAGTAACCTATCGTGGGACATATGCAAGGTTATCATATGCAGCACCACATAGAGAGAATCGTACACATGCTTAGCTGTACTGCTGGCCCTTTTTGCAAGAATTAATGTTGGAAACAGAACCCTCTTCTGGCATGTCAAAGTCCTTGTTCATTTGTTGCTTCCTTCCCAACACTTTCAGCCAAGAAGCAATAGGCAGAATTTTAAGGGTAGAGATTTGTGAAGAGGCCAGTAACAGAAGAAAGGGACAAGAAGGGAAAAGCACCAAGAATTTTAGATGTGTTTCCCTGGCCAGGTGCAGTGTTGGCTACTGGAAAGATTTCACCTTCATCCCACTGCTGGTTTTACTTTGATTCTGAGCATTTGTGGTGTGGCTGTGTTTTCCTCATGTACCTTACTTGGCAATTGTTGGCTTTTGGGAGAAAAAAGCTACATGATTTTGAGAGTTCTCAGTAGCGGGAAATTTACCGTTAAAGCATAGCAGACAAGAAACCAGCAACCTGAACAAAACTTGACTGTTTAAATATTAAATTTATGTGTCTTTTTCTTTCTCATTTAAACCACTAATAGAAAGATAGGGTTTTGAAGCCTATTTTCAATTCTTATCCTGGCATCAGAGAACAAAGGTGACAGCATTTCAGAAAGTCCTGAAGCTGTGAATAGGAGGGTAGGTACATATAGCTGTCTCTGCTAAAAGCACATCATTATTATGGTAATCTCTGCCATTTTATCTGTTGTTTATATAAGCAAATTGTATAGTCTCATAGCTTTAAGTGCTTTCTTAACCTTAAGTAAAGAAAAAAGAGGAATTTGTCTACCATTCCAGTCAACAGTATTGACATAAGAGATTCCAGTCAATGAGGGTGAAAAAAGAAAAAGGTTACCTTCTTTGGTTCTTGGAAAAGCTAGCCTCTAAGCTAAGGAAAAAAAATAATTTGGAAATCTTGGTGTAAAATATTTCAATGTTAATGGTTTTCATTCTGCAAGGAAGATTAGTTTTATATAGAAATTTGTAATCTGAGTTTGTGGCTGTGTGTGCATGTTTATCTCAACTTTAGTATGACTTCTAACCATCTCCTATAACATCATCATAGAGAAACTGATGAAGTATGGGCTAGATAAATGGACACTGAGTTGAACTGAAAACTGGCTGAACTGTCAGGCTCAGAGTGTTGTTATCAGTGACACAAAGTCCTGCTGGTGGCTAGTCACTAGTGGTGTATCCCAAGAGATGATAGCGTGTCCAGTATTATTTAATGCCCTCATTAAGGACATGGGTGATGGGCCAGTGTGCACCCTGAGCAAGTTTGCAGATGACAGAAAACTGTGAAGAGTGGACAATACACCAGAAGGTTGTGCTGCCACTCAGAGGGACCTTGCCAGGCTGGAGAAATGAGCTGACACAAACCTTATGAAACTCAGCAAAAGGAAATGTCTACTGCTGCCCTTGGGGAGAAACAACCTGTCAGCCAGCAGCCTCCTGGGCTGCGCTATGAAGAATGTTGACAACAAGTCAAGGAAGGTGATCTTTCCCCCCTGCTCGGCCCTGGTGGAACTGGAGTGCTGGAGTGGAGTGCTGGGACATACTGGAGTGAAGCAAAGGGCCACAAAGATGAACTGAGGATGACTTTCCAGTGTGAGGGGGTTAAACGCTGGCACGAGTTGCCCATAGTGGTTGTGGAGTGTCCATTCTTGGAGATACTCAGAAGAGGACTGGCCACAATTGCAAGCAACCTGCTCTAGTTGACTGTGCTTTGACAGTTTCAAGGGTCCCTTCTAGCATCAATCTTTCTGTTGTTCTGTGATTTAGAAACAGAGAGACAGGAAGGTTTGGAAAAGTCACACAGAAGGACTTGTACAGTTAAAATGTTAGAGCAGAAGTTGTTCTTGAAGTTTCTTCCTGGAGAGCAGAGAGGCTTGGAGTCCAATGGTACAGAAACTCAAGCTTGGACTCCATTGCTTCATCTGTACTAGCAAATTAAAGATTGGTATGAAGCTCAGTTGACTCCATGGTTAACTTGCTAAAATGGTGCCAGGCACAATACCTTTTGCCTGTGCTAGCTACTCTCTCCCAGGCAGTTCCTCGTTAAGCCTCTGTCCATGGCCTGCCTAACATCTGCTCTCCCCAGGCAGTTTGGGTGTGATAACCCTGTTTTGGGCTGTAGGAGAGTTGAACAGTATTGATTTGGCCTGTTCCATGCCAGCTAGCCTCATTACCAGCGACTGTTGCTAGTTGTTTTTTAATTTACTAGCACAGATGTAGCCTTAAAGTCTAGGTGCCTGGATCCATAGCTGGCAACCTGACAACCTGAAGAAACCTATCTCTTGCCAAAACTCTAGTTTCCATGCTTTTAGGTTCATAGTCAACTGTATTTTCAGGGCAGGACCTCATCAGTTTTTTAGAACTGATAGGGAACCAGGAGCCTAGACAGTGTGTCTGAGCCAGAAGCCCCTGGAGATTGAGCTCCTAGTATAAACTTAATTTATAACAAATTACAGAACCTTAAAAGATGTGAGAAGACACTAAAAGGCATATTAAAAGACTTAGGGAACAAAATAGAGAACTTAAAAGACATAAAAATATGTCTTTTAAGTATGTCATGGGAAATACAAATGTATATATTTTAAATTCTGAACAGCAACAGTAGGTATGCATTGTTGTTCCATGTTATTTCTTATTAGAGCGGAAATTCTGTTCTTTAAACCGCTCTGCTGACAGTATTCCCTATACCTATTCTTAGTAATATATCCAACTTCCCATCAAACCAGAACATTTAGTCTTTCACTGGTGAGCAGTGCCAACCTGTATGTTTTAACAACTTTGACCAAGCCAAACTAATTCAGTATGTCCTCAAGATTTTGTGGTGTTGTTTTTGTGTGTTTGTTTGTTTTGTTTTTTCCCCAAAGATACCTTTTTATTACACAAAAGTTATGGCTTGTGAAAATAGGAGTGTTTTTTCAGGTACTTGTTTTGGGTTCCACCATAGCCTTTCACCATTTGGATTTCAGTGAAACTATGGATGTTCATCAGGTATGGAGTGTGGGCAACTGTCATCCAGATATTTTAGTTTTCACTTGGATAACATACTTAGCAAACTTGAGCCGTGGTGTGCAGAGGTCTTTCCTAATCTTTTCTTGGTCGCTGCTCTGCTTTACAGATGCCTTAACTTTCTCAAGTGAGGTCTTCCTCACTTTGAGTTGAGTAGAAGTGGTGACGCTAAACACCTTGGAAATCTTTGTCTCTGGGTTTTGATGAAAATGCAAACAGAGGTCCATCAGCCAAAGGCTCATGTTCTGGTGCAGGAGGACAGACAGATGAAGGAGCATGGCACAGTTGAGCTCTTCTGCAGACTAGGGCAGTGTGTCCTGAGTATTAAAGGTATTCTGAATTTTTGCAGTTTTAAGCAGATGCTTAAGAGATGCTTTTAGCACTTGGAAATGCTCTAGTTTGAATGTTGAAACTGTTTTTATTTTGAGCATTTGTTCTTGTGTTAAAAGCTATTTGTGGAAGGAACTCTGCTCCTGTCTGGTAGTAGACTTCTATCAGAGTGTAAATATCCATATGAAGCCCCCAGAAGTAATCTCAATACAAGTAAGGGAATATAATTATATATCCAAGAGACATTTGCAGTGCAGTTCAGTTTTGGCAGAGGCTTATGGCTTGTTAGGCTTTAAATTACTATTTTAGTTTCTGAAATATACAGAAAATACAATTTTTGGAATCTAAAAGATCCTTTAGTGTAAATTACAACAGGCCTATGGAGGAAGCCATGTGCTTTACCAGTGATACGATGCAAGTTGGCTGCCACTCAGGTGATTTTAGTCACTGTACTGCTTCAGAGGCTTCAGGCTTTTTCCTCACTAAGTTGCAAGAAATTGGTGGAAACATACTTCTTATTTCTATGGACAGACAGGGTTGACTGAGTCATTGTGTGCATAGATCATCAGGAAATCTGTAGGAAACAAAAATAATCCAACTCCCAATAGAAAAGTTAGTGATTCTGTGGAAACTTGCGTTGAAGTTGCTTATAGATAATTAAATTATTTCCTGATTGCTTTTTCCTTCATTTTTATAAAATAAGTATTTTATTTTTGCTTTTGTGAATGCTTTTGTTAGTAATAATTTGTGTGTGGTTGGAACAGTTTGGCGAGAAAGTCATTATCACTGTAGTGAACTAGAATGACAAAAACAATTTTTGTCAAAAAATAATTTACCAGCTGAAATAAATTCCATCAGTTTAAAGGAATCTCTGTGGTCTTGCAACCTTGATTTATTAACTTAAGTTGATCATTTAATCGCTTAACTTTCTCTTACGCTAGCAGGGTACTACTGATCATGCCCTTGCTGTACAAATAGTAGTTTTTCAACCATGAGACTAGTTTTAGGTGTTCAGTGCAAGCTTCAGCTGTTACATATTTCCTGCAAGTCATTGTGAACTTCAGTATAGCAGCTACAAATAGTTTGATTTGCATTATCTATCATCTCTCTCTTTATCTCTTACTCAAAGACACGTATTGAGTTTTATTCCGAATAGATTTAGTTGCCCTCCAAGGGCTCTGGCCATGAAGGATGTAGCTGATGGGTTTGTGGCAAGGTAGTAATAGGTGTAGAAGGGGCTCAGATAGTGATATCTGAGAGATTTGTGGCCTGCAGCATTTAGGAATAAGGAGGAGAGTCAGGAGATATTTCACTTTCTTTTTTTCATGAATACCTTCCCAGGTTTTCTGTGTTCTTGTGCTTTAAATGCTATTTAATGGTTAAGCTGTGTGATTTGAATCTTTGCATGATAGGTTCAGTGACTTCCTTTCTTCTCCATCTATCCCATAATTCAACTCTTTGGACTTGATCTAACAGTGTGACATTGCGTCTGCTCTCACAGGCTGAATTTTTATGTAGCTCATGGAAATTACTTTTTCTTCTGAATTTTGTTGTAGTTAAAATGTTTGATTTATGCTCTAGGAAGGCTGTCTTTGTAAATGAGCTTAGAAATAGTTTGCTTTCCTTTTATATGTTATTTAACTAATATGGCTTTGTTTGTGAACTCTTTTGCATCTTAAAGGATTTGTTAGGATATGGGCAGCTATTCTTCAGTTGATCTCCTCTGTCCAAACCGCAAGATGGAAAACATTTCTTTGCTTTTTGATCTCAAGCTGTTGACACAGGTAGATGGGCTTCAGACAGGTCTTCAGGCTAAAGCAGTGAGAAGCTCAGGAGATGTTATCAAGGTCTGCTTGTTTGGGTAGCGTTCTCTGTGGAAACTTGTGGAAATCACCTCAGATGACATGTGGTGCAGTTGTTTCAGTCTCTGAAACAGTACTTGGGTGGAATTTAGGGTCTGTGGAATTTAGGGTCTGTGGAATTTAGGGTCCGTGTCCAAGAAGGTGATGAGAAAGTCTATGCTCTTATCAGTTACCTAAAGCTCATTCATTCACCTAAGTCTGTATTGAAATTACTAAGAGCTGTGACACCAATCCGGGTACTTTAATGGAAAGATACATGGTGTTATAGTTTCAAGAAGGGAGAAAAAAGAGAAGGCGAAGAGGAGAGTACAATCTTTGTAACAATACTGATGGAGCATTTAATTAGCAATGGCAACTGCACCCGATTCTACTCAAAATAGTAGTCCATGAGGAGCAGAGAGCATAATGTATGCAGAAATTCTGGAGGTGTTTGCAGGGTATTAGTGAAAAAGTAACCTGGTTGTTGCTTTTTCATGGCAAATAAAAAAAATAGATCTGTGGTTTGGTCTGATTACCATAAGCTTTAGAATTTGGTACTTACAGACCAGATCTTTTGTGAAGCATGACATCCTGTGCCACAACTGTCAGTCGTTGTGAGGGGCCTTTGAATAGTTACATAGAACTGTATAAAATTAATTTAATAATACATTGTCTTTTGCCAAGGATTTACATTAAAAAATACAGTGTTTGCTTTTATATTCTCTTTCCTTTTCAACAGCATATGCCAAAGCAGGCTTTACTGAGAGTATTCTTCATTTGCAAGCAAAAGCTGGATGTATCATCCAATAATTTTGTTTAGGTAAATGTGCTGTAATATGAAATCTTATATATGATACTAGCATAAACTATCTTTTATAAAATGCTTGCATGGTATAACATTTTTTTCTTGTTCTAATACTAATTTTATATGAATGGATACATTAAAGGAAAGACAGAACTGTCTTTACAGCAGCTTTACAGATAACATAGCTGCTTAATATTTACAATATATGAATGAGCAACTAGAAAAAATTTGAAATTATTAGAAGTACTGTATTTAATATAAAAATCAAACCCATGCTTTCTCAAGGTATTTCTTTGTAGTATTAACTGATTTGAAACTTGTACCATATTAAAAAAACCCTGGAAACCATTCCAAAGAGGAAACAAGTTCTAAATAAAGAAAATATAAAAATGCTTCTAATAACAGGTCAAATAATTTATTTGTGAGGCTGAAAGAAGGAAATGCTGAATACTTTTTACCAACTGCGAGTTTGTATACACTATTATTTGCCAATCCTGTTAGAAATGTAAAAGCAGAACTAATTCTGTCATTTTCCACTTGGCAAAAATCAGCTTTTTCTTCTTTTTCTTCTAGCACACATGTAAACATAACTGTGTTTAATGTATTTTTTTTGCTGCTAGCTTGTAGTTGCTGATGTTGGCACAGTTTTAGAGGATAAATGCTTAACTCACTGCAATTACAGTTGAAGGAGTAGCAATATTAAGACATTGGAGATGAGTTGTTTCCATCTCCCTTCTGGTCTCCTCCCTCAATTTTTTGATAGAGTGCAAAACTTGTTAAAATATCTGAGGTCTGCTTCTACAGTTAGTTGCAGAAACAACCCCTCTCAAGTAATGTAGATGGCTAAACTCTTCAGAATGATACCTGTAACTCCCGAGTAGGCTAGCCAGTCATGATTCAAGCTTAGTAGACTGATGACTTGGCAGATGCCTTTTGGCTTTTAGGGGCATTAGATTTCCCACCCTCTTGATAGCCATCTAAATAGTTTTTGTGAGGTCAAGAAAACCTATGATGTCTTCTAGCACTTATTTCTCTTTGGTCTTCCAGATGGCTTTTTAGCATCCCCTTGGTCCTGTTTGCCATGTCTTTGAATGATAACTTCGGAATTCAGAAGCACCAATTAATTGTCTAGTATAGTTTGGCTTTATAGCTTTGCAAAAGAAACAAAAACAAGCGTAAAGATTAAAAGCCAATAAGCTTACAGAGAAGAGTTAAGAAGTAGAAAACATGGAAGCTGGGAGCTAGAAGAAAATCTAGTCCATATTCAGTTTTCCACGTTTTGGGCTGATAACTAGTTATCTTCCTTCAGTTTTAGGAGACTGCAGCAACTGCACTCCAGCTTCATTACAGCTGTGATATACCAGTATATGGCCTAACAGTTTTTTAAAGAGTGACTGAGAATTTTAAGTCTTTAGTAGCAAGTATTCTTTCAGTCAAAACTTTCTGGAAGACAAAGGCTTAATACAAGCAGTAAGCACTAGATAATTACTTTTTCTTGATCTCTGATGTTACGGTCAGATTTTTGGCATTAAAAATTTTAGAATGAAACTTCTATTGTATTTCTTGCATTTGAAAAGCTGGCAGAGAAAAAGGTGTTACTAGGATAGATTCAAGTTTTACTTCTCTTATGCTTGTGGATGGACAGTATCAGAAAGCCTTACATTTTGATGTCAGATGTTGTGTTTAAATCCCCATACTGAGTGCTTCTGATTGCCTAGGAGCTTTTGAAGCTGCTGGATCTGGTCTTACGTGTGTACTTATAAGATGTAGTTACTGGCAAGATTTCCTCACCATGACAAAATAAACAGGTGAAATTAGAGTGTTTCTTGAGTACAGTCTTGACTGTCTTGAATGCCAGCAGTTGGTGTGCTGCAGGGAACATTAATACATAGAAAAAATAATAATTCATGAGTGAAACCATTTTCTTTATGTTCGTTAGTCGAGTGGTACTCTTAATTTCAGACAGGAATGCAAAGACTCTTGGATATTCACAAAGTAGCTTTAATTTCTGCTAATAGAAGGAGTTTAGATAGTGTTACCTGACTGGATAGATGTTTTGGCCAGAGAAGACAAAAGTTAGATGTAGAGCCTGTAGTTGAGCTTGATTTACAATCTGCTTGTCAGGATTTGCATTCACATCAGGCTGTACCAAATCCTAGACCAGGTAGGTTGTGGTGTTTACTGTCCCTACAATTTTACTTTGTAAAGACACGTATCACATTACTGAAACAGTATTCTTCCAATGTTCACATGATGAATGTAGTTTTCATCTTATGCCATTTCTTTGTTGCACCATAATATTTAATGTGAATAAATCTTTCAAAATCCTCCTTGATTAACATTTAAGGGAGGTCATTTTTGCATTCCTTAAAGTTCTGCTTGGGGGGTGTGGGGGGTATGTCTTCTGTGTCTTCATCACTCATGAGAAAGCTTGACTTGCTGTACATCACAGAAGTTGTTGTTTGTTGTAAGTGTGGCAGACTGAAGTATAACGCTGCTCTGATGTCATGATGACTTTCTATTAAAAGTACCTTACTGTGTCTGAAGGGTAGGAATAGGCTAGGTGCTCTAGGAACATCAGGGAAGTAATGTTTAAGCTACACTCCTTGTAAAGATGCACTTTAATGTAATGTGGTGTTGCTTTTGGTAAGGAAATGATTAAATAAATTATCTGTATAGTCTTCATATATAGTCTATATTTCACTGAACATAAATATCTTTTATTACCCAAGGAAGACTTACAGAAGTTATTTAAGTATACATACCAATGATCAGAAATCAGGTGATGGAATTACAGTATTTGGAAGAAAGGAAACAAAACTTTCACCTGTAAACCCATCAAGATTTGATAGTCCTGAAATGTAAGATGGGAATCCCTGGAGTAATTTTTTTTACATAGAAGTTCTTATTACTTGAAAATATTCCAGAAAGGGGAGGGGGG
>NW_020799095.1:32889168-32904268 GCF_003259725.1 Athene cunicularia | reverse complement strand
AATAAACAGGTGAAGGGGGGGGGGGGGGGGAAGAGGACATTTATCATATTATAATTAAAGCAGAATTTAGAAACTGCTTGCATAATTCAGTGTTGTGCTGCTTGAGATACTGATCCATTTCAGGTAGATTAATTAATCGGAAATTTTAGGAAATTTGTAAGAAAATTTGCCACTGCTGTGTACCCCAGTCAAACCTAGAATTTGAACAAACCTGCACTGTAGAGGTTTGATAAATATCTATATGTATATCTGTATGTAGCATGTCAGGACTATGCTGACGTATGCAGACCAAGCATTTAGACCTGTGCACAGCATACTGTTTTTATGTTGTATCTGTGTACTCTTACTGACATCCTTAAAAGAAGACAGTAAGATGTTGAAGGCATAAAAAACATAGGCCATAGCAACTGTGGGTCACACTGTGGTTTTTTGGTTTTTTTTTTTTTTTACTCTGCTAGATCTTCTGCTGTAAATCAGCAAGTGAAGACAGTGAGAAACTCGGCTTCCGTCTTTTTTGCTGCTCATATTAATGGACTTTTGTCTTCTGGATATTTTGAAAGAAATAATCACACCATCTGGAAGAAAACAATTTGGAAATATTGAAGCATTAGTCTTTTGTTGTGCTACTGATGATCACTTTAAAATGTTTTAAAGCAGAGTTTTCTTAAACATCTATGGGGTTTTCTGTGTCTAGGTAATGTGTAAATCTAGGTGAGCTCTGGGTGAACTCACTGGGTGATATCCTGGGAGCAGTCTGTCAGTGGCAAATAGTAAGATATGTCTTCTCCCTTCTTGTCTGATTTCCTGTGCTACTCCACAGATTCTGCTCTTGCAGTCAGATTTTTGCTTATTGTTTTGTTTTGCCACAGTTACCTTCACTTTCCATGTCTCTGTGAACTTCCTGTGCATATTTTGTGGCTCCTCCTCCAGCAGTGGCTCTCACTTTTTGATCTGTTGTCTATACCAATTAGTGTGCTGCCGCTGGGCTACTGCACAGCTTCGGGCTACCCTGTACTTCTCAGTGTACTACTGATTCATTTTCTTTCCCCAAGCATTGGCATCCCATAGCTGAGGAGTAGGTAAATTATTGAAAGCATGTGTACCTGGCTCCACTGAAAATTCTGGCAGTTCTGCTTTTGACATCCGTGGCGCTTGGATTTTACTCTTTTTGATCTTTTTGCTAAATCTGGATGCCACTTGGCTGAGATCTGTATTATAAAAATTCCTTTTATTATATGGTAAGTTTCTTAAATATGAACTGTGTCCCCTTCCTGCTGTATTTTTTCAAATCTTTAAAATGAAAAAGTTTTGACCTGAATTTCTAAGAAGCAAGACTCACCTGTCTCCTTGACAGCGTAACTTTCTATGTGTAATAAACATGAAATTACAAAAAGAGAGTTAAAAGAAAAATGTAAGAAATTAGAAAATATGAGTGTCTCCTAAGAGATGAATGATTTTTTCATTCTGAAACAATCTTAGGAAGGAGGTGGGTAGACAGCAGTCCTTGACAATTAGAGCATTCACCTGGCTGCCTGCATGATGCAGTGCCGGTGGTGGCCTGGTGGCACTTGTCTCTCTGCCTTCAACAACGCCGCTCAGAGCAGTTTTCAGGGGAGCGGTTGAAATCAAAATCTTAGTATGGGAGCACTGCAAATTCAGACAAGCTGACCAGTATCTGAAGATGTATTTGGAGAAGGTTTCTTGGTTATCTTGGTTTTGTAAGTACAAAGTAATTTAATGTTGTTGCCTCTACTCTTTTTCCCTAAATCTTATCCAGTACTGGCACTTGAGGAACATTAATGATTTTGGATATAGGCTGTGAAAACGTTGGAGATTTACAAGATTTTACTTCCCTTTCAAAATAAACTGTCTTTTAAATTCTAAAATAAGTTACTGCAGGTTCCAGATCTACCTAGACCTTTTTTCCATAGCTGCCCCTTCTGCCAGTGATTAAAAGATTACTACGTAGTCCACTTTCCTGTGAGTTCAAGTTTTCTTCATTGTATGACATACATTTGCAGAGCTAACCGGTTCACTGTTTTGATACAGTAGAATTTCTGTATAGAATTTTAAATGCTAAGAGCCATGAAATCTGATATTAGCATAGGGTACTTAATTTTTACACTGTTCTCTCTAAAATGTAAATGTATTTTTCTGCTTTGCTGTTTTTCAGTAAATGGCTCATTTTTCAGCCTCTAGCAGAGGACATTAAGGCACTAACCTGTGTCTTGGGGCCAGATACAGTCAAAATGTTTAATGTGGTCCCTAACCTTAGATTTTGAAGGGAGCCCCAGATACGGGTCTCTGCAGACAGGTATCAAGTGCAAGTCTGGTAGGACAATGATGTGCAACGTATGTCTGGTTGTATGATAGTGTGGTATGTGGCCTTTCACTTGCTCCAGGAGTGGGGGTGTTACAGCCTACCCCAACAAGCAAGTGGAATATCCTTGCTTGTAACATTTTTCTTCATGGATCTTACTATTTGCAAAATCTTCTCCAAACCAACATAAATTCATCTCTCTAAGGGAATTTTCTCATAAATGGGAACTTGTGTTTAACTAGCATATGGGAGCAACTTTCTTTTTTACTTCAAGTAAGAAGTACACATGCACAAATTAAGTATCTGAAAAAGTAAGGCCCTTGAACAATAGAAGGCAAAGACAGAAGACTATTTTCCAAAGCAAACTAATTGCAGCCAGAGCATCCCTTCTTCATACAGCGAGGTTGATACCCATAGACAAAGAGATTGCTATCTTCAGAGTGGTTTGTGGAGAATTGTGAAATCTTCCTTGTCCACTTCACTGCCCAAATACTGCCATACTGAAGCTGCATTATCCACTAGTTACATTATTCCTCCTCCAAAAGCCTTTATCATTGCATGCAAACAAGTGGTCTTACATAGCAAGTTCAAAACAAAACAGAAACCGGAGAAATTCCTGACAGAGTTTCAGAACAGAAAGTATAATCAAGTAAGAATTTCAAAGCAAGAAGTCAGTTGTGGGCAAGATTTCCTTCCTGCTGCTTCTTTCTCTGCTGTTGCACCTCTTGCATGTCTTTCTGCATATGGCATGGTTTCAAGTCAGTGAGTGGAGATCAGTCCCATGCCTCTTCAAACCTGGTGGTATACTGCCAGTTTAAACACTCACTGGCTGAGCACAACTTAATACCTTGTCACCGTTTTCCTGGGTAAATTATTTAATCTCATGTCTTTTATATGAGAGTTAATTGGAGATCTCCTGTGTTTCTCCTCTGTGTTTTTGTGCTGCTTGTGGATGTGGGCTCAGATCATGATTAATAGATTGGGCCCGTGTAAGTCCAAGATGGAGCTTTCCTACCTGTCCATCAGTTGTGAGCTTGGGTTGATCCAAACTGCTACATCATTATCCACTATTTTAATTTCAGTTTGAAACTTTTGCATACACTACACACACAGAAGAGCTAGTTGTAAAAGCATACCTAGCTTTTATAGTTTTCCGTAATTCTTGTAAGGTTGGTTTAATTGAATTTTGTTGTTTTTCAGGGTTTTTTTTTTTTGTTCCACTCTGTATTACTGCAACTGAAAATAAGTGTGTGGGTTTTTTTTTAAAACCTCTTTATCTTTTAGAGTTTGCTTTAATTAGAAGAACCGTTATTACAAACAAAAATTAGGGAGAGGACAGATACAGCGTAATGTGACAACCACTGATGGTAATTGGTATTATTAAAAGATGTGGTGGAGCTGATCCTCTGCTTAGGAGCATAATTTTGCTTTGTGTATTTTTATGGCTGTTGTCTGATTAAAAGATATCACAAATTTTATGTTGCGGGCAGTTTACTGAATAGGTAAAGGAGAGAGATAACCCAGCAGAAATCTAGTACTTCTGATAAGGCTTATAATTATTTAACTGTGAACAGTTAATGTTGCAGTTGGAAGATAAATGCACAAAAATCTCTTTAGTCATATCTTAAATGTTGAATAAGTCAGAGTGAGGTATGAGCAAGTTAATTTCAGTACATGCTTGAATTTATCTCAGGCTTTGAAGAGAGGAAGCTGAATCTTCATTGCATTACCTCTCAGAATATGGTTTTTATTCCTTCTGTTGGTTTGAAAATGTGGAAAAGTTGATGAAAACCTTGCAGCTAAACACACATTAGGGAAATTTTTCTAGGTTTTCAAGAAAGGTTTCTGTGCTTAGTCATTGGAAAAGCTAGGAAACTTTCAGGTACTTTAATGAATTCTTGGAGGTTTTACTGTTACTATTTCCAAATATGGAAAGGAAGGACTTTCCTCATAACGGGCAGGAGACTGACTTGTGGTTTGATTTAATATAATCAAGCTGTGCAGCTGAAGCAGGCAATACAGTAACCCACAGCAGAGACACCATACTGCGTATCCTGATTTGTTCTGGAACTTCTTGTATAGATCTTTATACAGGATTAATCCTAATAGCATTAGTGTGGTAAGACATATTGCTAAGTAGACTTAGACTACTAACAAAGACTTGAAACAAACAAAAAATCCTTTGGACATTGCTATTAAATAGCAATTAAATGGCGTCAACCTCTTTAACCCAGCTTTTTCTCAGACATCATCTTGGACAAAAGGGAAACCGAGCAATGGATTACCACTGATAGCACTGTCAATTTTGAATTAAAGGCAGTTGTCATCCAGTTACTCCTCCTTACTCAGAACATTGTAATGAAACATGCTGTAGCCTTAAACTGATAGTTAAAGTCAGAGTTGATCATTTTAACACTTGTGTTTCAGCCTTCTATTTCAGTCAAAAGTATCCAGTGGTACAAAGCATTTTAGATAGTTTTCAGATGATTGAATATCTTAAATACTGATATTTTTAATGATCCTGAAGACATACTATCAGTAAGCTTAAAACAAATGTGAATGCTGAAGATAGGATTTAAATTTAACACTAGTCTTTTTACTGTATTTGAGGCAAGAATTTCCATAAATTAGGAGGGATGTATCTAAAACTGGTCTTTCTGGTTTGATATACCGTGTGGGTGGTTTCATAAATCAGCTGCAGTTAAAATGACAGCCCATAGTGGAATGCTCTGCTAATTTAGTTTTGCTAAATGATTCTTTTCTTAATCACTGTAATACATTGTGATAAATGGTTAATATGATCAGTTTAAAGTCTGATTTAAATTTCAGCATGTTTGCTCACTTGTCATGTGTACTGTTTATTCCATGGTCAAGTGGAAATACTTTTCATTGATATAATCAGTTTACACAGTAATTTCAAGCATAATAAGACGCTGCTTGTTCAAGGCTAAACATACCTTTTTTATGTGAAATATGAAGCTACTGCTTCTGAAATAATGATCTGAGATACATTGGTTCCTAAGTGGACTGCTCTGACTGTTGAAATACCTGTGAACTTCTGAATACTAATTGTGGAAGAAACCATTTGTTTTTCAGATGATCAGAAGTAAAAGCTAGTGTATGATAAGGACAAGGTATATGTTCCTATGCTTCAGAATAGAGAGGAAGTTTAGTTTGAAAGGCCAGGTTTGCAGAGACAAGTTCTCTGCTGCTTTTGCTAACAGGGTCCCCAGGGGCTGTGACTATGACACCTGCCTCAGTGTCATCCACACGTTTCACAAGACTAAGCCGAAATATCCATCCGAGCTGACTCCTACTCTGTCCTCTCCATGTTAAGAAGGATGAGTACATGTGTTTGCAGTGATCATAGTACCAGGGTCATGGTATGTAACTATGATGAAGAGCAGTGCTGTGAAAGTTTATGGGAATGCTTTTGGCATTTAACATGCAGAACATAATTTTTGAACTGTATGTGTGGCAGTTGATTATTATTATTTTTTTTTTTTAAGGGCAGGGATTCTGTCATCTACATTAGTTATCCATGGATATCTCATGGCTGCTATCTGAAAGGCTGCTCCACTTTAAGGTGTGCATTAAGCCCTGGCTGTGAGGTGGCTTGTTTCCTTCCCCATTTATTCCTTTCTGCTTTCCAAACAGATCTTATGATCTTCCTTGTGGCCAGTCTGGCATTTGTCTTTCTCCTCTATACAGAATAAGGAAGGGTGAGATAGAAGAGGTGAAATAAAGGAGAGGGGAAAAAAAAAAAAAAAAAGGAAGAAAAAGAAGAAGCCCTTCTGGAAGTCAGTTTGCCTGTCCCAAGGTATTACACTGTGCTGATGCCATCTACTTCATGCAGGAGCTGGTTCCAGTTGATGTCCTCTAAGCAAAGCCTAGTTCTGTCTCCCTGTGCATTGCTAGAGCTGTGGCTAAGCTGTTCAGCTGCCAGGCATTGTCTGGCTATAAGGGGTGGTGGTGGTGGGGGAACCCCAAGTTTAAAAAGGAAGGAAGACAGGCAGCAACCTCCTTAGATGTATGTAACAGTCCCAGTGGTTTCAGTGGCCAAAGCTACTGCTTAGGTTGACTTGGGAGGACTTGGCTGTTATTACAAAAGAATAGGCTAGAAAGTATCATGTCTAGAAATTATTTTTTCAGTGACATGAGCTATCCTAGACAAGTGGCTAACATAATAGGTGGAAATGTATTTCACTGTAATTATTTTGAATTTACAGCATTATTCCTCTGTCTGCCAGTATCCAACCTGGGATGGCTCTTACATTGCTGTCAGGAAAAACTTCCCTCCACTGAGGTGCTGCATCTTTGCTCTTCCTGTGCAATTATTAGTAAGGTCTTGGGAACCTGAAATCCCCAGGTTGTCCCATATTTCTCATCTGTTTTCCCTGTGTAAGTGATGCCATAAATGAGGGGCTCTTCCACAGCCTCTTGATGAGTCAGCTTTCTCTTCTCTTGACTGAACAGCCCCAACTGTCTCAGCCTGTCCTCACAGGGGAGGTGCTCCAGCCCCCTGGTCATCTTCATGGCCTCTTCTGGACCCACTTGAGCAGGTCCATGTCCTTCTTATGCTGGGAACCCCAGAGCTGGACACAGAACTCCAGGTGGGGTCTCAAGAGAGCGGAGTAGAGGGGGAGAATCACCTCCCTTGACCTGCTGGCTACACTTCTCTTGAGGCAGCCCAGGATACGGTTGGCTTTCTGGGCTGTGAGTGCACATTGCTGGCTCAGTCAGTTTTCCATCCACTGCTACCCCAAAGTTGTTCTCCACAGGGCTGCTCTCAATCCACTCATTTCCCAACCTGTGTTTGTGCTTGGGATTGCCCCGACTCATGTGCAGGACCTCATGAACTTCATGAGGTTTGCACAGTCCCACCTCTCAAGTCTGTCAAGGTTCCTCTGAATGTCACATCTCTTCCCTCAAGCATGTAGACTGCACCACACAGCTTGGCATTGTCAGCAGACTTGCTGAAGGTGCACTTAATCCCACTGTCCATGTTGCCAACAAAGATGTTAAACAGCACTGGTCCCAATACTGACCCCTGAGGAATGCTGCTTGTCTCCACTTGGACATTGAGCCATTGACTGCAGCTCTTTGAGTGCAACCATCTGTCAAAAGCCATGTCTCGCCAATGTGGAGACAAGGGTGTGGTGTGGGGCAGTGTCAAATGCTTTGCAGATGTTGTCTGATGGGGAGGGATCAGGCACATAGCAGAGAGTGGACTGTATGAAATCTGGGCAGCATTTCTCATCAAGTATTACTTTTGCATTTCTGAACAGGAAACAGTCAGCTTTTGGCTAAAAATGGAAAACTTCCGTAATTTTTATGGGTGCTTTAAATTTTTTTTTTTTATAAAAATGAACTATTTTAGACTGAAAACATACACTTAATGGAAATAAAGCTTGTAAACAGAAAATAAAACCTAATAAAATGCAGTTTTGAATAAGAATATATATAATCTTTAGAAAGCACAGGAATTTTATGAGGAGCTATAACAACTCAACCAGTTGTTGAAAGAACACATTAGAGATAGCGTGAAGTTTGAACAT
Organism: Athene cunicularia; assembly: GCF_003259725.1. Taxonomy (NCBI): domain Eukaryota; kingdom Metazoa; phylum Chordata; class Aves; order Strigiformes; family Strigidae; genus Athene; species Athene cunicularia. Next base: position 32,896,390 of record NW_020799095.1, on the reverse strand, counting down.
AGAAGTGTTAATACTGTGCATCCTCAGTCTTAAGATGCTTACTTAGTGCTTAATCACTCTGTAGAAATTGGGCTGGAAATGTTATTGTGTCTAAAATGCTACGCCTGTTGTCTTGTACCTCTGAAATGTTAGAGGCACAAATGGGGTAGCTGGCAGACATTGGAAGCTGTGAGTGGTAACTGAAAGTGTGAGTGCCTCACATGGTTGTAAGGTGAATATTTTGGTTTGAGAGTGAAGATGCTGGAAAGTAGTTAATAAGAACAATTTTCCTGATAGTGTTTCTGGCTCCTAATAACATACTTTTTTTGGAATAGCCTGTTTAGTTTTGTTATTTCACTTTTTTGTGGTCCTTTTTATTTGTAAAGTTGGAAGATAAATCCATGAAAACTAATAAATCATGGTTCTGAAGATGAGTAGGCTTTGCCTATTAAGGTTGTCTATAAAATGCCAAAGCAAATAGTAGGAGCATATTGTAAAGGTGTAAAATTTCAAATGAAAAGAGAGATGCCAGATAGATTGCAGTTCTGAGCCGCTACAGCCTTTGGTACTACATACTACAGCACTATATTTACACAGTTACCATTAAAACATTTGACCTTTCTGTACCTGGAATGTACCTGCCTTGATCCTTCTGGTTTCTGCACTGTGACACCATGGTACTCCAGCTGTACTCATTGATGCAACTTCTCAGTTTTTGTAAAGCACTTCTATTTTAAGACCTTTTAGTTTGGTCTTTTCAGCACATGACTATACCAAGACAATGCAGTTAAACATACTTTTGTTCACTCTGTTGAAAACAGATCTTGGTCGGTTGGTCTCTGCAGTCAGTGGCCAGGATGAATAGGTGGGATTTAGACTCATTACAGGAACCTGTTCATGTTGCTTCTACAAGGCATGACTGACACAGTATTTTTAGAGTAAATACTTCTAACACAAATCCAGTAAACCATGGAAGAGTTCTGTACACTGTAGGAAATAGTGTTGGGATGTATTTGACTTTCTAGCATGTGTAAATTATTTACCATTTGGCTTTTTGTTTCTTCTAGACATTACCCAAAGCAGTCCTTCACTACAGTGGCTGATACACCAGAAAATCTTCGCCTGAAGCAACAAAGTGAATTGCAAAGTCAGGTAAATCAAGTAATTCTTTTGTCTCGTTATATTAGAGTGTCAGTCCACTTCTCTGTAGTTTTTCTAAGTAGTATTAGTATTTCTTTGTACTGATATATAGTAGCACTCTAATGTATTTGTAAAAAATATTTGTACATTGGTATAACACTGCAAAACTCAGGATTTTATTTCTGATCTCACTTACACTAGTTACCATGCTATTGTAAGTCCGTTGACATTACTGAAAGTATCTAAGTAGTTTTTAATGTTTGAAGTGCTTGAAGAGGGTTCATTTGCCTTAGACAAACTGTCATTGTTAGATTGCATCAAAATTAAATCATAAAATAGCAGTGCGATTACCAAACAATTAATTTGTCATTAGCAAACATTTAGAAGCCTTTAATTCTTGTCAGCGCTGAACTAACTGGATGGTGGGTTTGTGGACCTGTTATGTCCTCTGTGAACTCATATATGGTGCAGTCTGTAAGCCAGTTGTGATAAATATTATCAATCAAAATTTATGTAAATTAATAAGTACCTTCAAATTAAAATGTAGAATGAAAAGGGGAAAAAAAAAAAAGAAGGAAATGGCAACGAAGACTTATGTGACCCAAACATGATGTTTGTATTCTGTTGTTACTTGGTAGTCCATAACATACAGGTCTTATTCATATTAATCCCTTAATATCCAGACAACTCCCCACTCCCCCCAGAATCACTTTTCTATTGTTTGATTTTATACAACACTAGAAGTTGGCCTGACTGTGTGATGAGACAATTGATAATATTTGATTGCATTTTATTTTGTGAAAGGCTTTTTTGTTTTGTTTTTGTTTTTTTTACTGTTGAGGTTTCAGTCTTGATTTAGTCGCAGTCTTTTATTATAAATTGATAATTATCAATGTAATAAAAACCTGTAGCAGAAAACAAGCAATAGGCAACAAGAGCTCTTGTTTGAGAACCTCTCTGTAGGCTAATGGGGAAAGTCAAAGGAGTGTTAAAAGAGAAATGCTAGCACAGATATTTAGTGTGATACACATTTTAAAAAATCCTTTACCTTTTGCCATTACAGTTAGTGATTACAGAAGTTAGAGAAATTCTTCTATGCCAGGATTCTGCCTTATGTAAAGAGGAGAGTTTGTGAAATGTACATCTCCTCTTGACTTCAGTGGATTTTAGAGTGGATTGCTTCATTTTCTTGTAGTTCAGTGGTCCTGTGTACTATAGTTACCACTCTGTCACAGAGATAAGAGGAACTTGTAAGCTATGCTTTTTACAGGTCTGTTTAAAAGAATATAAACTTCAAGCCCACTATTTTTTAGTGGTTTGATAGAAAATGTTAGGATTCAGGAGAAAAATAAAATTTTGCTCCTCTCTCTGTCAGTTTTTCACTGGATTGTCTTGTGTATCTGCGCATGCACCCACACGCATATGGATTTAAACAAATCTCAGGCCAAAGCTTAAAGCAATATCAGACACATGTTTTGCCTGTGGCTCTCTCTCTCTCTGCTTATCCTCAGAATATCCATTACACCATGGGTGAGTTTGTCTGCTGGAACTTTATAAGGTTTCAGCTACACGAATCTAATTTGGTGACAACTCTCTGGTGGTGGGCAGACTGGAAGAGAAGCCGGCTGACTTCCTCACGGCTATGCCACCTGCTTCAGGAGTGTGCGGTGAAAAAAGCCGAGACAAAGATTTCAAACCTTGAGCTCACGATTCTGTACCTTAACTCTAAATTGTAAGCCTTAATCTAAAAGCCCCTCAGGGAAGCCTCCAAAGCCATATTTTTATAAGTACTGGCAAAAGACCGATTTTCATGGGACTGATTTGTAGGTAGGCTTTAACTGAGAGCTTGTTTGAAATTGCTTGAGAAAAGCATGAATGGGAGGAATCCTGTTTGGATGTTCAGAGAGGACAGCTCTCCTGTATGAAGTTCAGGCGGATCAGAATCTCATTTAGGAAGCATACCTTGTCTTAAAGCAGTCTATTTTCTCCATGGTTATTGTGATAATACCTCTGAGGGACTAGGGGCTGTTGGGCATTGTCAGGGAGGTTTAGAGGTCAACTGGTAGGTATCAGTTTGAGTTAAGACTGACATAGGACTGAATTAATTTCTGGTTTATGACTGTGTGCTATTCTAGTACATGATGGGCTTGGGTATATCTTCAGTTTAGTTAACACATTCCAAACTTGCCTGTATCCGTTGCCTGTCTTGGCCATACGTTGACTAACCGAAGGAGTGTGATCTACTTCTGGAGCCTGTAAGAGAAGTGGGTTTCCCTAACCTATTTGAAACAGGTTGACATGGCACTTTGGAGGTGTAAGGAAACTTGTTCTGATATTCTCTATGTGGAAACAGAGGACTTGCTATTCTAGGACTGAATAAGCAATATCAACGAGAAACTTGGAGTTTGCTTATGTATAAACTTGCTGCAACTGTTTGCAATGCACTGGCATAAAACTTGGAAATGGAGAGAAACCCCTATTTTGTACAATGTGCCTTTTTTTTCAAGGCAGTAAAAGATTTACAGCCAATGCAAATACAGTTCTGAATTATAAGGGCACAAATTTACCTACTTGGAAGAAAGGCTATAATGTTTCTGATAATCATTTGTTTCCTCAGTGTTGATTCACATCACTGCCTAGCCTGTAAATTGTTTCAGTGCTGAAATAAAGATTTCAGGACCTTTCATAAACCAATTGAAATGTCATTAAGTAAAACTGTAAATTCTGATTAATTTCTGTAGTACTTTGAAGAGTATAAGAACAATCACCATCCTGAATCAGCCAATGGACTAGAAAGTTGCAAGACTCCCAACTTGGGTTGTTGGGAGTCTTGTTTGAGAAACAAATACCTGAAATCTAATTTGCTGTTGTTCAGATCTCATCCTATTTCAGTGTGGTGCAGCAGAAAAAAAGTGTGTACATGACTTGGGAAAAACCTTTCACAGGAAACCAAACTTGGCTGGATAGAGCCATGTTATTACTTTGCAGTATTCATCAGCGCTGCTTGAGTCTTCTGCCAGTGCAGTCACAATTTGGGATTGATCAAATTCTGTGTTAAGTAATGTAAAAAATTATATTAACTTCTGAGTAAGGAGAAATGATTTTCTACAATAATAGCTACTTTCTAGTTTCTAAGTAAACATCTTTAATGCTTTTAGTTCTGAAGAGGCACAACCCTGTGCTTAACTGCAGGACTCCGTCTTTTTAAAATCTGTAGCTTTAGAACTATTGTTTATCTTACTCAGCAAAGCAGGAGGAATTGGTAAAGGAAACACCATTAAATATTGTATAAGCTAAAAGCTGCGTGTTTTTGTAAATTTGTTGTTTTGATTTCCATTTAAGCAGCAGTTGACAGTGTTTTAACTTGAAGTACTGGGTCTTTTATCAAGAATCCATTAAGGTCAGCATCAGGTTCCAGGCTGTCATGTTGACATAACATGACGAGCAAAACAAACAAAACCAAAATACTGTTTTCTGGAGGAGTCAATAGAAAATGAATTGCTCTTTAGAACACGTGAAAAATTATATTATTAAGAAGTCAAATGGCAACATTTAAAAGCTTTCCAGAGAAGGCTCTCCTTCTACACAATATAATTTCAGATCTTTTTCTTCCTTTAGCCTTTTGCTTCTGTGGGCTTTCATTCAACTCATTAGTTTGAAGGAGACACAAATACATTTTAGGAGAGGCTCTGAGTTTGATTTCCCATTCTGGAAAGCTCCCCATTTCAGTGTCCCTCCTGACTGAAGGAAAAAGAGTTTTAAGGCCTTTTATCCTCTAAGTAAAGGGTATAGACAGTGATCCAGTGTCTTGAGCAAGATTTTTCTTTATGCCTCCCTGATGGAAAATCCCTGTCTTTGTTGGCAGTTAGTGCATTCTCTTACTTCATAACATACAATGGATACTTTCCATATGCACTTGCCTCTCCTAGATGAACTCAACTACAGAAGTTACTGATACGCTCATCTCAGCTGTGTTTGCTTGGGAATTGCCTTCATGTACCTTAGCTACAGATCTCTAACTTTATATCAGTGTAAATTGCTCTGTGGCCTTTAGTTCTTGTCTCTGGCAGTGCTGTGTAGATCAAAAGCAGCAACTCCAGTTGAACTTGCAGAAACAGAGAGAGATGTTCTGTGGAAGTTCTTGGCAGGAAGGATATTGAAGTGCTGGATCAAAGGGAGGGCTGATGTGTAAGGTGGCTTCTCGTGCTCCAACACTTTCTGAGGAAATCTACTTTCCGATTAAGTCTTGAGGAACTTGATACAAAGTTACAGGTAGCATCCTGTTGCCTTCTTGTCCTAATCTCTGGTGACACAGCCTGAGACTGCTATACTTGGAAACTTCCAGTGCTCCTTTTCATATGGGAGAAAATACTTCCCTGGTACTCTTACAGCAGTTTGGATAAGTGAAAGTGTATGGGGTGTTTATCTGTAGGAAGAAACACACTTGCAGTTTTTCTTGTTAAGGGTTCATAAAATGATGATTTTCAAGAAGTCGCATCTTTCCTTAGGAGACATACCCAACTGAGTCAGACTATTATCCTAATAGTCTAATGTTTTAAGAGTCCTTACTTTCTTAGGAATTGCTTGTCTTTGTATCTCTATCTGCTAACTCTCACCAGGATAATCATAGTAATATTGAGCATTTGGAAGGGAGTGAACCTCAGAAAAGGGAATAAAAAATCCTTATAGTCAGGTGTTTGTCTCTAGAGTAGCTGCATTCCTCTCTGTTCCGGTTGAAGAAGAGACAGACAGCAGTTCCCTGTGAAAGCACGAGAGATGATGGGTGCAAACTGAAATACAGAAAATTCCGTTTATATGTAGGGAAAAACTGTTCCACTGTGTGGGTGACTGAACATCGTCACAGGTTGCCCAGAGTGGTTATGAAATGTCCATCCTTGGAGATTTTCTGAAGACGACTGGATACAGACCTGAGCAGTCTGCTGTAGCTGACTGTGCTTTGAGTAGTGTGATGCACTAGATGATCTCCAGAGTTCCCTTCCAGCTTCAGCTGTTCTCAGATTCCGTGATTCCTCTCTGTCCTGTTCTTCCTCAGGTTCCTCTTGACTATTTCTGTCATCTTCTTTCTTGCTGCCTTCTCTGTGCCTCTCTGTTCCAAGAGTATGTGTTAGCAAACTTCCAGGCAGATTCTTTTTATTAGCTGTTTTTCTTGATGTATTAAAAAGCTTTTTCAGTTTATATGCTCTGCTTTTATGAAGTCTTTGGAATGAACTGCCATAGTGAATGCTATAGGGAAATGAAATGCTGGATGGATTACTAAAGCAGACATTTAATGGATTTCCTAAGGTACCCTGAGTGAACTCATTGGAAAAGTCATGGAGAAAACAGTCCTTGGAGCTAGAGGCAAAGATAAAAATACCCTCCTTCAGCTGAGGAAAAGAGGAAGAAACATGGGATAGCAAGCAGAGAGGCCTGGTTATAGCTTTATGGGTGATTTTGTAAGTTGTGCCAGAGGGCCCTGGAAAAGAATTCAAAGATGGAATTTTTCCAGATAACCATCAGACGGTGGTTGTTCATTGGCTCCTCTCTCCAGTTGTCCAAGGATCTGAACCCAATTTACTGTATGTGTATGAAGAGAGGGGTGTGAGAATGGAAAGAGTGCGGGCTTCTCAGTCGTCTTGCTATTACTTGTGAGTGAGAAGTCCTGGAGTAGTTGATTGGGTTTGTGCATTAAAATAAGCCCTGCTGCCTGCAAGAAGTTCTCCTTTGCTCCCCTGTGAGCCCCTGCACAGTAGCATTTTGTAAATCATGCCCACCTACTAAATGTAACATTTTTTCAACTTGTGATTTGTTCCTTCTTCCCCTCTGAAGACTATTTAAATGACTTGTTTTATCTGAGTGAGTCAAAGGCATAAAAGTCATTCTTGATGTGATAATACAAAGCTTGAGAGGAGTGCAGGAGGCAGAATGGATTTCAGTCTTCTGGGAAAATGTTTGTCACCTCTTCTGATCGTTACCTTGCTGAGTACGTGAGGGACTCTACATCCTCTCTGCACTGGACTGGCTCCTGTTACTGTGCTACCATACTTTTACACTGGCACTGGTTTGTTTTGGTTTTTATTGTTCCCCGCCTCGCCCCCCCTCC
>NW_020799095.1:32880715-32889118 GCF_003259725.1 Athene cunicularia | reverse complement strand
CCCCCCCCTTTTTTTTTTTTTTTGGTGTGGTTTTTGTTTGGTTGTTTTTTATTTTTTTTTCCCCCTGCAGTTACTAGACAGGCTGTAAGATTGAGGATATGACAGTAGTGCTTCCTCCCCTTTCCTGTCTGCTACTCCTCACTGTCACAGAGGCTGGACCAGCATGTGGAGATAAAAGAGTTGTAACCCTGTGTTCAGGAGACACCAGAACATGAAGCAAAGATGCTAAACAGCGTGTAGTACTGTAATAATTAATAAACAGATTGTGAGGTGGAGAGGGAGTTTCTCTGTGGAATACACTGACTTATTTTTGTGTTACTGACACATTTGTAGCATCCTGAAATTCTTTGATTTTGCAGGTGGAAATAAAAATCTCTTGTTGGCACATAAGATGAAAATTATAGACCACTTTTTGAAATAGAAAAGAAGAATGGTTTGCTTTAGCTTTGAGTTGTTAAGACTTAAGTTTTAAATCTGATTCCTGATACTGGCTGCGTATCCTACATTTATAAAAAATTCTCTTTTTTCATCTACTGTCATTGGCCTCTATAATTACACAGAATTTTAAACTAACTTCCAGTGGTAACATGCTGGTCAGTGTAACAAAAGTTACTTGTATAAAGTAGTTGGAATAGTAGGTTTTTGTTAGTTTGTTTTTACTTGTTTATAAAAACAACTTTTTTCTTCTAATGTTGACTGTTCTTTCCCTTATTCTCTTTTTGGGCCAGATAACACCTTGAAAATCAGCAAGTTAAGCCGTGTTGATAAAAGCAGTACATTCTTCCATTTTTTTCTGAACCTATGTATCTGCATTTATATCTAAGGGTACAACTACATGTTTCAGTGCCTGAGCAAAACAACTGCTTCAGACCATTTTTTTCATACTATTTCTTCATTTCTCTGTAAAACATCTGCAAAGATGATGGTAGAAGGAGCAAGTTGCAAAGCAAAGATGAATACTTGCGCAACATTCAGAAGAAACTTTAGACAGACTTGCACATGAGCATCTATGGAAAATGTCTATCTATCTAACTTTTCAGCTTTTCAGTGTTGATTTGATGATACCAAAGTTAAAGTGCCAGCATTTTTTTGCATTAGTGCTTGTTCTGTTGTTAATACCCATAGTGATTTGAAAACCTGATGTAATTTGCTAGGGTAAAATCAGAACTGAACTACATTTACACACAATAGCATCTGCAGAGACTCAGAAGGAAGCAGCGCAAACTGTTCCTGCTGGTCAAAAAATTATGAAGTCTATAAAATACACAGTCTCAGGAGAAAAATCTCCTCTCCCACTGCCAAGACTCAGAAGTAGGATGCAAAATATATGAATATAATGTAATGAGATCCATTTTTCTAGCATATGTTGATAAGAAAAAAAAAATCGGGCGTTTTCTCTTTCACATGTCTATTTCAGATGCACATAATGTTTAATTGTAAAAAGTGAAGGGATAATACATTAATGTGAAGTATAGGTAATTTTTGTAGTAGGATGAGGGCAGAGCAGTCATGATTATTAAATAGAGTACTTATTGAGCAAAACTATTTTTATAGACTTTCTTATGACATCGAATCAATGTACAGCAAGTACGGCATCCTTAATAGAAAATCTAGGATCAATAATATTAAAAGTGGTTTAGACCAACTTTACCTGTACAACCACCAGTATTAGAAAGGAGACAAGAGAGAGCCACAGAATTCACAGCTGTTATTTGTAAGATGAGTTGTGGAATTCTTAACAGCTTACTAACTTAAAAATTAAGATGTTAACAGAATTTCTATGATTTAAAAAAAAATATTAATCTCTTACATTCTAATATTTATTTTTATTTTCTGGGCGGGGAAGGAACGGGGAACATTCACTGAGGTTGGGCCGTAATAATGGATGGTATTTTTCATGTCTTGTCAAGTTTCTCTTCTGGTTGTCTTGAGCTTCTTTCTGCTGTTTATTTTTGGACTTAGATTTTTTTTTTTTAATGATTGCTCCGTGCAACTCTGTTGCAGGAAATTGGATGCTGTGATTCTTGTTAGTTATGTTTTTGTTGCGTTACTGCACGGCACTTAAACCCACATGAAGGAAAAATGCATTCCATTGTAGAGACTTTAAGATGAAGGATGGGAACAGAACAATAGTCCTAAGAAGTGAGGCATTCAGGGACTGCAAATCAGATGCCAAGGACATATCTGTACAAGAGAGCCAGGAAGAAGTTCCTGATCCCAAAGTAGTGTGTGCTGGCTTATGTCCACACTGTGTATGGCTGCTCCCCTTATAATGGATATATATTTCCAGTTCACGGTGTTTGAGATAGGGTGAGGGCTGCATACCAGCCTCCTTGTGAAGCATGGAACTGAGAGTCCATGAAACCTGATGGCACATGAGGAGTTTGTGAGGTCAGTGTCCTCTTGGTTGTGTGGAGTAGCTGGTCAGGTCAAAGGGAACAGAACTGGTTCAGGCCTGTCCATGCTGCTTGTCCAGAGTGCTCCCTTGACTGGAGTAGACACTGAGCTGTGCTTGGTCTTGCCTTGGGGATGGCAGTACAGCACAGCTGGGGAACATGCTCAGTAGTTTGGGCTATTGAGGTGTCAGTACTGAGTTTGTTCCCTTGCCCTCTCCTATTTAGCAGAGTATTTGTACCAAGAAAGTCTGTCAAAGCCAGAAAATGAGATCACATCACTCTTTCTTCCCTTTCTGGGCTTCAGATCTGCATCTTTCAGAGACTGACATGTTTAATCAAACTGGGTTCATGTAGTCTTGCTACCTATTGCTGACACTGGTGTTTTTTCCCCAAACACTTTGTAGTTATTGTGATCAGCAAGAGGAAACTTGACTTGATAGATGACTGGTCTGATCCAGTGTGGATTACTGGTAATGTCAGCATTAAAAGTAAGGACAGTTAAGGAGCAGGCCTTTACTTATTCACCCTGGGATGTAAAAAAGGAATTTTCAGGGATGTGTTTTTAGTCAACACACTGTATTAGCTGTTTTAGAATTTGTTTTCTTTTCTTGATGTTGCCAGTGTCTTCCTCCAGGAAGTTCTTAGTCTTTACCCTAGACTTCCATTTGTGTCATGATGGGGATAAATGATCTCTCTTTTTCTCAGCAAATTGTAGTGGCTGGCATATTTAATAATTTGAAAGTGGCATATGAGTATTTTTGTTAATATCCTTTCATCCAAAGTAAAAGCTCAACATTTTCTTTTCCAATGTGAGATTATAACAATGAATTCTTCCTACATCAAAGCACTGGATTAACCCATTTGGCATTTCACATTGTGACAATTAATGGCTTCCATTTAGTTCCTCATTTTAAGCTCATTTCTTTTCAGAAGTACTGACCTGTGTCTTACCAAGGAACGAAGGTAGTCATCCATCTTGTTATAATGAAACCAATTTTTATGTTCATCTGTGGTAATTTCTTAACAAACTTCAGACGTTCTGGACTGAGAATTTCTAGAGGCAAGGTTAATTTTTCTCTTCATTTTTTCTTGTCCTTATTCTCATGGCCTTACATTAATGTGTTGAAAGAATATGATAAATGACTATATTTCTCCTAATTATATTAGTTCTTTGAAAATGTTTTGAATTTGCTCCTTATGCCTTTGTAAAGTTTTATTCCACAAGGATGAGCCATCTTTACTCTATTTAGACATTACTTTTCTTTCCTGCTGATGCAACAAGCTAAACCTGTCAATTTTTCTGGTTCAAGGGATTCCTGAGAGTGATCATTGTTTGCAGTGTTGTGTTGATTTGCAGATATTCATAGCTCTCTTTCAAAAGAGAATGCAAATGGAAAGTTTTAACATATATCTGAGTTTACTGGTAGATTGAGAGATCAAATCTTCTGGAGATTGCCTCTAAACCATGATTAGTTTGTCCCAGAGTTGAATATTTTTTTTTCCTGGCATGCAGTAAACTTACTGCATATTTCTACTGTGATGGAAATGTAGAATTAGAGAACCGAATTTCTATGAGCGTGATTATGTTTATTTTTATTTTATGCTTTTTTTTTTTTTCATAGAATGCATGCACTGTTTAGATCTATATTGAAAAAAAGGAAAATACTGATTTACCTGCAGACTTCTCCCCTGTGATTACCTGTGATGTAAGTCAGCTTCTGAAGAGCTTTTCTAAGTATGCATTTTGTTCAGCAGTTATTTGTACCTGCTAAAGTATTTTAAATTGTAAAAGATTTCTCTATAGCAGTTGAGAGTGGCTAGATTTCTTTACTTTTTGGCTTTTTTTTGAGTGTAACAGATACGCATGTGTAAAACAGCTGTCACCACTGTGTGCATTGGCAACTGAGTAGTACCCTTGAAATACATAATTAATTCTGTTTCCAGTCAGCATTTGTTCTGGAGGTGGCCTTAACAAAATGACCAGCAAAGCTGATTAACAGGAGAAATCAAAACCTGGTGAGAGTGTCACATTCTCTTAATTGGAAGTCTTAAAAAATAGAAGCTTTAAGCAAATGAAATGGCAAAAAGAGAGCTTTAGCCTTAGTGGAGAAATTAAAAACTGAATAAACAAAATCTCTCTCATTCCTGATGTTCCCCAACAAAATGTAGTAGGCTGGCTTCTAGATTTTGAATAGCTGCAGAATGCCTTTGCTCCAGCCAGAGACACTTTTTGCACTTTGAAGTTTTGTGGATCTTTCTGCCTGTCTCTGGTCTGTCCGCTTATGATGCAAAGAGCACTTGTAATATGCTCTGTGTGACTACGAGAAGGAGAAAGGAGAGACTGGCCTTGGCTTGCCTGGTGGTGCAAGGCCAAAACAACACATGAATCAGAAATCGCATGGTATTAGGCCTTTCAGAGTATTTGGAAGGAGAAGAAAGGCAGTAGGGTTCCTGGGCAGTCCTACCCCTTGACCCCAATAAAAGGCCATGAGTGTTCGTCAGCATTTTAGTTGGTCATTTTCCTGATGCTTAGGTTACTTATTGATGGGGCTGTTTTAGATCCAAGAAATATATTGTCCTCCTGATTTATTCTCAGATGGTGCAGGGACCATTCAGAGTTCAATGATTTCTTGTAACTGCTGCCTTGCAGGATGGATTGAGGTCTATTCAGGGTGATAGTTTGTCAGGTAGTGCTATGCTTGCAGGAGATTATGTTGATGGGCTTTCAAGTGAAAGGGTCAGGAAAGAAAGAGAAAGGAAAAAGAGTAGGATTAGTATAATGTTTAACCTTGCCTAAAACAAAGTGGGTGTAAGAAAATACTAAATGCTTTCACAGCACCAAATGTTAGAGCTTTGAAGATAGTTGGTGGAAACTTTTTCTTTTTACCAAAGATTTAATGTTAGAATCTGCCCGGAGCACAGTTGTCGTTTTTTTCCAGTAGCTTACTAGACTAAATTTTGAAGGGTAAAATACGTAAGATGTTTAAATTAAGAAAAGGTGAAAAAAAAACAGTCAAAGAAAAAAGCTGTTGCCTACTGTCTTCTGGTCCTTTGGCACTGAACAATCAAATCAGGAACCCAAATTAACAATACTGATTTGATATCAGTGACCAAAATTTAAATATTTTTTATTTATATAAACTTAGAGTTCAGTTTAGTTGTATTTAAAAGGTAAATATTTCTATATAAATAAATCTACATTTAGTATATAAATTTGTAATCTCCTGTGAATTAAAAATAGTTGCATTTCACTTGAAAGAAAATAATTTTAGTGGGTGAAATTAAGCATAAATTTCTTGTTTAAAAATTCTTCAGGAAGTATAGATAAATTGCTTTAAAGCTGTAGAGGATGCAAATGTGAAGGAAGGTACCACATATATCAAGAGCAGTGCTCATTTTTGCAATAGAAGATAACTTTTTAATAGCATAATATAATTATCAGTAAATGATTTGTTGATATAAACTTAAATGTGGAAACAAGGTCAGAAGAATGGGCCAAGTTGTTCAACCCTGTCAAGATGAGATTAAGAGAGATAAGTATGTTGAGGATGGGATGCTCGAGTGCCTGGGTGATAAGACTGGAATGTGAGGACGTGTTGGAGAGGCAGGTCGAGCATGTGGTACAGAACTGTGAGAAGTGGGGAACATGGCTTGTTTAGACCGATGGCAAATGTTTGGATCACTGTATAAGAGGGGAATAAAAAAAAATCAAATGATGGTGTATTTGTCTTGAGTAGTGGTTTTCTGCTACACCGTTGACATGTATACCTCTATGTTGTTAGTACTGTGCCTTGAGAACATGGTGGCCTTTGCCACCAGCCTGAGCCCATGGTTACTCCTTATGGAATGAAATGGGCACTGGTGTCATGCTACTGCTGCTGCTGTCTCCATCAGCTACTGCAACAGAAGCTACCCTTCCTTTTCCATCCTTGTAAATTTAACTCACGTCTTCAGTTAAATTCCATTCTTTTCCAATCTCTCATTCCATTTTACACCCTTAAGTCCAGCTCTTGCTTTTGGCCTTTGCTTTTACTTTGTTTTAGTTCCACTTTGCAGTCTGGCCTGCCAGATTCTTGCGGTAATATGTAAATTGAGTGTGCAGGAATTGGAATATTTTGAAATGAGTTATACCAATGAAAAATGGAGCTACTCCCTTGGAAGGCTGTCAGCAGGGCACAGCACCAGAGATGGCAGAGCTCAGTGGGTCAGCATTGAGTAAAGAAGTGGAGGGGATGTGGAGAGCAGGCAAAAAGGGAGGACCAATGGTAAAATACTGTGCCTAAGGCAGAGCCTCAGTTCTGGTAGAGTCAGATGTTAGGGGAGCACCTGGACAGCTGTGCTAAGCAGAGCACCTGCTGTGCTGACAGCTGTCTTTCTAGACTGGTGGTCATCTTATTTTATAGCACCCTATGGAATGTTCTAGTTCCTGGAAACATGGTGAGAAGACTCACCAAAAACTCTTGGTTCATGTTTTACCTCTGCTGCTTCCTTCTGTTCAGAAAGGATGGGAACAAACTTCCTGGTGACCATAAGTATTGCAGGTATTTATCTTAAATAGAAGCATGGGATGTGTAGAAATATGCAATCTGGACACTCCCTCTTTCTGAGGGTGGTGAGTTGAGGAATGGATGTTTATGTGTTCTTAACAGGATTCTCTAAATTTTTAGACTTTGTTTAATGGCAAGTGATTTGATATAAGCATCAATTCCTGGAGCATTTAAGTGTTTCTTATTCATTACTTCTGTCTACTTAATTTTACTAGTTAAGAGTTTATGTACATTGGGGGACTTCATTAATTTTGTTACTGTTTGTTACTGAGCTCTCTGGAACCATTTGGGTTTTATATCTCCCTGTTGGAAGAAGAACCTCTAGATCTGAGGTACAAAGAATACAGGAATATGGTTTTTTTTGTTTTGTTTTGTTAATAGTGAACAAGTCTAGTCGTTAAAATTTTTATTCTATTACTCTTCTGAGAAACCAGCTTGTTTAATTTTCTGATTATGACTCTGGATTTTTGTCTGTTCTTATACGCTTTAAATGGGTAGAAAGAAGTATGTAAGATCTACTGCACCAGTGTTATAGAACCCAATATTAACAAAGCACAGTGTTGTTTTAAAGGTGACTACCCAGATAATCAGGAAGATGTAGGCTAAAATAAAGAAAAGATTAGGTATATCTTCAGATATGCCGAGAGACTGGCAACTAATCACTGGATTTACACTTATTCAAGATCTATCAGATTGGTTGAAAAGCTGATTCATGAATGACTAATTTTTTTGATACAGTAGAAATGACAAATTCAAAATATTGTTTTGAGTGGAATTTTTTTTTCCAAAATGTTGGCCCAGAAGTTGACAACAGTAGAAGTTCAAAAGTTTAAGATTTTAGGAAGTATTTTTCTTAAGAAACACCAGCATGGGGTTAATTTACTCCTGACATAGGGGCTTTGTAATAATTTTAATAGTTACAGCTTCAGAAGATGTGTCTGCCTGTCCATATTGTCTGTTCAGAATAAATGCAATAAGATTTAAATGTCAAAACATTTCTTGCTTTCTTGTTTTCTAATTCTGGGATCTGTAGCTACAACTACAGCAGGGAAGGCCAGACTTTGCCAAAAGAGGATAGAAAATGATTGTACTCCTTTTATAGTGATAGAAATTTCTCGTCTAAAAACTAACAAAAAGTGCAGGTTAAGATTTAGATCTAATTCTAAAATGGTTTTTGATCCGCTTTTCACATTTTAGAAGGTTTTGTAGCTGTGTGCCTTTAATGTTGTTATATGAAGCTGTTGTTAAAGCTTCTGTTATTTTTTCCTTAGTTCCTCTCTTCAGACTTAATGACTAAATATGTGCAAGAAAATTATACCCTTTTCTTATAATCCTGTAATCTAAGTGAGTAAAACTCTGTTAGTTTATTGTTACATGCAGATTAAATAAAGGCAGTCTGTACCCTGGCAGCTTATTTAATTTTCTATTAGATCTATTAAAATGATTTTTTTTTTTTTTTT
>NW_020799095.1:32862928-32880665 GCF_003259725.1 Athene cunicularia | reverse complement strand
AAAAAAAAAAAAAAAAAAAAAAAAAAAAAAAAAAAAAAAGGAAAAAATGTCAAGTGGAAAAAATATTAAGAATTAATGTTGATGCATAAAATGTTTTTGAGTTTTAAGTTACCCTCACCCCCTTTTTAAAAAAAGTCTGTTTAGAAAAAATTTATGGAAACATTTAATTCAACTCTGTTCAAAAGACCAGGAAGGCTTACCTATTTTCCACTCACTTTGTGTAAGTATGACTTCCAGCCACCTTCTCTTCTCTCACTTCTTATGTCAATAGAAATAGAGGAAAATACATATTTCAGACAGTTAAATTCTCTCTTTTGGTGAACAAACCTCAAAGCAAGAGCATGAAGAGTTCCTCCTTAAACACACTGAACCAGGTCCTCGAGTTGTGCAAAATGATTGTATCTCAAGGATTTCTCTTGTGTCTCAATTTAGTTAAAACTGGTTTTTGGTATTGGAGAATGACAGCTTTTGCTGTCAATGGGAACTGCAGTGTTTTCAGCGTGGATATTGAAGTTCTTTAATAAACATATGTATTTAATTTTAAGGTCATCCATATGCTTTGTTACGGAAAATTTAGTTTTGTTTAGCAATGGGAGAAATAATAGTCTGGCAAATAGAACTTGTAGGATGCAGTCAAGCATATTAAATGAAAGTTAGTTTTCGCCACTTTTAATAATTACAGTAAAAAATAAATAAGATCATTTAGCTCATTCTTAGCAAATGTTTCTTTGACTCCATAAATCATGTAAGCCTGAAAGATGTTAGTCCATTGAGTTATTTTTAGTATCTATAAATCTTGCCTCTGATGCAGTTAAAACAGAGAAATTTTTTGGCTGGAATGGAATGTTTCAGTAATAGATTTGTTTCTAACATATGCTGAAGGAAGCTCATACTTTGTTTAAAAATAATATGGTTTTAATTTTTCATTCATTTCCCTCTACTTCAAAACTTTGGGTGCATCACTGATGATGGAAATTAGAACTTGGAATTCTACTGAAATCAAAGGAAAATATTCCTTTGCTGAAACGAGCTGACAGTGTAAAGTCACAGCAGGAACTTCCTCTGTGTGGTGCAGTCATCTCTAGCTGCTTGGGAGCTGGATGCAGTATAGCTGCTGATATAGCGTGGGTCCTCAGCTAAGTGAATTTGTTCAGCTGAGTAGTTTGTATTGCAAAGACAGTTAAACAGCGGTATTTCAGTATCTTGCATATCTCTTTATGAGCCTGTATGGAGCAATGCAGACATTGGGTCTGTGAATAAATTGACTGCAAAAGCCTTCACTTGGAATCATAGTTAAGTGGCCAAAATCAAATTATCAAATAGGAACTTCTTCATATTATTAGATATTTAGTTTACTAGAGGTTTGTGGGGTTTTTTTTGTTTTATTTTGTTTTCAGTTGTATGCTGATGTTATTACAAGTCTCTCAGAAATACAGTACTTAAGAACTCAAGGAAATAGTCTTTGTGCTAGTTGGCTATTAAATGGTAAATTAATATTGTAGAACTAGCATTGTAAGGAAAAAAAAAGTAGCTTGACACTGGAATAATACTTTGAGGGGGAAAAAGTTAGCAAATACAATCCCAGGGTTAAACTGGGCATTTATCAATAATGTTGCTTTACAAATAAACAGGCCATTTCCTTTTTGTAATCGTTGGGATGACAGCAGTAAATTATTCATCTGCAAACTGTTTCTGTACTGAATTGATGGCAGAGGTTCGTTGTGCTTACTGGGCTGATTCATGTTCGCTATGTAAATGGTAGAATAGCTTGCTGTTGTTACTACCTTGGTAATGAGCTACAGCAGCGATGGGGAGATGTTATCTGTCTGAAGGAAAAGACAGATACTTCACCTAGGAAAGGAAGGGTTGGGAAAATGTATTTCCTGTCTGATATTTTATTCGAAAGAGCACACCAGAAAGAAACATGTGACTTACAATTGGTTTATATCAATCCTATCTTCCTTTACTTACCATTTTTTTTTCTTTGGGGCATGTATTTGCACCAGCAATGAGACAGATATTAACAACTGTCCTGACCCTGATTTGGAAATAAATTACTGAAGCATATTATGTCTTAAGGGTGTTTGCTTTGTGTAAGTTTCAGTTATTGTAGGAATGTATGCTGTTGAAAAACAGAGGTTATTGCCATAGTTCTTTCTTACCTCACTTTCAATTAAATCTGATTTCTGTTACCATAGCATTGCTTGCTCATATACCGCTCAGGCCAGTGCTGGTCATTTGTGCATATTTTCTATTTGATTCTGTGGCTGTTCTTACTCTTTCTGAACTAACTGCTTGTCCAGCATTTTTGGTCTGTGTGTGGGGTGGTCAGGCAGCTGTTTTTCACAACTGATGCAATTCCTAGTATGTTTCCTATGCATGAAGGCAGACTTCTATTCAGTACCCCTAGGGACTGTAAACATCATTTTTATCATGTTGAAACTACAGAATCTGTCAGCCCAGTGAAGTTGTTCTCAATTAGTATGAGGTAGTCCAATTCAGAAGGGAATAGCTGCTCCTGTTTGAGCCCATTTTTCTTTGAGTGTTGCCTACACTGATTTCCAGCTGTTACTCTGCAGCTTTGGGGAGCTAATGGGGTTCATTGGGAACATCTATCTCAAAGGAAATGCCCGAGTCAGTGTCTGGTTGAATGATTGGATATTTTCACACACAAAAAACCAGTTAATACCCACTTAGCTAATTGTGTCTCAATGTACATGATCATCCTTTCCAGTCCAGTAATTAAAGAAAATTAATTGGAACCCTGCTAATTTGCACTAATGTTGGGAACAACCAATTGCCAATTACTGAATTTTGTGAATTAGTGCAAATGAAAACAAGCACTTTTTACAAACTAGAGAGTAATGTGCTGAACCTTATCTAATAATGCCACATTATTATTACACTGGCAGTAACTCACCTGTACATGCAAGGGAAGTTAATATGTTATAAAATGAGGACAGAATCTTTTTTATGCTGAAGTTTGCCCTTTGTTAACTGTGTAAAGATTACTATACTGAGGTCTAAAGTCATATAATGCTTCTTGAATACCATTGCCCTGTTTTTTAATAGAGTTCAATGAAATCTTTAGAGATCTCCTTACATACTAATATCACTTAAGTTTCTCCTCTTTTGAAGCAGCTGCAATTGTCCACATGGCTGCTGGAGCCATCACAGCATCTTGCTTTGATCCTTTTGAGCTGTTGCAAGGGGCAGAGAAGCCAGAAAAAACAGCCCTTCTGAAAATCCAGTGCAAGTGAAAGATCACTAACTGCTGTTTTTTTCCAAATGTTTTTGTTACCTTTTCTCTTTGAAAGTAGTTTTGTTGACAGTTCCCATGTGTGGCAGCATTACAAGGCCAGTCCTAGTCTTCCTTTCAGAAGGCTCCCCCTCCAATCCTGTTTATAGTATCCGAGCTAACCCTGTGTTTCCTGGACATCCAGTTTTTATCTTAGACTTGGTTGGATCGCCCCTAGAAAGCAGGCTGCCTTCTTGCCCACATCCTTTATACTACCTCTACCCATTGCTTTTGGCATGACCACTGTCCACATAACAATTAAATCCTAAAGGCCCTAATAACTAAATACTAAGTAATTCCTGGCTAAAAAGTTAGGTGTCACTTGCAGACTTAATGATTAAGAGGCAGAAGGCTATTATGATACATTTTGAGATTTCTGTACCATCCCTGTCTCACCAAATAATGGCAATCTTTTCACATTCAGCTATAATTTATCCTCATGTTTTTGCACCTGATCTGAGATTTAGTGAGAAACAATTGTTTATTAGATTTCTGTTCCCTAGTTTCAGACACCATCTTTTGTTTTCTGTTACTTTTCAGGATAATAACAGCAAATTTGAAGCAGATAGAACTTCTTCCTATTCATGTTCTCACCCTCTGCCTCTCTTTAGGAAACTTCCACTTCTGAAATGAGTTAAATTTATCTCCAAAGACAAAATGATTCCTTTGCAACTTTAGCTTTGCAGTGATCCTCTAATAGCTGTGCATCTTTCTAGGGCCTCTCTCCATCCAGCCTGAGGTGGTATCTGGATTTCTTTTACTGGAATCTCTCCAGTCACAGTAACACATACTGATTAAAGCCTGTATGCCTGTAACTTTCCAGAGCTCCAGCTTACAGATAGGAAGGTGAAACACTGTATGTATGCAGTCTATGACCTAATGGCAAGACTATGACACTCTATTCAGATGACCTGCTTTTCAGCTTAGGCTACCTTTTACTTTTCTGTTGAGACACCTAGTTACAGGAAACTGCCTGTAAGCTGCGCGATCCAAATGCCTGAAGGTATGCATTTTATGTGATGTAAATGTAGGAGAACGGAAAGTGGGAAACTAATAAAGATTGTGTTTCGTTGCTTGGATTCTATCAGCTGTCCTTTCTGGTAGTGGAAGAACTTCTACTGGAATAAAAATGATACTTGGTAGCCTTAAAGGTGTAAGGAATGAAACATAAAATAAGGTTTTCTTTTATCCCTACTCTTTTACATTCTGACTTCCAAATCAGAGTCAGTTCCCCCAAGTGACTAAGCCCAATTTATTTCTATTACAACTGGAACACCTGAATATTTAAATCAGTCCTAGGGACTCAAATTATTAAGTTGCTTTTTGAGTCTTCTAAGTCATGTAATAGCTTTTTGAAAAGCATATTCTGCTGTAAGGTAATAATTCAAAAATCAAAAAATCCAAGCCAATTCCATTAAGAACTGTTTTAATGGTCTCATTCCATAATTTTGATACAAGTTGGCCCCTGGATTAGGTTAATTAGAAGTAAAAAACAGTACTAAGATAACTTGTACATAAAAGCCAGTGTCAGTTTTTTCATAAAATCAGCTATTATGCTTGAGACAGGTGATATCTTAAAACAAATACTCTGCCCTCACTACTCTTCCTCTCTGCAATCCTCCCAGCCATCTCTCTATAGAATAATGAGGTTCTTCTTTCTTCTTCTTCTTCTTTTTTTTTTTTTTTTTTTTTTTTGACAGGATTGAAGCTAAAGAAGAATTAATCTAGTTCTACTAAATATGGTGCATTTTTTTTTCTGATCTGGAAAATGTGAAGCTCACATAGTCATTTCAGGATAAGGAAGGTTGAGAATAAGCATTGGTTATTTAGCAATTAAAATTTGCTTTGGTTGAACACTTAGAACAAATCCATTAAACTTAGCCACACTTCTGAGCTATAATAGAAGCTGAAAATGGCTTATGAAAAAATTATGTGATGGATCTTATGACATGACTAGTATGTCCTCTGAAGAGAGTTTTATAACTGTTTATATAATGGTCAACATTTTTTTAAAAGGTCTGTGTTGTGCTCAGGAAAGCTGATGGCTGTATCCAAATGCTGTTCATGTACTCAGGATGGAATACTATGAACAAGTTTCCTTATGCAGGCATTCCAGCTATATAGCCTGAGATGCAAATTTAGCTGCAGCCATGCAGTATGGGCCTGACAATATGGATCAGATTATATGGTTTATTAAGAAAAACTGGCCCATAATGTGTTAATACACTATATGGCAAGCTGTTGTTACAACAGCAGCCTAGAAAGTAAAGATAAGTGCTTTAATATGACATTATATGTGATTGTCTTGTGTGTGTTTGTGTAGTTTTATAATACCAGAGTTAATGCAGAAGCCTTTTGGTTTGTGCAGAGGTAGTGAAGTGGTATAAAGTGTTCCCTGCAAATTTTGAGCTTGTTGGTGAGTGCTGAAAGATAGTTGGACTATTTCTTGGAGAGGGTTCAGTGGAAGGCCACTGTTGAGGGTTAACTCTGCTAGGCAGCTAAGCACTACTCAGTCTCAGT
The DNA here is from genome assembly GCF_003259725.1 of Athene cunicularia. Classification (NCBI taxonomy): domain Eukaryota; kingdom Metazoa; phylum Chordata; class Aves; order Strigiformes; family Strigidae; genus Athene; species Athene cunicularia. Next base: position 32,874,847 of record NW_020799095.1, on the reverse strand, counting down.
CGTGGTTTCCACCCCCCCGCCCCATCCCCAGTGGGATGGGATAAGAGAAAGGAAGAGTTAAAGGGAGAAAACTTGTTGGTTGAGATAAAAGTAGTTTAGTAAGTGAAGGAGAAGTCAAAGAAGAAAGAAAGAAAGGAAAATAAAAAGTAATACAGAAACAATCTGCTCACCACCTTCCATGGGTAGATGATGCTGACAGTTCCTCCCCCCAGAGATGGCTAACCTATCTAAACACTCTTCTCCATTTTATTGCTGAGTGTGACATTAAATGGCATGGAGTATCTCTTTGGTTAGCTCAGGTCACCTGCCTGGTTGTGTAGCCTCCCAACCTCTTGCACATCCCCAATCTATTCACTGCTGTTGCAGAATGAGAAACGAAGACCTTGACACTGCAAACGCTGTTCAGCAACAGCTAAGACATTAATGTGTTATCAGAATTGTTTTGGTCACAAATCTAAAACACAGCACCATCATATCAGCTGCTATGAAGAAAATAACTTCATCCTGGCCAGATCCCAGTACAGCCACAAAAATGATCAAAGTGCTGGTGAACTTTACATCTGAAGTAGGATTGAGAGAACTGGGTTTTCTCAGCCTAAAAAAGAGAAGGCTAAGTGGAAATCTTATCACAGTCTTTGAATAACTAAAAAGATAGCTGCAGACAAGGTCAAGTTTCTCTCTTTACAGGGTTGCATGTTGGTAGGAGAAAAGGCAATGGGAATAGTTACTTCAGGAGGAATTCTGTCTTGGATATAAGAAAAGCCATCTTTACCATGTGAACAATTATCCATCAGAATAAGTTTCCCAGTGAAGTGGTGAAATATCCCTTGCTGGAAAAATTCAAAATTTGGCTTGACAGGACCCTGGATAACCTGGTCCAAAGCCATGCTTTCAACAGAAGGTTGAACCAGATGATCTGCAACCTGCTTTGCAATGTTTCTTCATGGAAACAAGGACTGTTGGTTTGGATATGTTTTAAAAATAATGTTCTGAACACAAGAGTAATAAATTTGTAAAATACGATTACACAGATTCAAGGGCATTTTGAAACAAATTACATTCCCACAACTGAAAAGGAAATATAATTCAGTAAACAGCTCACTTGATATGAATCAGTGTCTTTTAAGGTCTGCTCCTCATTGCTCTGGTAACTGGGGTGCTTAGTTTCTCCTCAAGTGTTAGCTCTGTGATCTCTAAAATGAAGACAATTGTCTTATTTTAACACACTAGAAGAAAAATAACTGATAAGCACTATCTAACATTGAAAGTGCTGTTTGTGATACTGCTTAGTTGCATTTAGCCAAGTGTTTCTGTAATTTAGCAGATATTCCTTAGGGACAGGGCCATTTTGGGATTAAATATATTGGTGTTTAAAGAGTAGTGAGATTTCTTTCTGCCTTGTAAAATAGTCAAATTTTAAAGCTTAAATAGAATACAAGCCCTCCTAGCACATATTGCAGGTGTACATTTTTTCTGTTACTGTCTATGTAAAATTTTTGGAGCTGTTTATTTTTAGTTTGTAGGGAGATTGCTCATAGTACGCTTTAAAAAGGTTTATTTTTGATAGAGGCCATAAAATCAGGCAATAAAATTATATTCCTGATATTGATAGATCGATGTTGGGTTTTGTACTGCAGTTCCTGATAGCACTGTTCAAGGGACACAAATTGTGAATGCAACAACAACCATCAGACAAATACTGTCAGGAGTGGGAGGAGGAGTTCACTGGAGTTCACTGAGAGTGTCATGTGAAAAAATTCTCTTGTGTTGATCTTTTCCTTAGAAGATGATGAGCATTATTATAGCACATATGTAAAAGCGTGGTTTTACATGCCTTGATAGGAGAAACTAAAAGCAAAAGTGTGGCACAATAGGTAGATGACAATCACATATTTGCATAAGCAATATATGCTATAACCATTTGTCTTGTCATTTTGAAATATAAACAGAAGCAGGACAATAGATCAGATTCTGTCCATCAAAAGAAGAGTGGATCAAAGCATCTGAATTATGTGGATGCAGCACAGTAATTTTACATGGACCCTTAAAAACTAAGGCTCATGTATGTAAAGTTTCGAAAAGGAAGAAAAGGAAAAAAACCCTCCAGATTAAACCAACTTCTTTTTTAAAAAAATAATTTTAGTCATAAAAGAGAAATAAAGAACAAAGAAGAGGGATAACTGACCTTCTTCCCTCCTGGAAAATATATTAGACCATATGTTTGAAAATAAGAAAACTTTCTTTCAATTCTGTGGCAGTTGATGTTAGAAAACTCTTAAGATAGTGCAGTACTGACCTCCTGTGTTTCAGGATATAACAAAATAAATGTGTGAGAAAATGTCTTGCAGTTATGAAGTAACACACTGATGGCTTTTTGCTGACATATAGAAAGAGAAGAGAAACCAGTAATGCTGTCCTGTAGTTCAGCATTATAAACACGCTCATTTGTGGCTTCAGATTTATCCTGCTGGTATCATGCAGTATATGGAGAGTAGATTTTGCCAGGAAACTACGTATTAGCACTTGTATTTTGATAAGGAGAGGTGAATGCATAGGTTTTGGATCTTACTTTCTTGTTTAAAACATTTACCATCTTAGTATTGCACCTATCTTTCTTCTAGTCGTTGGGGGTGGGGTAGAAATCAAGCTGAATCACCAAATAAAAGCCCAAGTTGTGAATTAGACAAGGAAAAATGTACTTGTAAATGACGCTGATGCTGTGAAGGTCCTGAACGTAGTACATCTGTTATTTATTTTCTATTAGGTTATTTTTGTTTTGCCACTCTTATTTTTTTTTCTGTTAGTTTCCTCTTGCTTGTAATCTTCTTTTATTAATTTGTCCTTCATTTTTCACATTTCCCCTTTATCGCGCTTTTCGGTCTCTTGACTTGTTCTCTGATCTTTTTAGAAAAAAAGAATTTTCCATGTACTCAAATGACATAGTTGTCTGTCAAACTCATAGATATTTCATCTCTAAAATTTTGTTCAAAAGTTCATGTTTCCTTTGTAAAACAAATAAAGAAGGCTTTATGTTGGACTCTTTTGCTCTGGAAACCCTTGGTTATAGAAGGTAATTGATTGTTATGTCAAGATGCTGTGGAATCCAGCTTGGGAAGGATTGATTATGAGCGTAAAGAAAAAGGCTTCATCTCTGCTGATGGGTTAGGAGGGGAAGTGAGATGAAAAAGAGAAGAAAAATCAGGGGAGTGTGGGAGAAAGAAGAGGTTAAGAAGAAAAAACTTTAAACAGTTAGACCTCTTGAAAATGGGCTTTGAAGGAGTGTGGCTAACTGACCTTTTCAGAACATATTCTGTGTTCTTGCTAATTATTGTGTGACACTTGTACACTAATGTGATAGGGTCTGGGGAAATAGCTACAATGGAGGTAAATCCACCTTGGGTTATTCACTCAGTTTCTCACGAGTCCATAGCATAATGTTTATTAAAAATGGCCAGTATAAAAATTGTCTGTAGTGTTTCTGGCTTATTATGGAGGTTTTTGCACCCAATACAGTGTTACAACATTGGATTTTGAGTGGTGGGTGTTTTTTTATAGTTGTAATTAGTTAATGCTATAATCAGTGTTATCTGCCACGTGATAAGGGAAGAGTGAGCATTATATGTGCATTTCTAACCTGTACATTTAGGATGGATGAGTAAATTACAAGAAATGTTACCATTCTTAAATGTGGATTTAAATAGAAATAGATTTAAATAGAAATATTTAAATAGATGGTATATCAGAATGTGTTGCAAAAAAGCATCCAGGAGCAAACTCTGCTCCTGCCTTCTGCTTTCTCCACATTGGGGGTCAGCTGATAATGTGAGTGATGGCTCAGCAGGGGCCTGAGAAGCCTTTCTCAACTTCATCTAGAGTCCCTGTGCATCCCAGTATGAATGGAGATAGCACATCTGGCAGTATTTGCTTTTAAGCAGGAAATGTGAGTTTGGGATTGTGGCACCATCTCCGTTGCATTGGCTGGCAGAGCAACTTAAGCACGTGAAAAGCATACACTGCATCCATTCAAAATGTGGTTGAGCATCTGTAGCTGTGTATATTCCCTTGAATTCCTGGCAGAAGTTGCAGCTGAATCAGCTAGAACTGCACCTGGCATTTCCACTGTGTTATGGTAAAAGGAATGGGTTGACCTAAACTCCAGATTTATGTGCATTTAGTTATGGAACTCTCAGTAAAATCAGTGCTGACTTTAAGGACTGATACCACTTTGGAGTTGATAATATATACTGCTCTCAGATATTTTTTTTTCATATTTCTTGAGGAAAAAGATTAGTGTTCTGTTCTGCTTACTGACTCTTTCTTATGAGATACGTATGTAATTACTGGAGTCATGGAAATGCTTTAGTGGAAGCTGAAGGAATCATAAAAAGCTTCATGGGAAAGATGGTGTTTCTCTGGGCTCTGCTGCAGCTTTTTTGACGTTTAAAGAAGCAAGATGTGGTGTGGAGTTCACAGAGGATTTCGGCTGTAGTTAAAAGTAAGTTGGAATTTGTTTGACCTTTTTCCCTGTACATTCTTTCCAGAGCATTAGGTGGCTGAGGTCAAACTGAAATGTGTCACTGGTCAGTGTCTGAATTTAATTAGTAGGCAAGGACTTGGAGAACTCTGAAGTACAAGATGCTTGATCACCACCTACCCATTTCAAATAAAAACAGAACATGATCTATTTGTGTTTTTCTTCCACCAGCTGGTACAGTTTTCTTGAATTTGTTTGTTTCTAAATTCAAGGTTTAAATGTGAGAAATGTTATAAAAAATGTTGTGCTACCAGGCTGGTTACTCTGCCTGTTTTATGACATCTGCAATGGTTTATGTGGACAGTCACGACTATGTATTACATTTAATAACAGAAATTATGATCAGTTACTATATTTGCTGAACTGATTTCCTTACTTCGTAGTCAAAATTGCAAGCTTTGTGTTGATTTATAGATAAATCTAAGAAAAATTAAATTCACACATTTTACTCTTAAAGAGACAAGAGACTGTCATGTAGGTGATTATGATGAACTGTGATATAAATACCCACTGACACTTAAAAAAAGCAACAATTTCAGGTATTCAAGGATGGTTGTCTTAAGTCAAAACACAGTAGTAACACTGCATCTTGGTAACAAATATGTTAGCAGTAACTCAAACATTTTTGTCCCTGCAGCTCAGCCTGCCTGATTTCTTTGCATATGACCCTCATCATTTAAAATAATGGCAGGCTTGAATAGCTCTGAGAGAATGACGTCCCCCCAGTTTGAAAACACTATGCAAAGACTTTTTTTTTTTTTTTCATGTAGTCTTTAATAGTTACCACATCAAAGAGAACAGAAGCAAGAAATTCTAGGAGATTAAGTGTGCATGATAGGAAGTTTTATTAATATAATTCAACTGATATATATACTGATATATATATATATACTGATTATTTCCATGTTACCAAAATGACTCTCTATATAAATCCTTGCCAAAATACATTTTAGATACGGCCTTTAATTCTAAATCCTCAAGTATTTGCTAACAGTCCTGCAGCACAGATATATGTCTTAATTTTTCCCTGTAAAACTGGGAAATATTTTATATTGACTATTAAAGAATAATAGAAATGAAAATGAAATTTAATAGATGAGTTTGAATTGTAGGATTATACCAATAATGTTTTTTCAGATCATTTTCAGTTCTTTCTCTGAAGAGCTCTCTGTATTGTCACTTAGTCACATATTTTCTGCGCTTTAAATTTTAAACTCTTGACTCGCTTCACAAAGTGATGGGTGGCTAAGAAAAGACAGGGTCATTAGTCTCCTGTTAGCCAGTGTTTCCACAGTGTAGTTATTTTTGTCATGATATGAATAGAGTAGATAGGGTATTTAGGCTATGGTGCTCCAATTAACACTATATTGTGCATTTGGTAAAAGATGTCAGTGCAGAGCCCTCGATACCAGGTTCGAACTGGATTCCCCTCGAACACCACAGGGATGCAGCCCTGTGGCAGCACTGCTGTATTTTCAGGTTTCCTGATACTTACTGGAGGTGCTTTCTCACTCTGTGCCTGGTATGTCCTTCAGTCTCTGTTCAGCAGGGTTCCTAATAGCTTGAACTAGTAACAGCCTCAGTTGGCATTTACCAGAAATTAATAATTTCAGAGGATAAAGTATTTGTCAGAAATGTAGCTGACAGGTGGAAATGGGCAAAGCAACTTTGTCCAATACAGTACTGGTGAAAAGAAGTTAAAAGAAATAAAAAAAATCAAGTTACCAGTCGAGTTATCTCACAGCAGAGTCGTGTTTAATCTTCTTAGTGCACAGTAAGATTGTGATGACAAGTTTCTGCACATACACCATGATAAATGGAAGCTATTCTTTGATGGCAATGATTACATTATACATGTTGGCATTTATGGGACATAGTTGCATTTTTTTAGAATATTAAATCTTCTAGCCATATTTTCATCTGTTGTTTTCTTTGATAGCTAGAATAAGACTATAAAGTCAAGTGACAGAGGCCGTAAGGGTCTCTGGTTGCTGAACTGCTTCTCAGCTTCAATTTTCAAGTTAGATTTCCTTGCTGTTATTTTTGTTGTTATTTTTCTGTTTCTACTTGGTGGTTTATTTCATCTCTAAAATAAAAAAAGCAAACACTTTGCGCCAAAATCTTTAAACTTGGCCTGCAAAATTGTAATTAGGTATGTTGTGGGTGTAGATCAGTAACGTGCAAAAGTAACATGTCATGTAATTGCCTACTGCTATGTGGAAACGAGGTTTATTCATAGAGGCAGATGAACTTGCAGATTGTCATTGCTCTCCCCCCATCTGAAAAACTAGCTGTGCACACGCTTCATATATTAAAGTAATGACTGATCTTAGTTTGGGATGGTAATAATCATCTTGAAGCAATGAGACTTCAGAGAATTCTTAAGTGCTTTCTGCAGTTACCACTATCTTTGACAAAAAATTCCGTGTGAAATTCAAATACGGTTTCTTTTTAATTTAATTTTAAATGACAGATCAATAAATGTGGGTCTTTGATTTGGTCCTTTGTACTCACCTACAGCTCTGGCCCCACTGCTGTTTCCCTCCTTCCTCTAGTTTTTCTGTGTTGAGTTGCCTTTGTAATCTGAATATTTCTGGCTGTTTCTGCAGCTCTTTTACTATATAGCATGTGGAGGAGCTGGAGGGGAAGACAATGATAAACCATTAGCAAAAATATCATAATTCATGTATAATATTATAAGCATTAAATTAACTGCTATTTAGTTATAATTCAGGATGGCCTTGCCTTCTTTTTAAATGAGTTGCTATGTGTTTAACACTGATGTTTATTTACTGGATCCCTTTGCTTTATGGTAGCCTTTATTTGTCTAATTATGTATATTTTAATAGTTAACATTTCCTATTTCTGTCTCATTTGATGCTGGTGCTATTAACAAAGAGAAAACTGAGACCAGATGGTTGCCAAACAGTGAAGCCACCTGGTATTCGAGCAATGCCAAATATATTTTCCCCTCCATTTTTCTTTAGACTGAGACAGGTCCAGGATTTTTTGAGGATCCCAGGAATGTTTGCATGCAACCAGACAAATATTCCAAACCTGCTTAAGTTTACCCTGCAGTTCTCTTCTGTGCTGTTCCTGTCTAAATTAATTAGTTTAATGGTTGTACTGGATGATCTTCAAGGTCTTTTCCAACCTAGACGATTCTGTGATTCTCTCTCAGGTAACTCCAGCTCACTGTCTCTTTCCATTATCCCACTCCCATCTTCCATCTGAGCTCTGTGCTGCCGGCTCTAAGGCAGACTGTGCTCCAGTGAGCTGCCTCTGAGGCTGCAGGTGAAGGCCTGACCCTGACCACTGATTTCTTTATCACCTCTGCAGCCACCAACACTGCTGGGGTGGGATGAGATTGCAAGCAGAGTCCAACAGGGTGAACTTGCCAGGAGCTTCTCCCCACCTCTTGGGCTATTACTAGTGTTTAGCAAACAAGTGAAAAACCACCTCGAAGAACAGGGCATTTGGGATGCAGCAGCCTACGGCTTTCCATCTGATGCCTTGTTGATTTGAGGGACAATCTGAGCTAAAGCTGTTGTCAGGGGTGTGACAGTGTGAGTTGGGACTAAGGATACAATAGTGCACACACAGTATACAGCTTGCTCTGAGTGGCAGGAGTTAAGACGAAGCTAACCAAAAATATTTTTTTCTCCGGTATGAACTGCATCTACGCTCTGCTCCTCATGCCAGAGCCTTATGCTGACAGGAGCTGCACCATGTGCATGGTGACAGACGAGCTGTTCAAATGTGTGCCTCTCACACATTTCAGAAGTCTGGTATAGGCAGTGCCTGTGTCAGTATTGATACATCTTTGAGACAAGCAGCGTTAACACACCATATTGACACAGGTCTGGGTCAGGGAATGAAGTGTAATTCTTCAGCCGCTGCCAGCCCTTCCCCTTCCCCTTCCCCTTCCCCTTGACCCTGTAGACCTTGAAGGACATTGATGTGAACCCCTGGGTGCTGTGTCTCAGTGAGTGTAATTGTTTGAACACCCTGGTTGAATTCTGGCAGAGAGAGTGGCTGCCGCTATGTAGGTTCTCAGCAAGCGCAGCGTCTAGTGGCTCTAGTCCTAGCATGCTGTGCTAGGAGTGTACAAATTCAACACAAAAAAAACCCTGTACCTGCCCAAATAGAGCTTATACTCCACTTGTAAGAGCCAAAAGAAGAGTGTAAACAGATGAGGAAATAAAAGAAATAACAACTTTGGTATCCAGCAGTGTAACAGATAGCGGTCTCTAATCCTGTGTGTATGATACACCTGTATCTACTCTTTTCTTATGATTCCTTTCCTGTGCTGTGGTGTGACATGGTTGTGGCAGCACTGAACTTTCTTCTAGGAGCACTCTGTCTTGTGCTGGGCATATGGTGCCTTTATTACTTTGCTCACTATCCTTTACCTGTTTTCAGCATGTTTTGAGTGTTAAACAGCAGTCATCCATTATTTGGCAGTTGTTGAAATTCACTATTGCTCTAACAATGACTGCTTCACCACTAATAATGTCTCCATCCTGCAAGCCATCATGCAGAACGGTCCCCTTCAAACACTGACTCTAGTTGAAGCTGGTTCCATGTTGCTGCTGGTTACAGTAGGTTGGACACAGTCCCATTACAGCGCAAAGACCAGTTCACCAGCAGGGCATCTTTTAGGGAAAAGATGTCAGAATGGCCTCTCTTCAAAACTTCCTATCTTTTTGGAAAATGTTCATGCTTAAAATATTCCCTCATATATTTTAAGCTTTGTGATAGGAAAATAATGTAAAAACAATGTCTTAGTGGAAGTACTGCCCTTAAAGTGCCTGCCCAGTGTTACTCCTGTTTGGCTTGTTTAAGCAAAAAGGCATAATGATTCAAATGTGCTTTACAGCGACAGTTGCATGGAGTGAAAAATATGTTGCTTTTGGGGGCTTTTCCATTGTTGAAGAGACAGTGTTTGTCTTTAGACTTCTGTATTATGTTAGAACTAATTTTGCAATATTTACCGTTTCTCAAAATATGTGTATGTGTATCAAAGCTGAGAGGAGATCAAACTTACTGCTGTCAGTAACTGCATTTCCTTGCAGCAGAAAATACTAAAAATTACCAAGGAAAAGGACAATTGTTGTTTGGAATCTGGGAAGTTTGTATCTGCTATCTGTAATTCAAATAAGTATGTTAGAAAGCACATTGTGCAATTGCCAGAAATTGTGCCTTTTCCTATTATGCCAGTGCATGAGAGTACTGTGGGCTTTGGACGAAGTTCTCTGCAATTAATGAACGTTTTGGTGCATTTAAATAGGTCTTTCAGCCTATTCGATTTGTGCAGGCTAGCTGTGTTACTTGCAGAAGCCGTATTTGCCTTCTGCAGAATATACCTGCCTGCAGAGATGAATTGAACAGGGCAGATCAAAATCCCTGTTACATCTTACCTGTAGGATATGATGTTTCCTGAGGTATTAAAAAGGAGATAGCATGTTAACTGAATATAGGCTGAGCCTTCTCCCTTCCAGATAAACAAATCTCTAAAAAATATGCAAACTGTTTAATATCTAGGAAAATTAGCATCTCTCAGAGTGTTTTTGTTTTTTTTTTTAACATTGTGTGCCAGTCCTCCTATTTTCTTGCATATAAATGGCACATACAATTTATATGATTACTGTCAGACTATCCCACTACTCTCCCTCCCCTAAACTAAACAGGTTAGGTTGTTGTGATGGTTTGACTCTGGCTAAATGCCAGGTATCCACCAAGTCCCTCTTGAGAGGGATAAGTTTCTGTTTATTAGAAGTGAGAAGAAAAAATACAGTATTGAACGTTATGACAGTTATTTTCATCGGCCTACTTTGTTTCACAAGTAGAAGGCTTTACAGTAATGATAAAGCTTTACAGTAATGATCTGTGTAGGTGTTTTCAAAACCTAAAAGCAGTCAGAAGGTAGGATGTATACAAATTTAGGAATGTCATTCCTCTCTTTTAGATGAGTCAATGACCTCTCTCTTAGTTTTTCCTGGTCAGTAAAGAAAAAAAAACCAAACCCAACACAGAGCCCAAGTCTGTGGCCTTTAGTGCTTGGAAATAAAAAGTAGTTGGTTTTATTATAGATTTCTAAGGAAGTTTTGAAGAAAACAGCACAGGATAGCATTTAAATAACAAAGATCCTTTTTTAAATTCCCACCTTCTCTCCACTAACGGCCATTTAACAAAGGGGGCGTTTTAACAATTAGGGTGATTTGTAACTGTTCTCCAGTTTCTCTTCCCTCCCTCCCCTCCTGCTCATTGTTATTAGCTAACATCTCTGATAAAAAATGCAACATACAGCCCCTATCTGCTCCTTCGGGAGGCCTGGTCTTCCTTTTCTCAAAGAGCGGATTTGTGTGTGTGTGTGTGTGTGTGTGTGTGTGTGTGTGTGTGTGTGTGTGTGTGTGTGTGTGTGTGTGTGTGTGTGTGTGTGTGTGTGTGTGTGTGTGTGTGTGTGTGTGTGTGTGTGTGTGTGTGTGTGTGTGTGTGTGTGTGTGTGTGTGTGTGTGTGTGTGTGTGTGTGTGTGTGTGTGTGTGTGTGTGTGTGTGTGTGTGTGTGTGTGTGTGTGTGTGTGTGTGTGTGTGTGTGTGTGTGTGTGTGTGTGTGTGTGTGTGTGTGTGTGTGTGTGTGTGTGTGTGTGTGTGTGTGTGTGTGTGTGTGTGTGTGTGTGTGTGTGTGTGTGTGTGTGTGTGTGTGTGTGTGTGTGTGTGTGTGTGTGTGTGTGTGTGTGTGTGTGTGTGTGTGTGTGTGTGTGTGTGTGTGTGTGTGTGTGTGTGTGTGTGTGTGTGTGTGTGTGTGTGTGTGTGTGTGTGTGTGTGTGTGTGTGTGTGTGTGTGTGTGTGTGTGTGTGTGTGTGTGTGTGTGTGTGTGTGTGTGTGTGTGTGTGTGTGTGTGTGTGTGTGTGTGTGTGTGTGTGTGTGTGTGTGTGTGTGTGTGTGTGTGTGTGTGTGTGTGTGTGTGTGTGTGTGTGTGTGTGTGTGTGTGTGTGTGTGTGTGTGTGTGTGTGTGTGTGTGTGTGTGTGTGTGTGTGTGTGTGTGTGTGTGTGTGTGTGTGTGTGTGTGTGTGTGTGTGTGTGTGTGTGTGTGTGTGTGTGTGTGTGTGTGTGTGTGTGTGTGTGTGTGTGTGTGTGTGTGTGTGTGTGTGTGTGTGTGTGTGTGTGTGTGTGTGTGTGTGTGTGTGTGTGTGTGTGTGTGTGTGTGTGTGTGTGTGTGTGTGTGTGTGTGTGTGTGTGTGTGTGTGTGTGTGTGTGTGTGTGTGTGTGTGTGTGTGTGTGTGTGTGTGTGTGTGTGTGTGTGTGTGTGTGTGTGTGTGTGTGTGTGTGTGTGTGTGTGTGTGTGTGTGTGTGTGTGTGTGTGTGTGTGTGTGTGTGTGTGT
>NW_020799095.1:32829161-32862878 GCF_003259725.1 Athene cunicularia | reverse complement strand
TTTTTTTTTTTTTTTTTTTTTTTTTTTTTTTTTTAGTTTTCAGTTCATTTCTGGAATAATTTCTCAAATTTGTGGACCCTTCCTTTCTGCTTTTTTTGTGTGTAAACAGGCCCTGCTGTTACACCCCACTTTTTGCTCTGATCCTAGCCCAGCCAACTGTCACTTTTTAGCCTGCAGGGAACCTTCTGGTACTAACATTCCTGCCTTGTTTTTATTAGAAGGGCATCTCTCACAACATATCCCTCGCTGTTTGAAGCAGAAGTCATGCGTATTCAGTAGGAATGAATAATGGATATATTTAAAGGGTACTTTGCCCTTCTCGTTCCTTTGCACATCGTAAATTACCACTCTTTTAGTTTGTTTTTGCATATTACTCTATAGGCACAGTTTGAAAAAATCTGGTGATTCAGCTCTCAATTTAAGAAACACTGTGTTGTATTGCAGCTGATAGTTTCTGTGTCTGAAAACTGGTCCCACACCAAAGTGAGTACTGACATCCATGTGCAGGTCTAGAATTCTGAAGATTTAGACTGGTCATGAATTAATTTTGAAGCAGCTCAGAAAGGTACAGCATGACAGGAGATATATAGACAACATGATGGGGAGTGTTAGAGCTCTGAATAGAGTTAATTTCACCTGGCTTTAGATGTCTTTTTAAGATACCTAAAGGTATTTTAGGTATTTTTAAGATGTATTTTTACATATTAACGTATTTTAGAGTTTTTAAAATACAGGTATTTTAAAGATGTTGTAAATACCTTCTTCAGGATGAGCTGAGTTGTTCTCTGAAAGCCTGTTTCTATCCACTCACTGTAAAAGCGGGTTGGTTGCTGAGGTTGTGTGTAGGTGTCTACATTAGAGACATCTGCTTTTTGTCTGATGAGCCCATTGTTCCTGGCCAGTTATCACTATCTGAGGAGTCCTCTGGGGTAATGGCTATATCAAAGGATAAACTGAAATTACTTGGAATTTTCCTATTAACTGTAGCAAGCTTTAGCTGAGGCTCGCAAAGTAGATCCTGAAATCGAAGGCCAGTCTTGGAGGATGATTTAATTATCTGATCTCAGTTTAAGGATGTTAAAGTGACAGTTTGAACAGCAAATGTTTTTGATGGGGGTGGGATGAGGACAATGATGTATTTTTATTGCCCATTTTACTTAGATAACTGACAAATGGAATGGCCTGATTTCCCTGTTACCATCAACACCACAAAGCTGCAAAATTCTCTCAACCTATGTCTCTTTTCCCATGAGCTATGGCAGGACTTGGGTCCAGTTCCCAGTGTGCTTGAGGAAGTGTGAGCTCGAGCCAGGGACTCTGGGGTGATGAGCGTGTATCCTCTTTGCAAATGAGGTAGGTAATCTGTGTAAGCATTTTCTAGGTGTAGAGGCAAACAATTTGGAGGTATTGGAAATCATGTAATCAGATGATTCAAGCAAGAGTGGATGAAGAAAAGACAGTACAACCAGGTTGCAATGGTGAATTTATTGGTGGCCTTTGGCATCTTCTGATCTCAGTTCATGTGGCTGTAATTTTGGAATTGTATATCTTTACTGTGTTTCTGTCAGTGTCGCTCTGTTGTTATCATGATATTTGAAATGTTGATAAATTAAATACTAGTTTTGCATTTATAGGAGGCTACCTACATAATGAATTCTATAAGAAATTATTCCCCCTAAGTGATTCAGTTAACAGACTACTCCAAAGATTAACATCTGCAGTGATTCAGTTCTTTTCACAAACACCTGTCTGTTGATAGTTTTGGAATATTAGTTGGGACAAATCAGTATTTTCTCTGTTTTTCCCCTCTGCAGCTAAAATTTCTTAAGAATATCTGATATTTAGAGTTGAGAATAAATGAAAATTTAAACATACAAGGCTGAACTGTCTGCTGTGTATTTTCTAGTATGAAACTGCCTTTCTTAAATGTATCATTTTCCATTCACCTTCCTTTCCTTCCTGCTTGAAAATGAAGAACAAACTGGAGAATTTACAAACTCAAAACAATGGAGTTTACTGTCATGTTCTAGCTAGAGTTTAACTAAAACTAATCTGTGGGTGCCAAGCTGCAGGCATTAACCTGAAGTTGATTTTATGGACTTTAATATTTTTTTTCCTTTTTACTTAGAACTTTTAGAAAGGAAGTTCCTTCTAAAGCACTAAGGTACCTTCTTGGTACCTTCAGTAGCTTGGGTTTTATCTTAATTACTGAGTGGCAGAAAGATAACTTGGAGAGCAGAAGAATTTTAAGGATTTCAGAATCTGCTTACAGTTAAATGGAAAAAAAAAGAAGTCCCTCTCCCCTGTCCTTGATTATACAGAGACAGAGGAACTGACTACATGAGACATCTATAACTAATTGTGCTGGTGTGCTTCCCCCTACTCACATTTCTGCTTAAGCAGTACCCACCAGTGGCAGTCATGGTGGCTGCATCCAGTTTAAGTTGGACTCTGGGGAGACAGATAACAACACAGTAGCTCAAGGCTATAAATCTTGCTCAACAGCTGAGAGCTTGTTGAGCATGTGCCAACCAAAATATGGCTTGTATGCAAATATGACTGTAAGTCAATCATCATAGTTCGTAAATAGTGGACAGCCCAGGGCCAATTGAGCTCTCCTATGGCAGTGGACTGCAAGCCAGTATCTCCCCTTGAGTACGGATGCCTCTCAAGGTTACTCCTTGAGGTTGAGAGAATCCTTATTAAGTCAGATACTTGATAAGTGAATTGGGAATAAGCGTGCTGAAACTCTGTAATCTTAGTGAAGTGATATAAAGGATTGATTGCGCATACGTAATTCTTTAGACATAAGCCAGTGACCAAGTCTGAGACTAAGTCTGGATCCAGCCACACTTGACTTCTCTCTGAGAAGGTGTTTAGAATGCAAGGACGCCCTCTCTGAACCTCAGTACTCAATGAAAGGGTCTCCCTAACAGTTTTGTCTTACCCTGTCCTCTCTGCAGTAAATAATCAAGTGTACCTTGCCATGGAATCTTGTTAAACCACTGTTGCATTTACGATTGAGCTTTGTTAACTTACTGTTTTATATCAGTAAAAGATATTGTTGCTACTTTCTTACAAGTGAAGTGCATCACTCTCTTTCCGTGACACTAATATGGCAAAGGGAACACAGGGTGTGTACAACGGGCGTGGATTTTGCAACCAGGGTTGCACTGCAGACTTCCATTGTCAGTGTCCAAGAAATAACTAATAAATAACAGAATAAACAGTTGTAAGGTGCTTCCATAAAAGCACCTAAAGGAAAATGATCCATTAACTCTGGAGTAAGAGATGGCATGTCCTGCCCGAGGAAGTAGACAAGAGGAGCTGTAAGATAATGTAAGAGAGGATAGTTACAAATGTGAGTGGTATGTAGGGTGCCAGCTACATGACATCTGAGTGACAGACATGAGAGACCCCGAGTATGCTAAGCTGTTAGCAGAGGCCAGAGGACATAATTGCACTATGTCCTGTTATTTTCTGTAACACCTGTGTGCCTGCATGCCTGCGTTGTTCAAATCTAGATTTCTCAGATCCTTTTCCCCTGCGCTTTATTCTGGGTTGCATTCTGGTTGCTCTCAGTTGAACTCATTTCAGCCTCTTTCTTCTGCTACAGCAGTGAATGTTCCCTGATTTTTTGGCAGTTGTTCATGAAAGTTTTACAGATTCCCTGATCCCTCCCCTGGCCCCCGCCGTGTTGTGTGCTGGCTTCTGCTGCCTGTTAATGTTTGTTTTGGTTACCTTTTGTAATATAGGACTACAACGTGCATCCTTGGTTTGTATTGCAGTTTTCTGAGGTCAGTCTTTTTTATATCCCTTCAGGGGTCAATCTTCTTTACATCTCATACTGTATTTTTTTAGTTCAGTTTTTGGCTTGATTCTTTGTGTGAATTTTCTATACTCTTTGGACCAGCATGGCCCTTGTGTTATTTGGAAGATTTATTAGGTAGGTTTTCTGAGGTTTTTATTTGGTGGTTTTTTGCAAGGAGGCAAATGTTTGGGGTTTCTTTTTTCCCCCCAGAATTGCTCTTGTGGCTGCTTGTCATTTCTGTGGATGTGCATTTTTAGGTTGTATCTTTCTGGTACCTGGTGGGCAGATAACTCTGAGCTCTGCTAATATTATGAGCCAACTAAAGGCTGCATGACCACAATTTGCATGGCACTGAGCCCAAGCTAACATATCCTGCCTCTCAGCAGGACTTACTAGTTCAGTCTTGATGCCCTAGTGAACCAGCAGTTATGCATTTTCTGTCCACCTTGGAGAGTAGGCAGAGCAAGCCTACATGTGCTTGTGATTTACTGTGTACTTTCTTCAGAGTACAGAACTCACGAGTTCATAATTTTCCTGGTGGTTGCCTGACCATTCTCCTTTGCAGTGGAGAGAACAGCAATACCGTGATTGTATGTTTAGTTTAGACCCTGGAGTTAAAACCATATTTCAGGGTTTAGCAAATATGTACATGAGGCACTTGAATGTTGTGGGATTTTTTCCCCCTGATATTATGTCTGATAATTATCTTTCTGTTTGGAGGAGTTTGCTGTCACTAGTTTCATTATTGAGGGTATTATTAAAATTTATGGTAATTTATCAGGTTGCATTGAAATTATGTATATCAATCTTTCATACTCTGCCTGGACATGAGAGATGGTAAAGGCAGATGTATTTTTATACTTCACCTTCTCAGACTTCTGTTCCTCAGAGCTAGACTAGTTCAAACACAAAATATATCAAGTGATAGGGAGTGCATGGAAGATCTGACAGTATTTCTTTGACATGAAGGTTGCAACCTCATCTCTCCTCAGCTGCAGTTCTGCACAGAATTTGTTTACTGCTTCTGAAATACTGATGTAAAGTTTGTTTCACAAATGGAATGGATGATGGCTGCTGGTGGAAGTGGGGGAAAACCAGCTTGATCTGCCACTGGTTTGTTCTTTATGTAGCCTTCTCTGTGTGTGCAGACTTTGGAGAACATTAGTGCTATATTTTAATAGAAAAGGGTATGATTGACTTCCACATTGCTCAGTAGCAAAACAAGGTGCAAGGCACTTGAGCAGCATACTTAGTGGCATAAAAATAATTTCATGGGTAGAAGTACCTAAGTAGTTTCAGTGTAAATAACTTTTGATGGAGTGGAGCCCAGGTGACTTGTTTGGATGTAAGCCTGTTGGAACAGTCTCAGATAACCCACTCTTCAATCGTAATTGTACTTGGATTCCAGTAAGTTTTCACATGCTGTTGTGATACATCCAAATGGAGGACTCCATCTTTTTCTCATTCTGAAATTGTTGATCTCTCACTGCCTCCAATTTCCTGTCTCTGCACATCCCCGAGTCTGGAATGCTTTTGCCTGTGTTTTTGCTGTGAGCCACTCTCACCATCCTTAGTATAAAGAGACCACATTATAGAGATATTATCTCCAGAGTTACTATTTATACATTTCAATTTGCACCCATCCAACTTTTTAACTGTTCTGATGTGGATTCCAAGATTTTTGTTTGTTAGAAGTAGTTCCCTGGCAAAACTGTGAAGGTCATTAGGGATTTACAGTGCAGAGATTTACAGATGGTTGGAGACTAGCTCAGGCATACTTTTCAGGATAGCACAGACTCACCCAATGGTTTGTGTAGAAAGGCAGTATATTTAGTGTTAGTGATGGCACTTGAACCTTTTTACTATGTGTAGTTGCAAATGTTTTTCATAGTGTTGGAGTGCTGGCCTTTTCAGAGTTAAAACATGTTTGAATGAGAAACTGTCTTCTCTTGGAAAGTTTCAACTATTACAATGGATTCTTCAGAGCCATGAATTGTGAAAATGACTTTTTTACTATATTAAAAGGAAAAATTTCTGAAATATGACTGTGTGCATTCTAAAGAATGTTTGGAAAAATTGCAAAATGAAGTCTCAGGGGATTTTTGTTTTATTTTTATTTTTTATTTTATTTTAACAGAGATTCCTTTAGCTGACTGAACAGTAAAACTAAGGGGATGGAATCTTTAACCCTGCAGTCTCTTGTTCCAGCAAAACTCATTTGTCAGTGGCCTTTTAGGAGTCCATAGCTCCTTGACTTCCCTAAGGAATGCCCAACCTTTAGCTTCCAGTTCATATAAAAATCCTGAGCACAGTTTAGTCTGCCCTGTGGGCCATTCCTAGTTCCTGCATTACAGATGCCTGTTTAGATTTACCATGGAAAATAGTTCTAAGTGACAGTGAGAGGGCCATGTTTTATTGCCATTAGGAAGAGCAATGCTTGGGCAGATTGCATACCAACTCTTGTTGGGTCTTAGATGGGATTTAAATGTACCTCTTAATACGAGCAGGAGATGAATGGGATTTTGAGCTATAGGCAGTGTTAGACTGTGCCATGAAGACCAAAATCTGGCTTTGTCAGGTAGGATAATGTTAGGGATCCTTCATAAGAGGAATTAGTCAACTAAAAGGAAGTCTTACTGAGTTTAGTCTGGAAATGTTCTTTATGTTTTATTTACCTCTAAACATTTTTTTTTAGTCATGTTCCTAAAAACCTAATTTACAGAGTAAATTTTTTCTCTGTCTTGCCATTAAGTTTGTAAGAAGCAAGATAAACCAAGGCAAAATCAACAGATGTAGGTGTTCTATGGAAGCAGCAGATCCAAACAAAAGCATCTTTGCTAAGATGTGCCTTTAGGACCTGTGCTGTGGAAGAGGGTTTATTGCCAGTCTGTGAAAACCAGTGTTTTAGCAGACGGTGACCTTTGGGAAGTAGTTGTGTGTGCTGGGCACAGAAGGAGCAGATGGCCCAGGCAAACCTCAAACACAACATACTGAAACAGATTCATAGGTACTCAGGGTGTGGTAAAGACTGTAGATCTATGAACATTCCTATTGGGGCAAATGTGATGTGAGAGGTACCATCCTCTCATTCTACCCTGCTTGCTCCTTCCTTGCTGGACATCAGGCATGATCATGCCAGAGTCTGTGGGGCTGTGCAGTGTATCAGAGTAAGGAAAGGGGATATTTTGAAATGAGATTATTGGCATACCTACAAGTCTGTACAGGGAAGTGGAGAAGGGACTGTACAGGAAACCAGCTTTGACATTGCCTTAGCTTTTGGGGATTTAATATTTGCTTTGTAGTGGCTGAGTAGCTTTTTGAGGTGGAGATGGAGTGAAGAGCGTTTCTGAGGTTGGCATTATTCACAGTTCTCAAGTGCTTATAAGAGCCTGAGGATCCACCATGTTGAATACTTGCTCTTCTTTGTTTGGTGTTTTCGGACTCTGGTGTTGTTTGTACAACTGATATGTGCTTCTGTTACTGCAAATGAGTCTGGACTAAGGGCAGGTGCCAAAACCCCCAAGAGAATAATCAATCTTTGGGCTCCATTTATATTTTCAGTGTATTTTTCTCAGGAAAAATTAATCTTGTTTTGCTAATAGGTGGGTTTGCTGCCAAGTACCAAGTACACCTGCAAAAAAAATAAGCAGTATTTTCTCCAGAATAAGATTTTATGTACAGACTAAGATGGATTCTGTCATTGACTGCTTCATGCTGACCTCATGAATGGATTTGCACAATCCTGTCTTTGCGCCTCTCAAAGATACCTTGCTAATGTCATGAATCTGAGAAGTTCGATTTGTTAAAGATCTGTTGGATCACTTAGTCCTTTCACTGTGGGTCTGTGCAGAATTACTTCTCATGAAGTATTTTCACTTAAAACTTTTTCATTTATGGTGATTTATTACTGTTTTATATTTAATGTTTATGCCACGTATTGTTTCTCAACGGATCAATTTTTCAAGGCAGTCACCACTGAGGGTGCTCTGCATTTGTGAGACCTCGCTGAATTTTGGAGTCAAGAGGGAGGCATTATGAACAACTGGCTGGGATTTTGGTGATGAGTTGCTAAAAAGCATCTTTGTAGGAAATGACTGCATTTATGATTCAATCATTAGGGGTTATAGACATTTCCACTTCAAAACTAAATTTAAAAGTTCCAGTTTGTCATGTGTTGACCTTGGCTGGTTTCCAGGTGCCCACCAAACTGCTCTCTCAGTCCCCCTCCTCAGCAGGACAGAGGGAGAAAGTACGATAAAAAAACCTCTCGTGGGTCAAGTTTAATGGGAAAGAAGCAAAGGCAGCACATGGAAGCAAAGAGAAAAAAAAAGATTTATTCTCTACTTCCCATCAGCAGGAGATGTCCAGCCACTTCCTGGGAAGTAGAGCCTCAGTACCCATAGCAGTTGCTTCAAAAGACAAATATGTTAATAATGAATGGCCCCCTCCCTGTTAGCTTTTGTTGCTGAGTAGGGTCTTTTATGATACAGAATATCGCTTTGGTCAGTTTGGGTCAGCTGTCCTGGCTGTGTCATCTCCCAACCTCTCACCCATGCCCAGACTACTACTGGCCTTTGGGTGAGGTTGGGGAGACATCCTTGATGCTGTGCAAGCAGTGTTCAGCAGCAGCCGGAACACTGGTGGGTTATCAAGACTGTTCTAGCTACAAAGCACAGCACTGTATGGACTATGCTATGAGGAAAGTTAACTCCATCCCAGCGAGACCCAGTATGCAGTTAAGTCATTCAATATAGTGATATTTACAGTTCCTATACAGAATATTATTTCCTATTGTAAACAATTAAATTTAAATCCCAGATTTTGTAGTAACCAATTTTTTTCTGGGTAAGAGAAACTTGAATTTTTAAATTATCTAAAACTGCAGGTCAGTCAGCAGTTGTTTTCTCCCATCTTCATTCATATGCATTCTTGACACTGAATAAGATTTTTTTTGAATCCAAGTTCTGAATGACTGATGGCATCTTTATTACTTGACATTTTCTGGAAACTGAGGGCTTTTGTTCTTTTGAATTTACAATAACTAGCGGTTTTAGTGGGCTGCATCTCACTGAGCTGAAGTCTTCATGAAACATTAAATTTCTTTGTGATTTTTATAACTGAAAACTACTTTTTGAAAGTTAGATAGCAAAATCCAATAATGCATATATTAACTCATATTAACTAATATTTGAAATAATTATTTTATGGTTTCAGATTAGTTGTTCTGAAGGATTTAGTTAACCTTACTCCTGTGAAGTGATCTATTAATAGAGAGTAGGAACCCTTTTTATCTGACTGAAAGATTAAAATGATGCAAAGTTAAAACTATATAGTTCCCTCCCTCTTTTCTTCTTCTGTTCCTTAGTAAGATGAATAAAGGTCATTTGAAGTTAATGACTGGTACATTTTGAACTAATAACAGGAAATGCTCGTTCTAACAATAGGTAATCTCTTTTACAGGCAGGGCTGAGCCCATTTCTTATTATAAAATGTGTTCACTTGCTCATAATTCTGGTAAACTTTAAGCAGTGAGGCTGAACATTTCCATGTCAGCTGTCTGCCTCAGGCCAAATTTGGAATCTTTATGCAAAATACTCAGCTGTTTCCAAGGCTGAGACTAGGACAAACTTCTATTCTCTTACTTGAAATTCTTGATGCTTTTTTTTGTTGTTGTTGAACAGCTCTCTTGTCTTAACATTCATGGCTGAGGAGTTAAAGCTTGCTGAGATGGAAGAAGTGTGTCTTTTGTGTTAGCACGTGTCCTTAGCCATGGAAGTCTGTCCAAATTTGGTAGAGTTTTATACAACTTCAAATAAAGAAAGTTCACATATAAGACTTCTTAGTGCCAGACAGTCCTGGAATATTATGTCCACCTAGTGTGTTCAAGGAAGCCTCTAGGAGTCAGTGAGAAGATGGAGAACCATTTGGTAGAAGTAAAGGGAGATAATAGGCAATGGAAAAAACGTATTTGAAGTGCTGTGGGTAAAGGCATTTAGCAAAGAAGCCATCGAGAGATGGACCAGACTAGTTTAGAAGCTCAGAGGGAGACAAAGTGTTATCTGATAATGGTGATCAAATGGAAGGAAAGGTGCAGAGGGGTTGAATGTGGGAGAGATGAACAGAAAGGCATGGGCCACCAGCTCATGCTCTCCTCAAAAGGCAGAATGGGAGTACTGTTTCTTTAGTCTTGGGGTGGAGTGAAAATAATATACTTGTGTGAAGTCTGCAGTCATTTGTGTATGAATTGCAGCTAGCTCTAAAGGTAGAACACAGGAAAAATGGTGGTTTGTTGCTGTGGTCATTTAACGCAGGGTCTCAAGGATTTCTGTAACGGGCCTATGTTTGAACTATATACATGATAACTATATACGCTAAAACTGCATTTAGAGAAAAAGCAAAGTTTATGAATGTGCACATTGAGGATGAGGATGGGCATGACAAACTGTATTCTGTAGCTTTGTGGAACTTTACTTTTGTGATCTAAGACTATGTTTTCCTGTGTATCACCATCATAACACTTGCTGGTGAAATAAAACTAAGCAAACCTTAAACTAAAAGTCTGATGTATAAGTTGGATGTTTTCTGCTTATCAGTTGTGTAAAGGAGAATACTGCTTTTTGTACTACTGCTCCCCCACATGTTGCAAAATCTGGATGTGTGTAGTGAATAAAGCAGGGGACATAGGAAGTAAAAGGAAGTTGTTTTGGATAAGGTAGCTGAATCCATCTGTCCCATGGGTCCCAACTCTACCACTGATACAGAGTTTTGTCTGTTGCTCAACAGCGATTTAAGATTTTGGAGATTTCATCTTGTTTCTTTATGTTGAAACTGAGATCCCCAAGACTGATTTGGAGAAGTACTGGGTATTTGTACAAGTAATTTAAGTGCATAATTTGAACATATTCAAGTGTTGGGGATCTGAGAATGAACACCCCGAAACACCTGTATGTTTTTGGAGATTAAGCTTTTTTTCACCTCAGTTTGCAGGTTGCCCTAGAAGCACGGATAACGCCATTCCTATTTCCAGGGTGCATTATGAAGATTGATTAATGACTGTGACAAGAACTATAAAAAGGCCCTGAGTATACCAGTATCCCTGCTTTGATGGTAGGATTTGAATGGTCTGGTCCAAAACCAGATACAACCATGTATGGAACCATCTCTGCTGTGTACAGAATAAAGCAGGGGGCTTTGTCAAAGGATAATATTGAGTACCTGACAATGTCCTAATAGGTGTGTGCAAGAGGGACAAATTAAGCTTGTACAGGCAGCTTTTTCCTAATTTACGAGTGTTTGACTTTGCAAGCTTCCAAGTACTCTTTTCATCCAGCATTTTTTTAGCATGTAATTTATGTTTCAACTAGGGAAAAGACTGGTACAGTCATCATGAAGTGAGGTAGAAATGTGAAGCTGTGTTTTAGAAGACCTTCAGATTTAGTTATAGCTATTTTTTGTGTGAAAATAAGTGCTTGTTTGATGTTATGTTGTCATCTGTAGTTCTGTGGTTAGTGTTCTGAGAAAGAAGTGACCATGGAGAGCAATTCTTCCACAGTTGCAGTACTCATGGAGGTGAGCCCATGGCAACCTTGGAGGAGGCAGTTGCTTGGGCACTGGGGAATTTTGTCCAGTTGCTGCCTATCTCTGTTCATGGATGAAGGCAGGCTTCTGCTTTCAGGGCTGAAAACCTTTCACAAGTGCTTTATTTACAGTAAAAATGAATTGCTACATTGCTAGGGGCACCTTGTGGAAACTGAAAACAACCCTGTTCTGTATTTTCTATTCTGTAGGTAAAATACAAAAGAGACTTTGAAGAAAGCAAAGGAAGAGGGTTCAGTATTGTGACCGATACGCCCGAGTTACAAAGACTGAAAAGGACTCAGGAACAAATCAGTAATGTATGTGTCTGCCACCTAAAATGATTGTAGATGGAGAAATAGTGTGTCTAAGAAAAGGCGTGTTTGTTGGTGTTTCTGATGAAGTCTGTGAGAGTGAAGAATCTGAATCTGTTGACCGATTTGTGTATGTCAGATTTTGAAGTGTGTGTAAGTTTATACCATGGACTTGTACAGCACATTGGCAATGTGTGTTCACCTCTCCAGCTTTCAGCAAGTTATGCTCAAAGTATTTTCTATACTAAAATGATTTGACACTTTTTGCTTTTTTTAATAGATTTTCCAACAAGTAAGAATACTTCTGTAATTTTTTACTTACATGTTAACTATATATAAAGTTCTGTGTTGTGGTGGTTTTTTTTTTTTTTTTTTTTTTTTTTTTTTTTGGGGCTGTCAAAATTAGCATGGAGATGGAGTTTTCTAGATGCAGATAAAATTTTGATACTTTAAAGCAAATACTTGCAAGACAGTGTTCAGCAAGTTGAGAAAAGAATGGCAAATAGCAAAACTTAACCATGTTTCATTAACTTAGAATGCAGAATGATTTCAGGAGTAGGATTTTTAAAAACAGGACTTTCCTGACATGTTTTCACTAGCAGAGTTATTTATTTATATTGTATTCCCTTGTAGCATGTTTAACTCACTGCATGGTGGAATATTGGATGGTATGTAGTGCAAGCTATTATATGTGTGAAATAGGTAAGAACTAGAGGGAGCTAGAAATGATACAGAATCAATACCATTAGCTTTTCCTGGCTTCCTTCTTGATTGAAATTCTGCTGCAAGAATTTGTCTCCATAGATTATTTTGTGAAATATTTTTTTGAATCATTCCTTGTAGTAGTAAAATAACAGCATGGCATCAAAGGCACCCAGTGTAAGTACAATGAGAAGAAAACGATGGAATTTATTTATGTGAAAGAAAAACGTTTTTTCACGTTAGGATATTATTGGAAAAAAAGGAGTCACTGGAAAATACTAGTTTATCACAGCAATGGAGATGTACCATTCTTGCTGGACCATTCAGTAGTTGAGATTTTGATGTTCAGAACTGGTCTTGAGGTGTAAAATTTGAGGTAATTTCCTGGAGCCTTGGCCAGTGGGGAGGACAATTAATTTGAGCCATGTGAATGCTCCTATGCATAGAAAAGATGAGAACAGAAGCTCATATGTTATGTTAATGCTGGAGCTAACTGAAATTTCTGGTTTGTGAGAGAGAAGGGTGTATTCTTCAGAGTGGCAAAAAGCATGGCCATTAAAACTTCCATTTGACATCTGGGAAACTTCAGCAATTCCCTGGTTTTAATCAGCTGTATTTTTTATTCAGACCAGGAACTTAAATTAGGTCCTCTCATGACCTACATAGCTTCCTTGAGCAAGAGTGATTCTTTTGTGTGGGTTAGTTCTGGAATGCATCAAGGAGATGAAACAAGCAATGCTCTGATGAATACTTAATCCCTTGCTCTGGTAGGAGAGGTTGGGAGGAGTACCCTATAGCAGGGCTACAGTACTCAGTTTTGGATATTGGCATGCCAAGAAATTCAATTGGATCTCCAAAGGCCAGTACTCTCAGCGTCAGAATACAGAGGTCACTTGCATATGATTTCTGTCTCTCTTGTTCAAAGCATATGGGTTTTTCTGTGGTGGGAAAGGGGGAAAATAAAACCAAATAGTTTTGTGAAATGGGAAATAGTTTTCTACCTAGAAGAATACCTTGTTGCACAATTTATGATACTGTTTGGCTCCTGACTGAAAGGTGCCTTTTGAGACCTAGAAATGTATTTTCAAATGTGAAAAACGTTTTTCTGGTTTTTTTTTCAGTTATTTTTCTTGATGTTTGGATGTACTGCCCCTGTCTCTTCATTCCTAACCACCCAATCTTAACAATATAGATTTGTTCCATCCATTCTTAACAATACGGAGTTGTTCTGTTCAGTCTTAACAATACAGAGTTGTTTTCTTTTCTTGTTGTATGTAGCTGACAGAGATTCCAAGACATGGACTCTATTAGAAAGAATAAATCTTAAAGGGTAAAATGGAATTTAAAAATGTGTACAATAAAAGAAGTTGCATCTCATTTTCACTTATACTAAAATAATAATTTGATTTGTAACATTATGTTCTAGAAAGATAATTCTGCATAGGCCACAACTTGAATCTGATTAGAAAACACCTGTATTATAGAAATGCATTCCACATAGAATAGTTCCTGTATTTATCAGATAAACAGTATACGTCATGGACTAAGGATCTAATTAAGGTTTCAAGACCGTGAAAGGTAAGCACTTTAATAATTCTAAAATAATTTTACTTTTCATACATAGCACAATGGAAGAATACTAATATATATATTTAATTTTCAGTTTTGTTTTGATTTCACCTTGAAGTATTAGAAACTTCTCAAAGAGCCTATTTGAAATAAAATTGTAACAACTGCATTGAAGGGGTAAGTGAGCACAGTTAAGTGATGAAGATAAGTAACAAAATAAAACTAATGATAGTAGATGTTATTTAGCAGAAATAGTTGTAAAATATTGTCTTTTTGTCCCGCTATTAAGTTTTGCAGCATACGTGAATATTAGCACAGTGCTTTGTCTTTTTAAAGAATCTCTTGTGTTATCAATATAAACCTTGTGAGGAAAAAAGATAGTGGGGGAGTGGGAGGAGGGTGGGTTGACAGAGGGATTTAGATTTTGGTTGCTATTTTGCCACCAGCAATCCGGCCTCTGAGACAGACCAAATCCCTGGAATTTATTTTGTGGCTTAATGGATGTATCAGGACCAGAATGGAGTTTCTTAGAAAGGAATGAAATTTACCCCAGTGTCTCATGTTTGTTAGCATTAAAAGTCTAATTCTGCAGATGTATAACATGCTTGTTAAAAAGAATCACAAAGTCTTTCTGGGACATTTAGGTTCAGCTGCCCCAACCTGTGACTGTTACAGCTTCTTAGCACTGAGTTAGCTTGCAAGGTATAAACCACACATACTAGCATGCTAGTCTAGATTCATGTAGGGAAGGCTGCATAAAGTAAGCAGCTTTTTTTACTGGTTAGTTTGCAGGATTTTTAGCACCCTTTGCATGGCTGAGCAGGCAGAATTTATTTTAAAATGTAAATAAATTTTACAAATTATTATGTGTGAAACTGATTACAAGTATTGTAAAAGTTTATTAATATTTGTTCAGTTATTCAAAATATAAAATTTCCATCACTTCTGCTGCATATGTCAGTTTCTTGGCATTGAATATGTAGTTAATACCCACAACATTTACACTGTTCACAGAAGCATGTTAACTCTGTTAAAAGACCTTGCAGTGGTTTTTGTACATCTTGAACTTTCACAGGATTTTCAATATGAATGCAAATATTCTCAAAATGAAAAAAATACTATGTATTTTTATAAATGAACGTGCCCATAAGCTAACTGTAAACTGATTTCACAAGGAAAAAGTTAAGGTGGCAAAAGGAACAGAATAATTAAAGAAGATGGCAACAGTCTGTTTATTGATCTATCATGACACATGACTAAATGGAGAAGTGGGAACACAATCTAATATTTTCTTTGGGGAAATGGAACACTTTCAGCAGTTTGCAGCAATGAGCTGCAACTTACTGGCACTGCACTTTTATGTCTAGATAGATGGTTTGAAGCATGTTTTATCCTATGTGCAATAAGTTGCTATTTCTTAAATCTGTTCCTGGTAAATGTCTGCGAAGTATAAAGCAAAACAGGTGTCCATACAAATTGATGGAGTGAGAAGCTTTCATTAAGATAAATGCCAGTGCTTGGATAGTAGAGGCTGCTGGCCTGGTTGTATGACTGGAAGAGGGTGCATGGGAGCTTTCACAGTGGTTGCCTTCATTACACTGAGAGCCTGTGTAAGCGTTTCTCACTTCCATGTTCATGCTGTTACGAACTTAAGTCATGTGGGAGCTAGAAGCAGTGCACATCTGTACCCTTCTTCCCCTTGAGAGCTAGCAAAATGGAGTCATGCAGTTTGTTTATATGTATGTGACTCATTTTCCAGGAGGTTTGGATTGTGTATGAAATGAAAACTATAAGGTAAAAAAGGAAATTAAGAAAACAGAGTGAATCTGGTTTGCAAAGCGCATTTCCAGGGTATTCTAATTGGGTGAAGACCTTAAGTTAGGAAGGACAGTAGAGTTAGTAAAGAGAAGGTCACTGTATCAATCCTGGGGGATGGGGGTGTCTTGCCCTTATACCAGGAGTTGAACTTGTCACTGAAGTTGGTGAAGCCTGTATAGGATGCACTGTATAGGATGCAGAGAAAGAGCATGAAAATCTTGTAACGTTCTCAAAAGCAGTATATGTGGATTTGAATGAGGAAGGCTATGTATTCATTGTCTTTCATGAAATATCGTGCATGTTTCTTAAATATCAAGGATCCCATTCTACCTCCAGTTAAATTTAGACAGTTTCAGGGGAAGCAGCAGAGGACAGGATTTCCCCCATAATTTGAAACAGCTAAACACCTGTTTTCTGGAGAAAGACACAAATGATAAGGAATTGGGTACTACCTCAGATGTGATATAAATATGTCTTCATGTAGTAACTGAAGGAGGAAACAGATGAACATTGCTACTGTACTTGTGCACATCTGCACATATGAAATTAGAAGCTGTCCCTAACAGACATTGAGCCATGGCTATGTTTTTGGAAACTGTTGGCACAGTTGTTCAACCTGTTTACTTGTTCAAACATAAAATGGTCTCTTAAATTGCCAAAACAGATTGTAGAGAAAATTGGCAGGAGAAGATGTTAACAACAAGGCCTGGAGCTCCATTTGTAGGATTCACAGCGTAAAGCCTGCAGATACTCGTCTCTGAGGGCTTTTTTCCCTCCACTGAATTCAAGTGAAGGAGAAGAGTAGCATGAAAGGAAACAAGAAAAATTGACAGCAACATCAATGTCTACATTTCACAGAACCAACCATGGCACATCAACAAAGAGACTAGGTAAGCATGTTAAATTGCATACAAAAAGAGCTTATATTGTTCTAGGCAGCTCTGGGATTTTCACTGCTTCGAAGTGATTCTCACTTTATCTGGCTGTCTTCATATTTCTAAGTGTGTTTTTTTTTGTTGTTGTTGTTTCATTTGGAAAATATGCATTTAATCATATATGACAACTGTGTCTACTAACATAGACAGAATAGCACTTGCTGACCATTGTATGAAGTGCTGCATGCCTGCAGCAGGCATGGAAGGCTTGGTGCACCCCGGTACTGACTCCCCTCTGCTCCCATTTCTTCCTCTGACAGTCTAACACGAACATAAAAAAACATTCGCTATTTGGTATGCTGTGGGCTTAATTTCACAGAACTGCATTTCAAAAATGCTGCATATAGCTCATGTGATTAGTTGCGTTCAACAGCATTTTTTTCTGGCTGGAACTAGGAGGTTGAATAAGTCATTCCTATTGCTACTACAAGTGTATCTCTGCCAGAAGGGGAAGTTCCTATTGTGCTCCTGTACAGTGAATGTACATCCATAGAGTCATGTCCAACCTTTTCTGGATTTATCTTTTAATATTGCTTTGTATAGGTGCATACAAGTGGAAATTCTGAGAAGGCCAATGTCCTCTGGCTTTCTAATACTTCTGTGTTGAAGTTTTCTGACTTACCCTTTTGAGTAAGCAGAAATAATTCTGCCTTTAAATGTGGAGTCCTAATCAATGCTTTAGAAATTACTTAGAAAAAGAGCAACATTAATTTTTAATGTATTTTTTTCAGATTTTTATATACCTTTCATACACTGTACAGCTTTCAGAAATTTGTAAAATGACTGAACACATGCTTAAGAAATGCTGAGTCTAAGGAAATGTAAGTAATATTTTAGGTAGAACTTGTGCTAAGTGAGCAACTGGAAACCTTTGAGAATGCATTTTGAACCTCAGTGTGTATTCTGCTTAAAAAAGAAGAATCTTTAATGACCATTGTCAAAGTATTATGCAAAGTTAGAAAAAGACTGTTAAATTAGCCCCTATGTATATGAATTCTTTATCTACACTTTCAGTAAATAGTCTTAAATTATTTAAAGACATGCTGCTTAGTCCATTTCTTCCTACTTCGATCTCTGTGTAGAACAGTGGTCTCCAACCACTCAGCTTTGTAATATTTTCTTTCATTTACTATTTATTTACTGTATGATATGATATTCCACACACCATAAAATGTTGTAAAAAGAACCTGTAACTTGTTTTTGGAGTTTTTATCAAAGCTTTTTTCTTGCTTCTTTAACTGTGTTAGGTGAAATTGTTTTCCGAGTTGTCTAAGAAATGGGGAGGCATTAGAATCCCCTTTTATGCAGTCCTTATTTACATGTAGAACTCGAGCACAATGGTTAAAGTATTCATGCTAATCCTGTAAGTGGCGCCTAGAGGAAACCATTATATTCTATGTGAGCCTTCCATTAGAGGTAGAGGGAGGCATAACCTTTGCTGTGGAATTTTGCAGCTGCTTGTTGGGGAGGAAGAGATCACTGAGAATCCAGAGCAGTGTGTTTGTGATGCATCAGGTGTGGTGCTGACTTATTTTTCTGTCCCCATAACATTTTTTGGATTCTCTTTGTTGGTCTCCATTTCTTAATCTTTGTGATATACATGACAATAGCTCCCAAGATGTGAGAAGAAACAGTATTTTTAGTCCCCAAAATGCCAAGTTGGAGGATACTTTTTGGAATGTCAGATACTCATTACAATTATTATGTATGAATCTGTCAGTACAGGTGGAATTGAATAATCTAGTTGACCAACTACTGGAAAAGTTCTGCTTAGCAGGTGGACTTTCAATTTGCAGCAATGTAATGCAGTCACGTTAGGTCATATTTCATTGGGGCAGTAAAACAGATATTCCTAACATAGTGACATTCTTCACCTGATGAAGATCAGCTTCCTAATCCAGAGCAGGAAAAGCATTAGAGTCTATCAGTGACATTGTTATATGACTACTTCTTTTGTAGCACAGGTGGAAAGATGCATAACTCTTCACTGGAAAGAACAGAAGCATTTTACCATTGAGAAGCTGGAAAACAAACCCCTGCCCAAGAGAGGCAACTGCATTTGGAAAAACTGTTAGCATTAAAAGTAGGGATTCATTATGAGTGTTAGCGAGTTGTTTGAGCTATTATACCCCATGCTGCCCATAATAGCATTAGATGTGTAAATTCAGATAGGCATTTGGGTAAGTCCAGTGAAACACTAACCTCAAATCTATACTGAAGTTCTGGTAAGCTACTAATGTAGGAGAGAGAAACTACATCAGCAAATTGTATAAAATGAACAGGCTTGTCTGTCAGACATAAATCTATTTGGACTTGAATAGCACATGACCTTAGGACAATTTCTGCTTGGGGAAGGCTGCCTTTCAACAACTCTACAGTGAGGATGGATAGGTGGCATTAAAAGAACCCTCACAAACATGAAGCTGAAACTGTCCTCAGAGATGTAGAGGGAAGTATTTTAGGTTGAGTGGATCTCTAGTAGTCAAAGCAAGAAGATATGACGCCTACATAGCTACCTCTTAAATGATCTTACTCCAGCTGGCTTTATTCTGCAGGCTTGGTTAGAAAAAACTCTTTTCTCTCCTTTTTTTAGCGAATATATCGGTATATATGTATTATTGTGGCTTATTATGTTTTTTTTTCTGGGATTTCAGAAGGTTTTTTATGTTTATAGAAGAAATTGCTGTAACTATTGCTTATTTTCTTCTGTATCACTGCTTTCTTATTAAATTAGTTGATTACAAAAGTTATAGAGCCTTTATGATTTTAAAATACATGTCAAAGTTTCAAAAAGTTTTCAGTGAAGTTCCACAGGGAATAGTATAGTCTTTCTGATTCTAATTTAAATAAATAAATTTGACAGGATGACTGTAACCTTGCTCACTATATTGACAAAATAAAATGAGTTGTGTGGTGGAAGTAAACCAAGCCATCCAGAAAAATCCCCAAAGGCATGGATTTACTGCATTGTGTAAGTGGGTCAACTCATGCATGAGAAATGAATGCTAATTGTAAACTAGTTGCAAAACTGTATAAGTAGAATCAAATAAAATGGTAACCTAAATATTTCGATAGAGATGTCCTATCATGCTTCTCTTTAGAAAACAGCAACAAAGCTGAGCATTACAGAGAGGTAATTAAATCATGTATATGTGATACATTAAAACAGTGTCACTGAACTCCAAAATCAAAGGCATTGTTTTAATTTATGACACTGGCACTGGTAAATTTTAAGTTTAACTTGTATTTGGTGAAATCTGTGTTTGGGCTGATCGGCTGCTTTACATGAGATACACTTTAATTCAGTAAAAAATGCTTTATTTCTTGATGATCAAAATGTTCAATACAGTCTAGAAAAATACCTCATGGTCTTTTTATGCTAAAAAAACCACCCCAAACCAACAGAAATATCTAGTTAGGAGGTATGAAAGAAAAAGATGGAAATTTCTGTCCTACTTGTTTCATCTTCTATTTGTGATATAACATTCATATTGCAAGGGAAGGCATATGTGAAAGGCATCAGTAATTAAGAAGCTACTACATAATCTTCAAATATATAACATAACATTTCATGGACTTCATTTTTAATCCACAGTAATTACCATGGCTTGTCAACAGATGCATGTGTTACAGAAGTAAACTCCTAGGTCAATATGTACTTATTTAAAATTCTGAACATCCTGATTGGAGGCTGGAACAGCTATGTATGAATGTGAACAATAAATTCACAGTTACGCTTTTTTCACAGTTTGCTGCAGTATTGACCGTATTGCACATGCCTCTTTGTACTGTAGTTTATGGAATGAAAAATTCCAAGCTGTAGTGAAGAGAACTATAAAGTGTTTTGTGGAGATTGTACGCTCCTGTCATCTGACTAAAGGTCCCGAGTCTCTCTTTAAACACCAGTGACTTCAAGACAATCAGCTTGAAAGGTTTCTGATATTTAAATATATGGCTTTTTTTCTGTTGTGGTACTGAACAATTAAATCAAGACAAAAAACTCAACTTATTTTTCCTGTGTCAGTTGAATGTATTCAAGCAATATCAAAACCACTCATTATTTTTAATGAGTACATATATTTGAAGCTAGTATTTTTTGCATATAGTAAAAAGAGAACGAAGCTAAAAGCTCTTCATAGTAGCTCAACTTGGGAGCTAATTAAAATTAAGCTTTTTGAATGAGAAAAAAAGTAATTAGCCCAAAATTTGAGAACCAGGCGGTAGCACCTCCAGAGATCTTTGAGTAGTTAAATGCTTGCAAGAAAAAGGTAATTTCTAATTTCCTTGTTTTCCTGTATTGTCCATTACCTGCTTATCATTTCAGTTTTTAATTCTGTCTTATCTTATACTTTTGTACTGTGCATCAGTTGCTAGGACAGCATCCTAGGCAGTAAACCTGCTGAAGAACAGGGTGCTCTGCTTCTTCTAAAGCAAATACCATCTTTAATCTTGATCCCTGGAGATCTGAGTGCTTCACCCCTATGACGCTCACAGACTTCAGTGACCTTGACAGTAGGGGTATCTGGTTCTCTGTGACACTCAGGGTTTTTTTGCATGTTAACATGTATATCTGTGATTTCCTTAGCCTGTCAGATACATTAGTTGTGACAAAACCAGCACTGTGGTAAGTGTAATGATTAAACTTTTTAACCATCCTAACACAGGAAGGGAAGTAGCAAAATTTTGCATGTGATGTTTATGCTTGTGTCTACAAAGATCTTGGAGAATGAGTTTACTTTTCCAAAAAGCAGATTAGAGTGACACAAGTATTGCTTTCTAACCCTTTCTGCTCTTGATATTATTAAAATAAGTATTTAACTACAGAAATGTTTGTATACTTTTTGAAAGGTTCTTTCTCTGGCTCACACCAACATAGTCTCACTGTTAGCAACCACAATATTTTAATGGAAGATGTAAGTTTTTTTTTTTTTTTTTCAGATGTGCCTTGCATTAGTTTCTTTCCTGTCTTTTCTTAATTGGTAATTAGCGATCCTGTTCAGCCCCCATAAAGACGAGGTATAAAGGGGCAGATACTGAATATTTCACTAAGTGAGCCAGAGGCAGCAAATAGAGGGAATCTGAACCTCAGTCCCTGTAGTGACTTAATATTGGACTTGGGGAAAGTCTAATCTGAGGAAAATGTGATTTGAGAGGTGGTGGTTTTGAACTACAAGGCTGGTTGTTTTCAGCCTTTCTGAGCTTCACTCTTGCTGCGCCCCTGCTTTATATTGGCTTCCCCCTTTCTTCACTAGGGAATGATGGTGTAGTGAACCCCTACTCAGTTTGACCAGTCCAGCCCTTTTCCAGCCTTAAGAGGAGAATTACACTCCAGAGTGTGTGACATATGTTGCTGAGGTTAAATGATTTTTATAGGGTTTGGCATATCAGCATAGCTGTTCCCAGTTTCCAGAATAGTGTGTAAGCAGCTGAGGGGGGTAGTGTGGCTGGTGTGGCTTTTGGCACAGCAGAGGTGGTCTTTGGGGGAAAAGGGGAGGATTGGCTTACGGGAAAGCTGTGGCAAGAACCAGAGTCTGCATCAGGGCAAGGTCTGGGTGTTTTCAGACTGTGCTTCAGTGTACTAATGCTGAACAGAGATATTGCTCCCTCCTCAGCTAGTGGGACAAAGTCACTTTGTCACCTTTTGAATGATATTGGTTACCATTTTATTGCAGAGCTGGAGCCACTCAGTAGTGATGCTCCTTCAGCACCACTGATGGGAAATGAAGGATTCAGAGGATCTTGGAAGGTGTCGCCATCCCATCCCATCTCATCTCACATTTTCTTGCATCCTCAGCGTAGGAGCCCTGCTCTGGTGTGGGCTGGGCTGCCCTTGGCTGCAATGTTGTGAGCACAAAGGAAGTGGCTAAAGGTTTTATTTGCCTGTGCCAGGAGAGCTGTAGATACGACAAGGGCAAGGGCAGCAGGCATGGAATGAGGTCACTTGTTTGGCATTGCCTTTTGTTTGGCATTCCTTTCTGTGCAGTGCATGTTTCTGTCTCAGATAATAGCTGGCATGCTGTCTTGAATTGAG
Source organism: Athene cunicularia (assembly GCF_003259725.1). Lineage (NCBI taxonomy): Eukaryota > Metazoa > Chordata > Aves > Strigiformes > Strigidae > Athene > Athene cunicularia. The sequence continues at coordinate 32,840,123 of NW_020799095.1, read as the reverse complement.
AAGTTCAGTTAGCAGTCAGGTTCCTTTTCAACAGAAATGAACTGAATGAAAAGCTCAAAAAAGCTTGGTGGTGATAGAAAAATTAAACAGCATTATCAATGAAGGTGATGGCAAGAAGTTACAGAAGGCTCTGACAGTATTGAGCGACTGGAGATTAAATGATAAGCCTATATTTAAAATGGGCAGAAAAGATACTGAGAAGATACAAATGAGGATTGAACTCTCTGTATGGAAAAAAAGATCAAGTGGAGTAAGTCTATAAAGTCACAGGTAGCACAGATCTGGAAAAGTGAATGTGATTTTGTGTTGTTTCTTGTAAGGCAAGAACAGGAACCACGAAGTGTAGCTGTCAGTCATCATGCTTAAAAGAAAAACAATATGTGGAATATAATCAAACTGTAAAACTCATTAATACAGGAAACACTGAAGTATAGAAGTGTAAAATACATTGAAAGAAGGATTAGGTAAGCTTGTGCAAGTTGAATCCATCAGGAAATATTAACTGTTGTGACACAAATCCAGTGACAGGGTCAGAACGGCTCTGGTATACTGATAGCAGGAAATTTATCAAAGGAAAGACTGTGTTTCATAGGTACCCACCCTCCCTAAGCATCCATTATTGAGCAGTGACAGAGCCATCAGTGAGACCAATGCGTCCATCAGTGAGTACCTTGTGCCATTTCTAGCCACAGCTGTGGCTTAACCCAACCAAGCAGTGACCAGCCCATTGCTTCCTTGGTTATACATAGCTAGGTTGAATTCACAGAATTAGAGTTAGAAAGGATTATTAAGTATGCACCTGATCCTGGACCCTCTCTGATACTAACAGGCTTCATTCATGACATCTGATTGTCTTCCTGGCCTTTCTGAGCATTGAATGGCAGATTTTTGAAGAGATGACTGAGGTGCAAAGGTAACTGGGATATGACAGATACTCCTTACATATATGCATGGCCATGGCAATTGACAGACCAGGTATTAGTCAAGAGTAAAATGGTTTTGGCCCCACTAACATTTTAGTGGTTTTCAAGTGAATCTCCTGATCATCCTACCACACTTTCCTTGGCATTGAAGGACTGTCGTGGTGCATACAAAGTGGATTCATTCCAGATGAAACTAAACTGAGTGATGCACTCCAACACCAAAGTGTATCAGCTAGTCCCCCCCGCTGTCAAATATGGACTTTATGTCCTCAGAACCATTTCATTCTAGACATCTGCTCCTATTTTGCTGCAGTACTTGCTAATGGAAACGTTGCTTATGTTATCCTGCTTAGGAACCAGTTGTTGCTTCGAAGTTGGATTCCCATGTGTCTGGAGAGTGATACTAACTGCAAATACAGGCTTTAAAATTCAGAAAGTGGAAGGGTGGAATTAGTGGGTGCTGAAAATCAGGTTGTTGCATGACCTCTGTTTGCCCTGTCAGGGGGTCACTGAGACTTGTCTGGTGTGTGCACTAAACTTGTAATTTATGTTTGTGGAGGATGTCAGGAGGAAGATTCATGTCTGGATGTGCAGGTGCTCCATTAGGACTTACAAAGACGTGGATTGATTAGGTGGTTGTTGCCACATGCAAAATAAGCTTGGTCAGAGACCCTTGACAGGGAAGCTTGGTGCATGACCATTGAGCCAGGCTGCAACTGATAGAGCCTCAAAAGGTTAACAGTAGATAACTAAGATAACTTTGTGAGGTATCACATCTGATATGCCGGGTCTGAACTTTTAGGAATGACATACTGCATCTATCAGATGTGGGGAACTGACTTTTTTTCTGATTTCTAAGTCTGGATCAGCAGAAGATAGGCATGCAGGCCCTCTGTGCATATGTGTGTGTGTGTGTGTGTGTGTGTGTATGTATGTGCAATACAGGAGGGAAGGCAGGTAGCCAGAATTGTAGCTGTGCTGGTTGCTGTTGCTTTGGGAGCTTTATATAAATATATGCCAGATGTATAAATGAGACTTGGGAATTGAGCATATCCCACAGGTATAAATGAGACTTAGGAGTTAGCTGGTAGGCTTGTGTCTGTAAGAAAAGATATTCCTATGGTCCAGAACAGCTTGAGGGACTTGAGCAATCCAAGGAAATCTGCTCATGTTAGCAATTTGTTTATATTTTGCAACACGACCTTTTCTGACACCAACTCCAAATAAAATGAGAGTCTTGAGAGCTGAGGCACACAGTCCTTCTTTGTTAAAACTAATAAAGCTGGCTGTTAAATTGTATCCTGTGGATCTGGCATTCATTCACCTGCATATCCTGCTCCATGTTTGGTTTCTGAGATGTGTACTGCACAGAGACGGGGCCATTTGTTCAGTCCTATTTCTTAAAGGTTTTGAAGGACTGGGTGGACAGAAGAGAGGGTTTTCAGGAATTATTTCCTGTTGAATGAGCACTTTGACTCACTAGAGTTAGGCACATTGCGTTGTAAGGGCCACTGAGCGAGGTCCTCAGCTGTCATCAGCACTTCCTCATAGAAATCTTGTCATGCATGTTTTGAGCCTGATCTTGAAAGCCTTGCAATTTTTGGCCTTCACTGCCTAACCAGGTGTTACCTTAGGTGTTTCTTGTTTGTCAGATAATTTCTCTTAGATATGATTGAATGCATGGATCAACTGTTGCTGGTTTGTACTGAGACAGTACAGGTCATTACACCTGGATTTGGGAGGTCTGCTTTTCGTTCCTAACTTTGCTGATGGCATTCTTCGTTGACTCTGGCAAGCTACATCACCTCTGTTTCCCTTTCTATAGAATGGGGTAATGGTACTGAGGGCCTTTGACCTTTAAAGTTACAATGAAAATTATAGAACATCTGAATGGTATGATAGCTGCTTGTTGTTAAGTATGTGTGCAAATTTTGTAAGTTGTAACTTGGGAACGTAGAAAACAGTACAAGAGGTGGTGTCTTAAGTTATGAGCTCTAGTCCTCTCTCTTCTGCACAAGCATATCATAAAACTTCTTAAAAGACATGTCAAACTCCATATAAATCTAATCAGGGCTTTAACCCATTGTTTTTGAAGTTTGTTTCATAATTTCACCTACTGGAGGTTAAAAGCCTCATCCAGTTTCCACAATAAATTTCTGCATGGCAGAGCTATGTCTGTGTGCGAGCATTGTCTTTCAGTTTGCATGGCGCTTCTACCTCCGTTACATATTTAGAGAGATATTCTCAGACTTTTGTTATCTGATGCTGAACAAATAGTTTCATGAGCCTGTGGAGAAGTCTCAATACTATTCCACAGAGTCCTGACTCTATCTATTCTGATGGTAACTCCTTTTGAGTACAAAGGAAGAGAGTGTTTTTCATGCTATTTTAATGGAGATTTAAAAAATACCTTGCCGGATTAATTTCAGGATTATATTAGCTTTTCTTCAGGGCTGTTTTGGTGGCCTGCAGTCACTGTGTAATTGATTCAGATGTGCAAGTACACCTCTTTCCAACTATATCAGACTTAAAACTTGCAGCAGAAATTATCTGAAGAGCATATTTTTGCATTAAGTAATATTAAATTCCATCCTGTTACTCCAGACCTCAAAGCCAGTCAGTTCTTTCATAGAGAATCTTCTTTACAGCCATACCTCGTTAATAAAATTATTTAATAAAATTAATCCCAATAAGGCCGTTAATGTAGTTCCTCTTGAGAGTCTTTCAGTCTTTCAGCATCGTTCTGCTATCAGCACAGCTTGTTGAATAATTTCTGCAAGCAGCTCAATCTCCTACCTGTCTCTGAATTTGCAATTCTGAGATCAATCTCCGTATTGTCTAACAATACATGAACCTTATTATTTTGTACTACTTCTCTGTGGTTGCCATGCCTGATTGATAGATTCTTGATAGTCGTTATGATATTTGTGATTTCAGAGTGCCAGGGATTTCTTCACTACTCTTGGTTATTTATTTCCACATACTTTCAATTTGGGCACATAAAAATCTGCATTTTAATTTAATTTCCTGTTTGGTAGTTTCCTTTGCAAACTCCATTAGCTATGTATATATATATTTTTAGTTATTATTTGTTGTCCTACTCCCCATATCATAATTCTTGCTGAAAACTGATGAAGAATATAGTTCTGAATTAACGGAATTCTTTCTGTCTTCCATCTGAAGAACAGCTGAGACTTCTTTTTGTACTTTCTTTTTGTTTGCATAATTAGAGGAATTTTCAGTACTTACAAAATCTAACTCTCTTTTGTAACACTAACCTTGTCCCTTCACTTTCTAGTCTCCAAGATGTATTGTTTTAACTTTTCTCCCCTCCCCCCCCCTTTGTTATTCCTAATATCTTTTTTGAAACGGATATTTATGTTGTTGGATATGGAGGCTTTCTTAGATTTTTACTCTGGATGGAGGTTCTAGAAAAAAATATTTTTAATGTCTTGAAGAGAAATTCTGAAGCTCTTCTTAATTCAGGTCGATAGGCTTATCCTTTCAGCTGATTCTACTATCCAGTTTTCATAATTTCTCATGCTGTATTCCTTTGCAAATGGAAACAAATGCAGTGGTGGTATGCTTTTGTTTTTTCTTCCAGATAGTTTAATCTGGCCACAGTGCTAATTATTCAGCACTTCTTGACCAGCTCTTCTTTCTCAAAATTGTCCTGAATTAAGAAAAAAGAGTATTTTCTCTTTACAGTGTGGGGGGAAAAAAAAAAGTTTACATCTAAAATCTCTTATTCTTAGTATCTTCACTATTATTATTAGCATTTGTTCTCTAGGCTGTATTTTGGTAATTAAAGTTCCCTTTTAGGATTCTGTTCTTAGACCTGCATACATCTAGTAATAGGAAGGATATTTCATAAATGCAATGGTCTAGTCTTGCCAGTTTGTGGTCTTTGAATTTTATTCCTGAAAGCTAATCAATATCTGCTTTCCCAAGTAACATTGCTAGGGTATTGATACCTAACAGTTCTTGACAATTATATTACAATATCCATGTAATATTGTAGATGGGCTGGTGGAGCTGGAAGTTCAGTGGAAGTAATTTCTGTGATAAAAATCTTTACATTTGGCTGTAGCTTTAATGTATTCCATGTTCAGGAAACTTTCTTCACTATCATCTTTCTGGTCAGTACCAGTGTGACTGATGGTCTTTTAAATAGTGAGATTTTGGTTCCTCTCTCTAGCAGCCCCGCTCCCACCAACTTTTCTACCAGCACCACTGGATCAGAACAAACTTCTCCACCGTTGCCTTCTGTAAAAGAAGGGGACAGTTTTTAGCCCTTTTTACTGGTTTACTTCCATTGCTGTCTCTTAGTGTGCTCATGCAGCACAGCCTACTGCGAAATCATTCTGTCTCTTCCTGTTTTTATCGTTTCTTGCCCCAGCTTTGATGATCCTTGGTTGCCTGCTTTCATAATGGACAGAAGGAGAAATGCTGAGTTAACCCAACCAACTGCTGGTAGGGAAATTTGTAAAGCAGATATGGTAAAGAGGCAGAGAGGAAAGTAAAATACTAAATACTAGTGCATTTTGCTTCAGCCAGTGCTAAATTCCACAGGAAACAATGGACAGATTTTGAAATCCTCATAACCATGGAGCTATAATGTGCTGACAGAGATCAATTCACAATTTCTGCAGGCTGTCTGCACACTCAGGCTTTGTTTTGAAACAGTTTTTCAGGTTCCCAGAAAAGCTAAAATATCTTTTGTTTTTGTTTTCAGATTAAACCTGCGATTTTTGGAGAATGGTTTATGGGCAAGAAGTGAACTCTAGGAGATTCCAGGGTTTGATGTAGGATTTAGAAATGCATAATTCTTTATGGTCTATATGTATAGCACATCCACCTGTTTCCAAGAGACATTTGAAGCTGTTACTATGACCCATAAAGTCCTAAATATCTTGGGAGCTACCACCTCCTTCACAGGTTTATAATAGTAGTGTGAGCAAGAGATCGCTTGTACTCCAGAACTGTGCTGGAAAACTTCCGTCCGTTTTTATTCAGTTATTCAGTGGAGTCGCAAAAAATCACACCTGGGACAGTGGCAAATTATATTTCCAGCATAGTTCTATGTGTTCCCCAAACATAAAAGATTATTCAGGCAGAAGTACTTCTCCTCATGTGAGTATATCTGCAGTAAGGATTTTGCTGGAATTATTAAAATGCTGTAAAATATCACAGTTAACACTTTTAGATAGCAAGACAACACCCACTTGATATTATTCTTTGTTTAGAAGGAAAAGCATCCAGCCAGGCCACTGTGCTTTCACTTCTCTATTCCTGGTTCAAATTTCTGGAATTCATGCATGCTGTAAAACTTGTACTAAATGGAACTTTGGGGAACTCGGCTTCTTGTGATTGGAGTATAAATGTGCTGAAATAGGAAAACAGTTTTTCAGGAATGGAAACAAGGAAAGTTCATCTACTTGTTGACTCTTTGTTGAATTGTTCTAATTTTCTCAGATTTTGATTGCATTTGTGATGATTCATCAGTGAGTCTAAAGATACTTTTTCAGAGATGTTTGTGCAAAAAGACCCAAAGGAGTTCAACAGTATTGTCTCCTTTCCCATTCTGCAAGGTGGACTGATAATGATTTTAAAGTAAGTTAAATGCATATTTTTTTTTTTATACTTAAGTGACAGGCTTTTAGGCATGCAGACTTTCAATGGCTGTGTAGTAGATTTCCTAAATACTGACAGTTATGTTGGAAATCTAGGATAATATAAAAAATACCATTGGAAAACTTTTATCACAAGGTGTTATGGTCCTTTATTTGATAAAAGATTATAAAAAAATTATTACTGAGAAAAAAAGATCATATGGGAATATAGACTTTGAGAAATTCCTTGCCTGTTGGTTTCATACGTCTTTTTGTAAAGTTCAGGTAATTTATCCTTGCTTCATGTGAATATGTGAAACAATGTAAAACTTAAAAGTGATAGACCTTATTAAAATTCTTACTATCATTATTGATAATTGTACTAATAGCCATATAACTATAGATGTGGATGCAGTTTTTGTGTTTGACCCTTTGCAGTAAGAGCTTCCTGGATACTTTTTACTTTAAAGGATAATGAAATTTCACAAATGCTTTTGCTGCAGTGTGGAGCATTTCAAAGTTATTCATAAGAGAAACAAGGACAATCCTTTTTCTGTGCTCAGAATACATGATGGTCTGTTGTGTGGGGCACTCATTTAGGATGTAGGTTGCTATGTCTATGCTGCCTATGTGTCTCTGCCATTGGAAAAGTTTCACTTTGCAGATCTATTTTTAATAAAAAGTTGGAGGAGGCAGGAAAGAGGAGAAAGGGGGAGAGAGAGAGATCGATCAGAACACTTAACACAGTTGTTTTGAGCCAAAGCAGAATTCAGATCTGAGTTCCTGTTTTGCCTGAAAAACTTGAACATGGGTCTTGCCCTGTGTATGTGATGCCTTAAATCCATTTTATACAGAATTTATGGAATCACATGAAGGTTCTCAGTTTTAGAGAAAAGTAGTGTGCTGATCATCCTTTTCCATCCTACTGGGTAAAAAAGTTAAATTGGCGTGGATTCATAAACAGAATGAATGGTTAGCAGAGACACTTGGATTTGAAATATCATGTAACTTTAAATGCTGCATTTGTACCTGCAAACCAAGGAGGCTTCAGGTTTAACATGTGAAAGACCATAGTTCAGGATCTTCCAGTCTCCTGTATCTTTTACTGCTGAGTTCTGGTATTTGTCTATTCTACCAGATCGGAGTCTTCCCCCTCCTTCCCTTTGGCTGTCTCCAACTGTACCAAGAAAATTGAAGCCAAACTTCTGTCTATTTCCCACTCTGCTGATGCCTGACATAAGACAAGGTTTCTAAATGGTCACAACCAGTTTGCCCTCACAGCAAAGTTCCTTTTTTGTCATCCCAACTCTATCCAAACCATGGATAGGTTGTAGAGTGATTCCTTCTGTGGAGGCAAGTAGTGTTTCTTCCAGGTGAGACCTGAATTATAGACATCGCCGGCCAGTTTTGCCAGCGCAGTGTACTGACATGCCTCTGACTGTTTTGCCTTCCTTTTTCACCTGGGACAGTCCTCTGCCAGCTGAGTGGTTGGTGGCATTCTCCTGATACTCTATGGTAACATCTCACTGGGATGGAGTGTGTTTCTCAGGATAGGATTCATCTCATGTTAGCTTGTTATTTTCACTACAAAAATGCCAGGAAATGTTAAGGGCACAACTGCATTCTCATATTGGTTTACTGAAACAATAAATCCGCATACTTGTTCCAAAGATTTTTACTCATCAGGGTACAGGAGGCCAAACCTCCTGGTAAATCTGTGTGGCCAGCTCCAAATGCCATGCCAGCAGATGGTTGCATTGAGTGAAATCCTTTAACTTGTATGCAAGCCTGAAAATAAGGTGACATCCTGCTACTCTTTCTGGTCTTGTTTTGTCACACGTTACTTCACTGCTAAACTGGATCTACATGGTTTCATCTTCTGTGTTCATTTTACAGTTTTTAGGGTCATACTAGGATTGAGCTTCAGTGAACCAGTAGTAGTTTAAGTCTGTTTGTGTGTACTTGGTGCTCTAAGTATGATCTAGGACAGTTTTCCTAAAATGAACTGTAGAATATTGTTAATATTGTTAACAGTTTTAGATTTTCTGGAAGTTTTCTTGCACTGACACATAAGGACTGCTGCATAAGGACTGTTGCATTTGTATGATACTAAATCAGTATCAAACCTGATGATAGAAAGCATGTTTCGTTGTAGTCAGATGCAGTCATGCAACTCTTATTTGTCTATAAGCAGACATATTTTTAGACCCTGAGCAGTTTGTTTATGTTACAGTCGTTGCTCCATACAACCTTGGCAATTTACAGTCCCCTGTAGCTAATGGCTTTCTGAATGCAAACAGTGAAGCCTCAACTCTGTAGGTGAGTAAAGTAATGCTTTGCTCTGTGTTAAGAGGAATTTTCAGGTATGTTTTTTGCACGTTTTTATAACAGTGCTGTATTAAAAGCTATTTAATCTTTCTTATCAACAGTTCATCCTGATGTCCCCATAGACATTCAGCATTGTTTTTGTTCTGATTTGGTTAGTGTGATCCCTTCTTAAGTTAGTTGCTCATTTAAAAAAAATTGTCTAGTTTTCCCTTTGTTTTAATGATAGTTTTTTTAAAAAGAAATATGCTACCACATGGCTAGCCATAATCAGTCTTTTCCCTTCTTTCCTTTTTTTTTTTTTTTTGGTTACATATTTCCATGATAAAGATTCATTAGTCTTTTAAACTAATTTTTTTTTTTGATATCCTGAAAGTCTTGTTCTTATAGAAGATCTCTGCTTTGTCTGTGCTTTCCCACACAGATGCCTTCCACACTTCCCCCTCATACATCTGTAGCCTTGGCAGGTTGGTTAGAAATACTCTTCAGTCAGCACAAAGGAAATCAAGGTTTTTAAAATACTCACTTTTTTTTTTCTTTCCTGTTTTTTCTGTCTCAGTCTTAATTCAGTACATTTTGCTGGAATTCGTTATGGAAATGCTATGTTATATAATAATAATAATGATGAGAATTCCCTACTCCACTGCTTGACAGAATGTTAAAAAGTAGCCTTAATAAAAAGAAATTAGTGCTGTTGATAAAAGTTGTAATAGCCAATGTGGTGACAAGCTATGCTGTCTTGAAAAAAACAATTAAAACCCCCTAAATCATCATTTAATTCTAGCAAGGCTTTTTAATTCTGAAGTCTATAAGCGGGTCTTAATATATATATTTGAAGGGCATAACGACACACGAATTTTGCTTTGCAGAATCGAGAGATTTCTGCCCATAAGCTTCACTTTGAAAATGTGCTGGTTTTAAAATGTATGTTTTTAAAAAGCAATGCTATGGGTTTTTTGTTTTTTTTTTTTTTTTTTTTTTTGTCTATAATAGACCCTCGCATCAACATTTGCACACACAACCATTATGTTAGCTGTTTAGGTTGTTAAACTGGATGTTTGTCAGGTGGTTCAGAAAGGATGCATGAACAAAGTGTCATTCATTGATATTCCATGGTAACTATCTCTATGCTTCCTTCTGGAAGTTCTACTCTTTTTTTCCTTCTTAAAGGTCCTTTCTACCTTCAAGGTAGACTAGGCCTTGATGAAAAGGTATAAAGTATCTTACATTTTGCAGAAGTGTTACCATTTAAGAACTTTGCAGAGTATCTTCTTACTTTTAATTTTTTTATGGGCAATACTAAGAAAATAATTTAATATTAAAATTTGAATACAAAGAAATATTCTTAAGATTTAAGAAAATGTTCATTAGGAAACTTTTTGGATAATTGAAAGCTATATAACTGGAAGATTTTAGTAGCCAAATTTAACCTATGTGAGGACAATTTATAAATTTAACAGGTGACAGCTTCTTAAACCAGTTCCTCAGATAACATGGCTCATGATACCAATTTTTATTCTGATAGAAGAGAAGAATTAACTGGTAATTTAAAAATTAGTAGTTATGGCTGTGGTCTGATTAAAGTACTTATGTGTGAGCAGGCCATGACTCTGGGCAGTACTGTGTTTATTTGGACCTTTAAAAGGCCCTGTTTGCAAAGCTTAAAGTAATTTACTTGTGTTGTATAACAGTAACCAAATTGTAATATAAACATGAAATGCAAAATTACAATGCACAGGATCAGTCTTGGTTAAGGAGTGATACTCATAAAAGATCTGATGAAGGGAATAAGCAAAGAATGACACAGGTTAGTGATAATTGTAAAATATTCAAGGTAGGGCAAGGGTAGCCTGTGAAGAATTACAAAGATACTTGATAAGAATGAGTAACTGTGAATGAAATGGAAATGGAAATGGAAAATGAGATTAAAAACGCAGATAAATGCATATGTACTGCTTATATTTATAAAATAATGGCCTCTGAACTGACCATTAACTCTCATGAAGTACCTCTGTGAAGACATTGTCTCAGTGCTTAATAGCAGTCAAAAAAAAAAATTCAAACATTAGAAATAAATAGGAAAGCAATGGTAAACAAAAGAA
>NW_020799095.1:32672570-32829111 GCF_003259725.1 Athene cunicularia | reverse complement strand
CCCCCCCCCTTGATTATACCTCTCTGGAAATCCCTTTTTCACTCATACTTTGAATAATGTTTTGATTCTGGTACCTCAACTTAACTTCCGGAAACTTACCAAGAATGATCAAAATCTATGGGAGGAATGAATGTTTCCAGACTTACAAGTCTTCAGCCTAGGTAAAAGGTGTTTAAGGGTTTGCAAAGTTGTTGTAGATCTACGAAATCATCATAGATCTACAAAATCATCATATAGAGCATAGTCAGGGAGTGACTGCTATCCCTATCTTCTAGTGCAGGAACTAAGAACTAACAAATGAAGCTTGTCAGAAGCACAATCAAACCAAGCAAAAGGAGGTGCTGCTTTGTGGAAGGTATTAAATGATGGATATTTATACTGGAAGACAATGTGAGTGCAAAAAATTTAGATTAGTTCAAGTACAGGGCAAGCACTGAGAAGAAAAATCCACTGTGAAATGAGACAAACCACACCAGGCTCAGGAAATATGCCAGACTGAAAACAGTTGGGAGTCAGGGTGTGTGTAAGTGGGGGAAGTATCATATATGTTTACTCTGTCCATACTGCTTCCTGCTAATGCTTGTGGCCACTCTTGGATAAAGAACACTAGGCCAGATGGACCTTTGGTCTAAGCCAGTACTAGAGACTCTTAAATTCTTAATATAGAAGCAGTGCTAAAACCTTTATATAAAATATTTTTATAAAAATATAAAATTTTAAACATTTATATAATAGATGGAAGGAAATTGACGCTGAATATAAGTTACTAGCTAAATACAAGGGATATGGAAAGGTAAAAGAGTCTATTCTGAATGGCTAACAGTTAAAAATAATAAAGCTTTTCAAATAAAGGATCATTATAAGATGTAGTTTTTAGCTGTAACCAAGATAACTTCTGCCAATATAATCTTATTTCAAGACAGTGGAATCTGGTTTCTAATCTGATCCTTTCCAATTTGTCTTAGCATTTTGCATGTTGAATTTGTATTTGAAATCAGTAAGCTTTTATTTCACATTTGGGATATAATCTTTTTAAAGTTACAACTAGGAGATATAAAAAGTTACAATATTTTTGGAATGAAGCAGAAAGATGTGTCCATTTCACTTCCTCAAGAGATCTGAAGCTGGACCACATGACTGTTTACATAAGATTTGTTGTCTGTGATTATTGACGCATATGTTAGATGGCTAACTGGCAGATTTCAAGATGCAGTAGCTTCCAAAGGGTTATCTCAAATGGAAATGCTTTTAGTAGTTTCCCCAGGGGCTAGTTGTTGGTCAAAGACTTGAAATATTTTTATTGGTACTCTAGGGACACGAGAAGTTTGCTGGTAAATTATGCAGATACAAAGGTAAATAATACCGGAAGTAAAAGGAAACAGGGTGATCTTTCAACAAATACACCAGAGAGTGATTTCAGATTCTGGGTTAAATGGTCAAAGTCTGAAAATACTTATTTTTAATTGTCAGATGTAAAATAATAGGTTTATCAACCTGAAAGGCAAATGATATCACAGGATGAGAGTTGGATTTGAAAAACAGAAAAATGTAGAATTCATTCTAGTTACTTGCTTCTCTTGATGTAGCACTGGAGCAAATGAACCAATATCCTTGGAGGTACAGTGAGAACAATGCTTGGTAGGAGGAGAATGTACTCAGCAGAGGTTGCACAGAATCAGGACTGATACTAGAGTATTGTGTCTGTATGGTGAGGTGGATTTGGAATAATTGGGTAGAATTCAAGGCAGGACGACAGAAATGATCCTGGGGATTGTAAAAATAATGTTAAGTTGTTGGAATGACTGACAGGTGTTCATTCAGCTGTGAGAAAGAAATGGTTTCAGTATTGTGTATAGCTATTTACTTGAGGAGAAGATACCAGAAAAGCTGGGACTTGACAGTGGTCCTGATAGACGTATGATAAGGTCTTGTGGCTGTGAATTTAAATGACCTGTAGCTTCTTCAAGAAAGTTAAATGCAGTTTATGGTTTTATTAGAGGTGACTGGATCAGTGGTGTTAGATAACACAGAGAGCTCTATTTTAAATGCAGTCCTGTTGTGCCTTGGTCAGCTCAGCATCAGGCTAATTGCGTTTGCGACCTGGAGATGTTTTCTCCCACATGTATTTGAAAGGACTTGAGGCCTTTCACTTTTTCTGCAGCATGGTTGTGTCTTCTCATTCTGTGCCAAACTGCTTACCATCCTCAGACTGAAATTTTTTAATGTGGCCCAATACTTTAATTCAGTGAAGGGTTTTAGAGTACAAAATGCAGTCTTGTCCTATGTAGAGAGATGTAAGCAAGCTGCAAACAAAGCATACAGCTGTATGAGAAAGAAGCTCGTGACTGCTGAATGCTAGAGCCTGGTATTTCATCACATTTCTATGGCTATTTGTTGTTTATTTGGTGTCTTTCAAAGGTTTTATGTATGCCTTCTCCATGGGCTCACTGTGACTTGCAATGTATAGAAAGCCAAACTTGCTCCTCTTTCCTTGCTATCACTCCTGTTTGAATTAGGAAGGATTGTAATTGTTTTCTGAGAGCATCCCCAGCATCCCTAGAACATCTTGTCTTTAAACTGTCCAGCTTGCTCTTGCCAGTACTTACACTTTGCTTTTATTTGTTTATAATCTTTGCTGATTGGAAGGCCAGAGAGAACTGGAGAAATATATCCTATTTAGAAGGTCTTACATACACTGTTATTGGGTCTTTCATCACATAAATAATTGACTTCCTCCTCTGAAATTCTGCTAACGGTGTAGAAGTTCAGCAAGTTATGAAGGGCTTGCACAGAGATGAACAGCATCCATGATGTCCAAGAAGTACAGTTTCTTAGGTCATCTTCAAGAAACCCAGCAGAATTAGGGCAACTGTGGAACCTGAAATGCATCAAAAGTTGAGATTCTGCTGTTCAAAGTAATTGCTGTGCTCAGCCTTACTGTGGCTGGTAACTGTATTTTTGACCTTAGATCACTTTGTCTTTTGATTTCATGATTGACTTGTAACATATTCACAGGTAATGTAAGTGTTCTCACCAGTGTACCAGCAGCTGAGCTGGAATTTGGTTATGTTTTTTTTTTGCAAATGGAGAAATAGTTATTTTTTTATTAATCAGTATTCATGGCATTCCAACGGATGCATGTTGATTATAAATATGTTGCTTATAATTTATATTCTACTTCAAGGAGTGCTAAATATTGCAGAACTACTTTGAGAATATATAAATACCTGAAGTTCATTATTATTTCCTTAGATCCTGGGTAATCTGCTTTTGTCTTGTGATTATTTCCTTATTAGGTACTGATAGGATTCCTTAGGTCAGTGAATATTGTATTCATTATCTTGGCTAAGATAAATTAATAAAGCAAAGTAATTGTGAATAAAGAGATTCAAATAAGCTTGATATTTCTATGAAGTATTCTTACATAGATGTCGTATTATTTTTTCTTACCTAAGCAAAGCAGGCAGATTATCGTGAAATACAACTTTCTTTTCTCATTCACTGTTACCTCTACTTTTTAATACACTTTAAAAATATTTCAGCTTCTAAGTTATTAGAGCTGAACATATTCCTCAACAAAGTCAGTTCCTGGAACAAACAAACAAATAGAAAACCTAACAATATGATGCTTGAATATTAGTTCAGATGTGGCTACTTCAGTAGAGGAAAGAGTGAAATGATATGCAAGATAGGCAACAGCTGCTTACATGGGGACCAGAAGAGTTAACACAATTTTTGTAGGTATAAACCTATAAACCTATCATTGTCTCATTTTCTATTGGTATTAATATTCCTCTGTAGAAGCAGCAGTTTCAGTTCCGATGGATACACTTGAAAAGCCCAACAAACTAGAGAAGGTTTGGAGAAATGCTAAAGGATTGATCTAAAGTGAGATCTTAGTCCTTAGAAAGGCTAGTCCTTTTTATTTGTTGTTGTTGAATAAAATACTGAAAATATTTCTTGATTTTAAAGGATCTTGTGAAGAAAGAGGTTATTTGATTGGTGAAAGAAAGTGTATGTGTTGAAGAAAACAAGTTCTACCCTCTAGAAGATGAATTTAAGTTAGAAATTAAAGTGTATGTTTTCAAGAGGAAAGATAATTAACCATGGGGATTACCAGAAAAGGTTCATATTTGTTATTGCTAAGGCTAAGTAATGCTTATGTTTCTCTGAGAAAAAGATCATATTTTACAGAGCTTTTGGGATTCACAGAAAAAAACCTGATCAAAATGTTACAGAGCAGGTAGATTCAAGAAGGGTTTGCCTAAACTTGCCAAGAATTAGGGATGGCAAAGAAAGAGATTTATAGAAGTGAGACACGGTTCTGCAGGGGTGGTGCACACAGGACTAATGCTTGACCAGAAGGATGCATATCAGGCTGTGGTGTGACAGTCATTTTGATCTGATCTAACATTATGTTCCTGTTCAAAGAGATGCTATTGCTGTCTGCTGTGACAGTGCCAGGTACTTTCCCGTCCATATGTGCTCGAAGTTAACACTTGTGAGTTGTGTGGCAAGATTGGGAGAGGACAGGATTTCTCTTTTAAGTGACAATGAAGTTCTGAATTGGTTTAAGAGAATTGTGAAACTTCACTCGTGTGTTTAATGTTAGCTAGGAGGAGCTAGGAAGCTAATAGAGGTGGGTAGCAAAAATACTTCTCATACTGCTGAAAGTCTAAACCTTCCCTGGTGCAACTTGAGGCCATTCCCTCTTGTCCTATCGTTTATTACTTTGTTAAAGAGGCTCACCCCCATCTCTCTGCACCCTCCTTTCAGGGAGCTGTAGAGGGCGATGAGGTCTCCCCTCAGCCTCCTCTTCTCCAGACTAAACACCCCCAGTTCCCTCAGCCGCTCCCCGTACGACCTGTGCTCCAGACCCTGCACCAGCTCCGTTGCCCTTCTCTGGACACGCTCGAGTCATTCAATGTCCTTTTTGTAGTGAGGGGCCCAAAACTGAACACAGGAATCGAGGTGCGGCCTCACCAGTGCCGAGTACAGGGGTAAGATCCCTTCCCTGTCCCTGCTGGCCACGCTATTGCTGACACAAGCCAGGATGCCATTGGCCTTCTTGGCCACCTGGGCACACTGCTGTTTTCTTTCATTCAGTTTGCAGAAAACATTTCAATGTTTCTACCTGAGTTTTTAAAACTACAGTTAGCAGAAAACGGTAAAATTTAGGCAAAAGTGTCCCTCTTTTTTTCCCCTTTTCATGAATGGTGAAAATAAGGGAGATAGAAGATAACAGAGGCTGAATGTTTTTCTATATCTTTAAGTGGTAAAAATGGAAATTAAAAAAAAAAAATTGCCAAAGACTGTATTTACAAAGTTCCTTCTTGCACTTTTTTTTTGGTGTCAGTTACAATAAAGAATAAGAATGAGAAGAGTTTTAGTGTTTAATTGGTCAGTTCAAAGACAATATGTGAGCTAATACTGGAACTGTATTAAACGTCTTAATTGAAAGTTATGCTGCAATTTCAGTGCATTGCACTACAGTCCTATTATAATCTGGTTTTATGTAGATAATGGATAAAATTAATTTTGCAGAGACCTCATAATTTTGTTTTGGTATATGAAATACCACTTTGTGTATGCCTTTTGGCATTTTTCATGCAAATTACCTTTCCACCAAATGCAGTTTTTGAAGTACAAGCTCTGATTTCCAAAAGATTAACATTCAGAATAAATGGATGCATAAGTATTGAATTTGTGCAATTAAAATGTTCTCCAAGAAGAGAGAGGAAGTGGTTTAAGAGTGTGCTGAGATGCTCATTGTGCGTATATCTGTTGCAATGACAATAGATGCTTGTGTTGACCCTCTGTTACCAATTTAATTGTTCATAGGGATAGAAATTTTCCCTTAAGAAGCAATAAAGACTGTGTTTTTATAGAATCAGTGGCAAACATTGAGGCATCCATTGCATTTTGTCCATAATCTAAAACATTCTCTCATAAAGATAAATAAAAATTAAGTAAATTCCACATGGTAGTGGCTGAGGTTGTTTGTTTCTTGTGAGCTGGAATCAGAAATGAGCATCAGGCTTTTATTTTCTGCGCAGTCAGAGGATGCCTCTTATGTCCCTGCTTTTTGGCACTCTGGCTGTTTCATGCCTGACTGTTGCAAAATGCAAGTCACTATTTTGTGAATCATGTATAACCTGCTAGTAGTTTAAATAAGTAGAATATGAGTCTTATACTTCTAGAGAGGCTGCAACCAGGTCTGTTTGTATGCATGGACCAACCTCTGGATTATTCAAAGCTATAGAGACAAGTAAATACCAATTATAGGCATGTATTTTTTCCTTCAGATTAGATAGGTAATTTTCATTTATCGTTTCCTATTGCATACAGTTTTGAATACAGGGTTAAGCACTGCTCTTATGAGGAAATTCATATGGGTGCATGATTTTGCTTGTACTGTGAAGTCTTTAGTACTTTGGATAAAGGCAGATCTTTATGTGTGTGGAGCTCATTGCAGGACTATAGCTGTAAAGACTACATTAAAAAACCTGGAAGGTATGAAAACAGAAGTCTTGTATAATTCATATGAGAAAATCATATTTTGCCATCTTCTAAAGATAAAGTGGTTACATGCTCTAAGTTACTCTAAAGATGTATTCTAAATACATCTAAATACATGTACTTTAAAGGCTGTATTCTGTTCCTGCATACTTGTTGATATAATTAAGGTTAAGTAGAAATTCCTGTAATTAAAGGGTAATTTGATCTTTGCTGATGCATACACTTCTGTATAAGAATATATACTTATACTGTACTCTACTGACAGTGATGAAAATCCCTAGGGATGTGAAAAGCTGTTATATAGAATTCTAGGCAGAATTAGAGCTATAAGTTTAGTTTCCTCTTTATGAAATATGGTTTTTTTCAATGAAAATACTGGAAAATGAATGGAGATAGATTGAGATTGCTGGAAAATATGAATACTGTGCCACAAGAAGTAAATTTCTCATGTTCTTTCCTCAAGGAAAAACTCTGTAGTAATCAAAATGGACAGAATGAATATAAATTCCTCAACCCTAGTACTCTGTCTAGCAATGCCATGGCCCCTGTCACTGCTAGGTCAAAATTTATTAAATGATAACAAAATAAAGGTAGATTAAAGCTTTTTATTTTTAGATGTAATTACAGAAAAGTGCATTTGTGTATTTATGCTATATACTGTGATGCAGGAATTACTATATGATACTTTATGAGTTTTTATAGGCCAGACGTCAAGAATACATATCATAGAGTTCTCTTGGTTGAAAATCCATGATTTCAGGTTTAGTTTCTTTTAACTGTAACTCTGAATATTCTATGTTTATATTTTATTTTAGGATAATTAGAACCCATTAATAACGAATAAACCCCCTATTAATTGTTGGGGTTTTTTGCCTAATCTCCCCGAGAAATGTGGACCAGGCACAGCCCTGGCTGTTTGTTGGATGGGATACGGGAAATGTTGGGATAGGTCCAGAGGTGCAGGGATGGTGTGGAGGTCTCTGGAGAACTGACATCGCAGATAGCAGGGATTGCATATCTGAAGAACAAAAGTCAGTGAGAAATCAGATCTTAATCTTTTCTGGGTCTGGTGAAAAAAAAAAAAAATGGTGAAGAAAAAAAAAAAATCAGTTAACTCCTAAGTTACTGACACAAACTTTCAGTCATAACTCCAGTTTAATACAGCTCTGCCTGAGAACCTGAGGTTTTCAGTACTATGTTTTCTTCACTTTTAAGGAGTTCTACTATTCTCCTCTCCAGTTAGGCACATTGACAAGGGACTGAGAGAATCTAGTAATGTTGTTTCCATTACCATCTGAAGTTTCAGTAGTCAGTAGAACAGCCCCAACATAAGAATTTTATTAATGCATGTTACAGTATCTGTTACCTGAGCACGGGTTTAAGGCAGTTTCTTTTCTATTGCTCTTGTAGAGGCTTTCAAAACTTCTTTGTTTAACAGCACAGTGAAAGAAAAGCAATTACTTCAAGGAGCATTTAAACCAATGCAAAAATTAAAGTAGCATTAATGTTAATGCTTTTCTAATCTTTTGAATTACAAATGAAATCGAACACGTCTTTTTTCAGTATTTAGTGACTTTATTGACCTTTCAGTTGAGTTTGGTAGTCTGTGGTCACTTACTAAGTGTCATTTTGGCATCAGTTGGCATTTATTTAGAAGATGTCTTTACCTGTGGCTCTCTTCCCTTAGAAAGATGGTTAGAGGGGAAAGTAAGCCTGCATTACAACTTAAAGAAATTACAGTGATCAACACAGAGTACTAGTATCAGTGTGCAGTAGTGAATATTATATATGGTCCAAATTTGTTTTTCTTGGAGAAAGCTTGAAATGGGTCCTGTTACTAAGGGGAAGGACTAGACTGCTTTTTGGGCTATATGTGTTATTTATGTGTAACCGATTCTGTGGAATATTAATAAACCTGCACCTCCTTCTTGGGTGTTCTAAAACTGCTGATATGATAGTTTCTGAAATTAAACAGCACTTTTGAGACCTATAGTTTACAGATCTTCATTTTGAATTTAACTTTTGTGACATTTCTCTGTTTGAGTTCGGAGATGTTTTTTTTTATGTATATACTTCATGGGAGAAAAATGTAGTGTTATATGGAATTATAAAAGAAGGAATTGGTTTCATATGCCACTGCTTGTATGGAAAAATGTTTCAAAAATGGAACCTAGTCAGCAGAGACATGAGATTTATTTTGACATAGTACATTAAGAGTATCTTCTTTTTGCCTTGTTTTTTTCAAGGATGCCAGTAAAATGCTGAGAAGGCAGAGAGCTCACAGTCATTTTGTTCCTTTTTTTTTTTTTTCCTTTCCATAGACATTATAGAAGTTTAGACGTGTAAAAGGAAAGTGGGGGAAATTTCTTTCAAATACAAAGCAGAGTTAGGACAATAAATTAGAAAAAGATCCCAAACTGGTAGATAATGGGATGCATACAGACGGCTTTCTGCTCTGGGATGTTTTGAATACAGCTGTAACTTTGAATTTCATATACTGTTGACCAGAAAGAATACACTAGGAAAGAGGAAGCGCAGTCCCATGTTCAAGGACTCAGATAAGTTTGCTGTTCTTCTGTGAACTTTTCTGTGACCCTGGACAACTCACAATCTTCCTAGATGAGGAAAAAAACCCCATCTGAGTTGCTGATCACATCTAAGAGGAGCTGGCATCCTGTGACGAGGAATGCTATAGAAGTGTAAATTAATTATTATGCTTTCATGTTTATTCTTAGCAGGACCCAAATTGTTCAGTACAGTTACAGAGTACATAAGATAAACAGTGGTGGAGTTCAGGATTTGATAAAGGCTGACATCAACTTGTATTTAGAATGTTAGCTGTTCGAGGGGAAGGAAGTTTTGGCAGCTCTTAGGATCTAGAGTAGTGGAGACCTAATTGCAGATCAGGACCACTCAGCAATGCCTCAATAAAATCTGAAAGCACAGTTTGCAGTTCAACCAGATAGTATGATACCAATTAAGAAGAATATAAACATAATTATATAAATGGGGGTGCCAAAGTAGGAGAATTAACCATATCCAGAGATACTGTGTGATCCAGTGACATTGAAGCGTTCTTGAGTCATAGCTTTCAGACTTGCTTATGTTTTCTTAATGGACAAAAAGAAAAAGGAGAGCAGTTAATGGAAGATTCAGAGAGGAAGCAGGGAGAGAGAGCTGGAGGAAGATAAAAGTTGTTGGGTTAGAATTAGATTAATGTGACTCTGGTCTCTTCCTGTCCTAATGCTGCATTTGTGCATTGTAATATTATGTACCTAGGAAACACTAAATGTGACCAGAAGTACAATCCCGATTTTCTTTGTTTATATTGAGAACAAGCATGTGGTTAACAAGAGAAGGTACCTTCTGGGGCTCTTAAAGAGTACAGTGTGATAAATGAAATACCCTTAAATCACAGTGTCAGTCTTATTATATTTTAATAACCCAGTGATGACAGGATTTACTTTTATGCTTTCCAGGATTTCTTGTGGTTTACTAAAGACCTTGAATGAAGTCACTGCATATGCCAATATTTCATTTTCATTGGAAGTAATGATGGTCGCCAAAACATGGGTTACTGTTGGATATACTGGTCTGGATAGGAGTCGACTATAGTCATCGTGTCTATAGCTCAGTGAGAATTGAAGACAAATACTAATTTTATTTGTTGGTTTGTTTTACTGGATGTAATTTGTTAAGCAGTACATTTGTTCAAAACAATGGTAAGCTAGTTCTCTTCTAAAGCCAACAATACAGATGAAAACAGTGTAACTCTTCAATAATGGTGGCTTCATACCTTTTCCATGTCAAAAGTTATTGGTAGTCTCTAATTTCTCATCTTTAGTCTAGTTTTGCTACAGTTACCTGTTTGTGTTCTTGGTAATGCTCCCTTCTTTCATCGTGTAGAAAATTTCTTTACTAAGTACAGTAGCTTTTCAGCAGTATTTCTCAGGGAGTTCAAAGGTGAACTCTGAGGCATAGATAGGTTTTGCTATTAGACCTGATGGAGTTGTCTTGTTGCATAGTTTGTCCAATTCTTTCTATTCTAAATGCTTGCTTTTGTCTAACTTTGCACTTGGAACTGAAAACTTCCATGTCAGTTATCATCCTGGAACAGCTCTTCCAAAGGCTAAGGAAAATATATTATTACTTATGTTTTTAAAATTTTTTTTTTTTTTTTTTTTTTTTTTTTTTTCTGCTGTATTTGCTGTTATTGTCAAAAAAAAAAAAAGCAGGCGAGGAGGAGGATTTATATGATGGATGAGTGTTTGTTGATCTCTGTCTAATTTGGTTTGGGAATATAGCATAGCTAGAATTGGCTATCTAACAGCTACTCAGGATTGCCTCTGGATGTTGGACTGCTACATATTGGATAATGCTCAAATATCTGAAACAGGAATAGGGAATTTCTCCCTCCTGTACCATCAGTGCCTCATCAGTCTACTGGCTGCAAGTGATTCCTGTGTAAAGGAGACAGAAAACAAACTTGTGGGAAGATGTATTGAAGAGTATTGAAGAAAGCTGAAAGGGAAGAGCATTGGAATTGGGACTACCTATTGTTCAATGGAAATGGAAGAAAGTAGGACAATCTGGATGAGGAAATTTGGACTATCATGTTGGAAAGAACTATTAATGTTTGGGGAAAGATATAGCAGAAATGTGAACTTTGACAGGGAGCTATTTTGAGCCTGGCAGGACTGGCACACTGAAACATGTGGCAAAGGACATGACAGTCTGTTCTTAGTTTGTCAGCTCAGGTGGCAGCGATCTGTAGACTGCATGTATGTCAGTGCAGTGCTATCTAATAGAATTCCTGCTTTCTTAGTTTTTGAGAAATAACCTAGAAAACTACATACAAAATACTGCAGAAAATCTTACTGTGAACGCATTGTCAAACACTCGAAAGGTTAGGTAGGAAATGCCAAATTTCAGTTTGTCTTGGCATCCTCAGTAAAGACCATATGTATGGTGATACAATCCTAAATTACATAAATCAATACTTTTGTGTATAATACTTTAATGTTTTTAATCATCTAAATACTATGTTTGCTATATTTTCATTGTCAAACACTTCTCGTTCCTCCCCATGATTATGCGTCTAAGGCTGACCTTCAATTATAAAAGTGAAACATGAAGTTCATTCCAGTTTCTAACACATCTTGGCTCATCTTGGCACATCAAGTGTATCTGCCATAAACTTACTGCTCTTGAACTGTTATTGTTCCTGTGACTCCTTACCTGGAAGACTGTTTTTTCTTAATTCTTAATATTGATTTTGTGTAATTTCAGACAAACTGATTAAAAGTTGACCTAGACCTTTTAAAATTCTTCACGATGTATAAATTTCGTGGAGAAGTATGTTTTCTTTTCACACTCCTTTTGTTAAGGTTTTTTTGTTTTTTGTTTTTTTTTTTTTATGGTGCTAAAAGTAAAGCTCTCATCTGAGGAATGACAATGTAAAACTGACATTTTGAGATCGAACACATCTGCTTTTTGTGTACTCACAATCATCTGGTGATTTAATTTGAAAATGAATGCTTACTGCTTCATGTCTTTCTTGGTGGTGTTGACTCTGTTTTGTGAGATAGAAAAGTATGAACTCAGTTGAGCTCCATGGAGTGTTTTTCATAAGACAGCCTACTCTGGTCATGGTCATACATTCTTTGTAGGAGTAGTTGTCTTATTGTATGCCAGCATCTGCTTGTTAGGCCAGTCTAAAAAAGGTCAGTAACCAGAAAACAGTGGAATTAAGCTACCCTGGTTGACTTTGCAATGGAGCATATTTGGTATATAAAGCAATTTTAAAGCTTGTAGTCTTCAAATTCTCATGTGCCTAGAGGTAGCGTGATCCAGCTCAGACGTAAGAAGACTTGCATGTGGCACCTGTGGAAGGAGGATAGCAGGAGAGCAATGGGGATGATGCAGGAACAGATGAGAGGTTAGCCTGTGGGAGCACTGGAAAACTAGTTTGTAGTTTTCATTGTGGCTGTCTTAAGCTTGACAGTTTTGTGAGAGCAGACCTTTCTTCCCCTTCACCCTCTTCAGCTCCTTGTCATGAAGAAACCGTGTGTTAGGGCAGACAGCACACTCATGATATTACCATGTTGATGTGTTAGACTAGGTCTGATTTTCACAGTATGGTGGGATATGCAGTTAATGTTTTCTGTATAGGTGGTCTCACCAAAATTACCTCAGAACTGGTGTATGGAACTGTGGTAACTTCATCTGGGAATAGGCTAGTACGGCATAACCTGTGAGTTATGTTCAGACTAAACAGAATTGGGGAAGGGAAGCATGAAGTTGGTGATTCTTGATATTCATTCAGTCTGGCCAGGAGGAACTTAGCGTTGTTTAGAGTATCCGGAGATGGGAGACGGGATGAGAGGGCGGAGGCAGAGGAAGTGTAACAGTCGCTCTGACATCTTGGATTGCTTTAATACCACGTCCTGTGCAAAGTTGAGTATGTGGCAGCAGTCTTCCGTAAATAAGATCTGGCTGTAGGCTTTAAGTAAAAAACATTTTTAACTGCACCATACAAATGCAAGAACATGTTATTGAAAGTATCAAATGGTGCCATATTTTCACAAATGTTTTCAGCTTTAGATTTTGGAAGAAGAATGGATGTTCTGTGCTGCCAGCTTTTTCTTCTGTTTGTTTCTTCCATAAATCTGAAATGATAGTGGGGACTTTGTTCAGCCAAACACTGCTGGTGAATGGATGTTGGAAAAAAGAATGAGAAGCCACAATGGTATGGAGGAAATCATGTGGCTGCAGCTATCTGTAGGAAAAATAAACATCCTTTTTACCACTTCCCCACAAAAATGTTTTTGTATCTGGAAAAAATATGGAGCTCAGACAGATAGAATACTGAAACGAATTAACATCTATACACAAAAGACATTGCTTCATGTAAATACAGTGTTTAGGAAACCGTTTCACCTGAGAGGAAAAATCTGTCATTACAGATGAATTTGGGAATTAAAACAAGTCCATGGAAGGGAATATAACAATATGGTTGAAAATTAAATTTAAATTAAATTTCTTACAATATTGCGTATAGTCTAAAAAATTTTTACAGTAATGTGTGGAAGGTAAAAGGAGAAAGAATACATAAACTTACTGAAACAAAATTGTAAATGGGGTATGGCTGAGCTTGAGGACAGTCCCTGGTTATGAAATACTTTATTTTCTAGTTTTTGTATCTGTGTATTTGTTCTTTCTTTTATTTTTTTCTTCTTCTTTATGTAATATTTTTTTTGCCATCCACAATCATCCTTGTCTTAAACTGTCTTTATTTTGTATTTTTTCAGTTGAGTTTCAAGAGTAGAGGTTCAAAGAGACATTTTCAAAATCACAAGCTGGGGCATGGAAGACAGGTTGTTTAAACTTACCGTGTGAAAGACTTATTCAGAAGACAAAGATATGCTTTAAAAATGCGTATTGTTGTAGCTGTTGTGAGCTTCTGATTCAGCAATGACATGAGTACGTCTCTCCGAGTGGAGCATTTTTTCCAAGAACATAGCATTCTGAATGAATTTTTGATGAAAGACTGAGCAGGAGTCATTAATATTCACTCGGAACAAAAGAAGAGCTTTACTCATGTCAACCCTCACTCCATTTTTCTCTTTATTCCAAACACCGTCCATCATTCTGAACACTCATTCCACTGGACTGCCCAGGGTAAATGCAGAACAAATTTTTCATGCCGGTATGTTTTGAACAAACACTTCTTAGTTATTTAAAAATATAAAGCATTTTTTTTTAAATTATTAAATGAAAGATTAGGACACCTAGGTGTCCTGAAAGGAAGTGATGGGAAATTGAGGAACCATGTGGAAAAGCACAGGGCTGTCCAGTTAAAACCAGGATATACACTCCCTTTCATTCTTCAAATGAGTGATGTAGAAGAAGAGATTTCTGCATCATTATGAATCTTAAATACTGGCAGACAATATTTGGCATAATTTGGCTCAAAACCCATATATTCTCTTCAATAATGAGCAATGATGTGAAAACCTTTAGTCTTTTTCTGTTTAGATTTGAATCAAGACAAATGCATATTTCAGTATATAACAGGTTATAGAGGAACCTTGTTCCATTCCAAATTATTTTTCCCATGGATGGAGAATATATGAATAGACTTTTTCCATACCAGCGAGTACATTTACTGTTTTTGGCAGGGTATAATCTGCAATTCATAGTGCAATAAACTAAATGATACTGTGGATAACACATCCTGTAAAAGAAGGAAACCTGGGTTTTAGTTGTAAACTGAGATTTGCTTACTGATTTCATCTTTATTTATACCTATTTGATTTTAAAATTTAGCTAACTCAAGCCTTTTTTCCAAATTCTCCCCAGCTCAAAAAAAACCAAACCCATTTTTAGACTCTGCAGTACCTATATTGATCATACATTGAACACGTATGATCAGAGAGCAGAGTCTGCAGATGTTACAGCATCATTCTGGTATTCTGCATCCTCCCTCCAAATGGTCCTTTTTCTGCCCATTGCTTATATCCCATCTGAAGTCTTCAGGTTGAATTTGGAGCCTGCCTGCCACTCTGCAGCTGCAGTGTATGTGTCGCAAACATGCTTGCTCAGAAACGTGCCTGGGTGTTTAGAGAGGGGAAGGCTTATGACCATTCTTCTGTTAGTTCAGGTGTGATGGCATTCTTCTAGGAAGTGATAGATACTGCTTCCAGCCCAACAGGTGTTTCAGCCCACAGTTGAGTGGCCTAATCCAGACTGTGATGGGGCTCCTGACAGTCATTTTGCTGAAGCTGCACCATGGCATAGCCAAGAACAGAATGTTCACAGGCCGGTGAAGGGTTTTGGGGGAAACAGGGCTCTCTGGCTGAGTCCTGTGGTTATCACACAGTAGGAACAGGGTGGCTGGGTTCTGGCTGCGGCTCCAAAGGCTCTTTGTATGTTTAATGATGGTGAAGCAGTAAGATTAAACTCATTATTAGCCTTACAGCCAACATGAGATTAACATGACTTGTGTTCCAGTGTTCATTTTTACCTCAGTTTGATTTTTAGCTGCAGAAAGTTCTAACATCTTAAAAGCCCCCTGCGGGTAGCATTAGTTAAGTACTATGCTGTCCTGGGTGTTAATAACCTAGGATTTAAATATAAGCTTGGGGAAGCTGAGTCTGACATATTTTGAATGTTTACACAGAGCATATTATAGCTGCATCTTTATCTTGCAAAGAGATGATCTAAAATTATTAAAAGGAAGTTAAATGTGTAGTTACTTCTGGGGCTTTAGAATAGCATCCGTGTATGCAAGATTAGGCACTTCCCACCCCCAGGGTTTGCAGTTTTGTATTACAGATTATCATTATTGCGTACACTTTCCTGATGAGATTGAGAAATTTCTTTCACTTTAGTGTAAAGCTGCCAAAATACGTTTACCACAGACCTAAAGGGAACTATAATTCTTCCAGAGTCAGCCTCAGGCTTTGGAGGTTTTTTTGCTGAAAGGCAGGCTCAGACTTCCCATGACATCATCAGAGAGATAAAAAGTCTAAAAGCTCTTCAAAGCTAGGCCTTAGGCGCTAACATAAATTAATTCTCTTGTGATGGTTTATGCATGTAAAAAATTAATAAATATTTACAGAAATGCAATTTAAATAGAACCTTACCCAATTAGACTTGAAGTTAACTTTTTAATATCATCCATTCTTTTGAATTCAACATTAAAACATCTTAATATAACTTTTAAGAAGTTCTTAATTTAAATTTAAGATTTCAGAAGTCAAGGAAGGAACATGGTATTTGCTCTCTTTCTATATGCCAGGTTTCAGAGAGGTTATCTTGCTTGTTTCTTGCCAAATAGGTACTACCCATAACTCCATAGACATGAAAATTAATTTGCATTACAAGTAACTACACTGTTAACTCTGTGCTGCACGTTAACCCAGTCACATACTAATCATAATTTACTATAACATCCTAAATGAAAGACTGCTCAGTGTTCTGTTCTCCTCCCACTTTTTCCTTTCTAATTTTTAAAGTTATATTAACACTAAAATTTGTTTAACAGATAGCAAAATGTTCTAGGATAAAAGCCACCTTCAGTGCTGTAAGTAGAGTACATAAGCTAAGAGTTAGTTTATGCTGGAAATGAGTGAACAGAAATATCACTGAAAAAGAGCCAGGAAAAATCCTGCTGAGCAGCTCTATGATATCAGCATTAAAACTGTAGGGCTGGGAGTCAAGAAATCTTGATTCATCGCAGGCTGCCTTTCTTACTGTGGAGATGCTGCTTTACTTCATAGCCCCTTGTTCTCCACCTTGTAAAACAGAATTACAGGATGATCGTATATCTTCAAGTATATAGTGAGAAGCAATTCTGTAGAGTAGTTATTTATCCTGGCCTGATTTCTATACAAAATTCCAGATGTTTGAAGGAAACTTAAGACAGCTTGTTCCCTGAATTGTCTGCTGCACCTCCCAAACCTCTGGCTGTACTGTGATTTTCAAGTAGCAGTGAGTCAGCAATATGATCTGGAGGAGGTTTTTTGGTTGAGCTAGATTAGACCTACCAGTGGCTGGTCGTACTTCAGCCTGGCTCCAGCCTAGTCATCAAATGTCTGGGCACAGGGAGAGGACTTGGCTTGCTCTGTGTCAGTATCCTCCATCAAAGACTCTAGCCCTGTATTTATAAAATTCTTTAAAATCTTATCCACAAGAAGCTGTATGACTATAAAGTAGTTCTTGTTCTTTAATGTTATTAACTACAACAAGCAATCATGCCCAAAGGTGGTATTTCTGGATAATCTGTAGTGTACAAAACATTGCCATATTATTTCTTTTGCCTTCCTCCTCTCAGAAGGTACTTACTGCATTATTTCATGTGGTGCAGGCATTAGCCTTCCTTGATTTGAAGAACTGTAATTCAGTGTGCTTTTAATGTGGTAATTTAGATGTACTGTGTTATATGAAGAGCACTGTAGGGCTAAATTTTATTATTAACTTATAGGAACTATTTTTTTCCTACAGTAATTTGTGAGAACTGGCATTTTAGTATGTATTATGATGGTACTTTATAGATTGAGAGGCATGCTGACCTAGAAGTAACTGTGAAATAGTTTTAATTCCACTGTTGTCATTGGAATTCCTTGTTTTCAGGGTTAACCAGGTCCCAGAAATGACTATAAAGTAGCTGGAGCAAGAAATGCCAGTTTTGTGTCCACTACTACTTCGAGAAAACAATTCAAACTAGAACTAAGATGATGCTCTAATGTGAAAGCAAGTTATGTAACTGATAAAGCAGAACTGCCTTGTCATCATTTCTTATGAATGATGGAGCAAAATGAAGCCAATTTAAAAATAAGGCATTATTCTGCTGAAATCCTCACTGATTCTTTGGGAAATGCTATATCAGCATTTATTTGTTCTATGCAAAAGAGATTTCCATGGGGTAAAAAAAATTTGTAAGCTGAAATTTGCAGCTCAGTTACAGACAATGACTAAAGTAAAAAGTAAATTTTTATGTAACTTGATTTAAAAGACTAAAAAAATCAGATCATGAATCATTTTAATCTGCTTCAGATATTCAGTTGAACCCTTTAAAAATATGATGCATATTTCTCTGAATATAAAATACGTTACTAAATGCAAGTTGACATTTCTAAATTAAGTGCTTGCCACTTCATCAGTGATATAAGCAGAAATGTATTTTTCATTGGATGATGGAAGCAGATGTTTTTATCATCTTGTCACTGTTGTCATGGAAACTTATGTGTTTCATTGTTAAACAGAGTGTATGTAAGGATCTAACACTCCTGCGACTTATTATTGCTAGCTATTGTATTTTTAGTGTATTTTCTTCAGTGCTGTAGTTAATGCTTAAGAACTTCTAAGTTGCTCTCCTGAATTACAACCATGAACTCAATTACAGCATTAGGCTGTCCAGATAGCCCTTAGTGTAGGGCTTTTTACTGTAAGACTCTTTTCAGTACAGGGATACAATAATAGTTGTATTCCCAAATCCATTGTAGCTTATTATAAGTACTTAAAAAATAATATTTACTCTGTTCAATCAGACTATTTTGCTACAGCAGCTTTTTGGAAAGAATGAGCTATCCATCAGTCATTATAAACTCTCTCTCTTGAAAATTATGAATGTTTTCTGAATGTGCATTTAATATACTAAGTGCTTTGTCTTTGAATACACTGCTAAATTAATTGTACAGCTCTTGGGTGTAGTTGTCTTAGCCTGCTGTTCAATGCATGATGGGTTAAGAGGGAAGCTTGACTATGACAATCCAGATTTAAACCTTTTTGGACACAAACCATGTGCAACTTGTTTTCTTGTTTAAATCTTACAATGGGAACAGTTCACAAAGTAGAAGAAAAGGTAAACTACTTTCTCTAAATGAGAACTATTTCAGAGTCAGTAATTTTAAGCACAATAAGGGCATTGTATGTTTTACATAATTACAGTTCTATTTTTGTCTTTTGGGATCTGAAGATATTTCAAAATGCACCTTCTCCATCAATTATTTATGACTTAAAATTATTTGTCTTGATCAAAAAAGTGGTTACTTGAATAAATTTTTCATCACTGAACAAGTGACTTTTGTTACTTCAGATATGTTCATTATATTTCTATTTTTGTCCTGGCCTGTTTGGTTTAATCTTTTCTGTTTTTGGGAGTTTTCTGAAGACTGTTCTGAAATTTAAAAGCTATGATTTTAAATAAATGTCAGTGAAGACTTTAGCTTTTGTTATAGTGTTAGCTGTCTGTAGCAATTTGCTGCAAATTTAACTTACTTGAGCATCATAGTAACATGAAATGTTCCAGAACAGTAAAGTTATAAAGGGTTTTTTAAAGTTGTGTGTTACTTATGGTGTTGCTCTCTTCAGAAGAGAGTATAAGCGAAGTTAGGCTATTAAGTCTATCAAAACACAAGAAGTGCAAAAATGTGGAGAGTAAAAAACTCAATTAAATACAAGTAAAATAAACCACTGTGGGTTTAGTTTCTAGAAAAATGCATTCATTAAGTAAGTGAAGGTTACAGGCTGGTGAATGTAATTACAACTGAACTTGTATTTTAGGAAAGGCCCAATTTTCTTTTCTGGCTCTGGGAGATCCTGTCAGTTCAGGCAGTTGAATTCAAAGTAATGGCACAAGAAAAATTCCTGGTAAGTAGCCATGCTCAGTCTCTATGGCTAAGAATATGTATGCAGGAGTCTATATATAAGCGAAATATATCTTTCTGTTATGTCAGATTACAGTAAGATGTATATGAATATATAGCCACTGAAAGGAGAAAGGGACTGTCTTTAGCTTTTTTGGAATTATTGAGGCAAAGTAGAACTTGATCATTACTGGCTTCATACCTTTTACCTACAATCATTGGTAATTTTAGATGTGATTTATAGCAAGTTAAAATTTCCAAATTCTTATTATATAGTCCTACCTCTTTTTTCCTTAAGATTTAGGTTTGGATAAAATTAAAATTTTGTGAACAGAAAACTTTGATCTGTTATCTAAACTTTTCTCCATTTGAAAAGTCCTGAGAGAAAATCTGTAACTTATCTGTTGAATCTCTCTTCTGCTGAATGGGATTTTGCTTTTATGGATACCTCACACAGTAAACCAGGCAGCTGATAATTTCATTTTCTAGCTATCTTCTGTAGAAAAACCGTTGTGAAATCTGAGCCACAAGTTGCAAGGTAGAGGGATAGCTTGGATGTGTACTACTCTCCACTGGCTACAGGGGACTAGTGTGCAGGTCGCTCAACTACTAGCGTACAGAACTAGCATCAGGGCTCCAGTTTTGTAGGTAATAGGAATAAATGTCTTGACTATTCATTGTTGTAATGGTACTGTTAAGAGGTGGGGAGTGCTGAAGAGCCTCAGCTGCCCAGATAACACTCCAGAGCTGTTAATCTCCAGTGGACTCCCATACCTAGTTGGACACTTGAGTAAGGGGAGAGGGGTTTTATGATACTTGGCAAGAAAGGGAAATGCCACAGCTATGTCAGAAAGACTGGATTAAACAGTTGCAATGCAGCCAGACATGGCTGATTCTGGTCTCAGCTCCTGATGCATCAACTTGTGAAGAGAGCTCTAAGACTGTTAGATTTTTCAGGCTTCTGGTTAAATGGAAAATACTGGGGGTGGGTGTGGGGGTGTGGAAAGACAAAATTCCCCTGTTGTTGAGGATTTAATTTCTTGACAAATGAAAAATTAGAAAAAAAAAACAGGTGAAACTATATATTCTATTTAGGAAATACCATCTTTGAGGGTTAAAAACTGTTGTGCAAATATGGTAGGCAATTATGAATATTGTCAAAAAATGAAGCTGAGGTTTTGTGTTTATTTAAAATGCATTAATATCTGGAAAAGCTTTATGCTGGTTTATTTCAGTGTATTGTTGGTGATCACAGCTAAGGTTACATCCACATGACATAGTCATGTGCCCTGATAAATACTTCTGCTTCTGAATGGGTTAATTTCTCAGGATAATTAGCTGTGTGGGAAGGAGTTTGTTAACACAGGCAATGTCATTCTAGCATAGCTACACTGGTTCTGGTAACTAGATTAGATTGGATATTATTATGTGTAACTAGTTGTACCGTATAGACATCTTAAATTCTCTGTTATCAAGATCCAGTTGGGCTAGACAGAATCTCTTGAGTGTTTGCAAAAACTGTATTTGTGTGTTTCCTGGTTTTCTGGGATTCACAAATCTGTAATCTTACATCTTGTTTGTATTCATCTTTAAAAATACCATTGTCTGTCTCTGCTTTACCAAAATCCTAAATAAAATACCTTTAATTGAATGAAAATTTTAGTTTAGAACCATGAGATATTTGAAGGGTTTGAAGTGTTGTTGATAAATGCACTGTTAATGATCTGACAGATACAAGCTTATGGGTAAGCTTTTCTTCCAAATAGAACTATCTCTTGAATTTTTTGGTTAATGTTAATTGGTATTTCATGTTCAGGGGAGGTTAAAATTGGCAGGCTGGGAACCCTCGCTTCCTTTCTGTTTGTGATTGTGGTGCTGATAGCCTAACTATGAACTTCCTTGTGCAGGGCTGCTAGTAACTTTCAGTCTAATAGATGGGTATTTCTAGAAATGAGAAGTAATTGAATCTCAGCGCTTACAAATGTCTTCTGTGTTTTTTGAAAAGAGACTACCAGCTGCGTTGTGATGAATTAATTGGACTTATTTCAGTGACGTGTGTGTCTGTCCAGTAAGAACAGAAAATAACATTTTCATTTCAGGGATGGCGGTGGGTTGATTTTTAACTCATTGGAAGCAGGATAGTTAAAACACTAAAACTCTACCTCTGTTCTTACTAGGGTTTAGG
Source organism: Athene cunicularia (assembly GCF_003259725.1). NCBI lineage: Eukaryota > Metazoa > Chordata > Aves > Strigiformes > Strigidae > Athene > Athene cunicularia. The sequence goes on along the minus strand of NW_020799095.1, from coordinate 32,807,256 downwards.
TCCAGAATTGAAAGGAGTGTATTCATAACGTGTATGTGTCTCACTATAATGCTGTGCAGATTTTCCAGCCTTGGCCTATAACTTGAAACCTATGTTCAGGTACCCCATGAGGAAGCCTGCTGAATAAGTTTGAGATTGTGACATTTCTAGTACCTTTTCAAGGACAAGCACAGTTTCTGCTCTTCTGTGAAGTAGTAAAGTTCTTTTAGCTCAACAGTACATGTGGATATTGCAGATCTCAGAAGGCTTTTGGGATTGTGCCAAAGAAGTCCAGTGGTGGTATTGTTTGTTCAGTGACAGAACTGAGCACAACTGTTAAATTGTTATGTGTATCAGGGCCAAAAGGAGATGAAGCCTTTTAACTTTCTGGGCTAACATCTCCCAAATGTGTATCTTAAAAGATTGATAAAGGGACAAGGAGATGGCGGGGCTTTGGCCAGATGTGGACACAGCTGTGTGGGATCAAAGCAGGAAAGCTGCACAACTGTGCGCCTGAACCATTTGCATGCTGGGCCAACTTGTACTCATGGGGACTTGGGCTCCTTTATACCCCGTGTTTCTTCCCCTTCTGCCTCCTCAGCAGATAGGCATTTAGACCAAGTACTTGAGTAATGTTCTGTGTCAAAAAATAGTGTATTGACACAATCAAAAGATTGCTGTAAGTGTTGGGAGGTTCAGCTGTCTCCTTTCATAGGATAAAGGCATATAGTTTGCTTCTAGAAGGCTTGTCTTATCTGTGAAAAGTTGATACACAGTGAAGATTGTGTACTGCAAATGTTGTGCTTCTGTAAACAATCTAGGCAACATACAGTAATTTTGATTTTATTGCCACTTCTTCAATAAAATAACCTCATTCTTAAAGCTAAATTTACAATGAGATTTGAAACATCCATGCAGGGTGTCTGGAAGTGGCAATGTGGAGCTGTGCAGCATCCCTTTACAAAATTTGAATGAGTTCATATTGGGTACTTCCCTGAAATATCCATTTCTTCCCATTGTGTGCATTTTAAGATATCTATAATGCAATAATAAAATTTATTTTTTTGCCCTGTATGCATACAAATATTGTGTATACATAGCTTAGCAGTCCATTACAGTGTTTTCTTAAAATTCTGAACAGTTGGATTTTTTTTAATGGGTGCTGTTTGGAGCCAGAATAAATTACTACTACATTCCATTATATACGGTAGAAAATGGTTCAGAAGTGTCAGATTGGAGGTTTTGCATGTGAAAAGTCATCTTTAATATAACATCCTTTGTAATCGCTTTGGGCATGTAAAGCACAGCATTTTAACTAGGTCTCTATTCAGAGTAGATTTAGTATTTTTAGAGTAGTTTTTAAAATACCTGTAACCATACACAAACATTTGCTATGCCAAACATGCCTGCTGATCCTAGTTTATTTATTGCCTCTTATGGAAGTAACCTAAGCTTGTCCTTGACCTGCAGGCTGCTAGTAGAATCATAATGCACTGCTAAACTGTGCAACTCTTAAATGATCATAAGAAATTATTCTCTGAATCATATCTGAATATATTTAATTTTCAAGCTTGCGTCATTGCACAGTAAATGCAATCTGACAGTATCCAGTGTTTTGAGGAGGATGAAAAAAAGTGAAGAATGTTTCTGTGTCATATAGTCTCTTGCTGCATCTGTTATGTGGAGTGCCATTTTGAATAACTTGTGTTTGGTTAGTTGATACTATGATACTTTCTTCCCTTGCTCCCTTTGTGCGCATAGTATTATATTTTTCTTTAATATGATGTTATAGCAGCTGTCTTGCAATCCCTGTATTAGGGAAGTTTACATGGGACATAGGATATTTGTATGCTCAGTTATGCCTGATGCAGATGGTGTAAAAATGGGAAAAAATGAATTCTACCAAATCAGTTGAAGATCATACTAAAGAGAAAGAAGATCTTTATTACGCAGAAACCATTACAGGAAAGCCACAACTAATATATAAATTTTGGTATGTCCAGCTGCTGAAAACCCAGCAGATATAATGTAAGCATGTTAAAAAGCTGAACAGACTCCTCCTCTCCCCCCAAACCTGAACAGTTTTGACTTTATAATTTTGACCATATTTGCTTTTCGGTGCAAAAAATAGCAAATATTTTCCCATATTTAGCAAGCTTTGCAGCTACTAATAGCTCTTCTTTGCCCTCTTAAATGTTTCTCAAGGTCTCCTCTTAAAAAAATTATTAAATTCAGGAAGGAAAGGGAAATTAACTGCACTGGAAGAATACAGTATTTGCAATATTATCACAAAAATGCCCAAACGAAGCCTTGGCACTGCATTTCTGTCTGGCACTTTTGTAGGTACTCTGTCTCCTTAACATGTGGTCCTTGAAATTATGCATGAGTCTGTTTAAGAATATATTTGCTGTGGCCATAATTCTCAAAAATGACCTCTTACTGTGAGTACCCATCTTGTAAGACTAAACCATTTGTTTCCACAAGGATGAAACATATTGAGCTCCAAAAGTAGTCAGCATAAATTACAGGTAACTTTCACCTATACAAACCAGACTTCTAGTTTCAACCTGAACTTCAGCAATCCCAATCCCAATCTGAATTTCAGGAGTTTATATTTGAAATAGAGGAATGGAAAATCTTGAAGCTTACTGTAATTTTACCTTATAAAGGATTCTGTCTTGTGATTATTATAGACTGGAAGCAGTTTGTACCTTTATTCTTAATATTTTTTTTCAAACTTTCAGACTAAGTCAAATGCTGTATATTTTCTCTTCTTTGAAATGTTTCTTTTTGTAAGGAAATGTGTGTTTTTAAATAAGCTCTAAGGATCTGTGCTTGGCGCAAGTATTTAAAATTCTTTGGAGGTTTTTTAAGAGCACACATTCCTTATATCTTTTTCTTATTACAAAGCTGTATAGTGGTGAATCACTTGCTAAATAAAGTTCAAAATCATGACCTCTATAAAATGACAAGTATATAAGGTACAGTTTGGAAACAAAAATAATGTTAAAATGCTGGTTTCTTGGTTTCTCCAACTGGTCCTGTAATACCTCCTTGCTTGTTTTACAGAAGCAAACGCTGTGACACTATATCCATCGGCATAAGGATATCTTTGAGTTTCATTGCAGCTGGAGTCAATGACTTCATCCTGAAAAAGGTTGGTTTTGAGACTACAGACCATGATGTTTTTTAACAGTGAAGGAACATTTATGTTTGTGAAAATTCATAGTCATATATACTTGTAAGTATACAGATGTGTTTGTATCTATGTATGCACAGGTTTAAGCTTCAGCTGTTATAATATTCAAAGCATTTAGGGAATTATATATGGTCTCTGGAAAAGGAATAGTGTGCTTTTTTAAATCAATTTTTTAAATCAAAAATCTCTATTATTGGACCAACACACTAAATTTCTGTGATAACTGGTTTTGGAGTTGATGATGTCTTGAATCTTAGAACTGGGCAGTTTTCCCATAACCCTTGTCTTTTAAGTCTGTTAATTTTACTAAATTACTTATGTTATGAATTAACTGTATCACAGCATTTTAATTTTGTTCATAGTAGTTTTAAAAATAGTTGACTGGGATAGGTCATTTAATTATATTTTATCTGTTAGAAAGCATTAGCTCTGCTGCAACTGATAGCTAAGCAAGGCCATCTGCAATGCCTTTCAGTTCACTCACACTGAATTACTCAGATAAGGACTGTCAAGTGCTGCCTAAATAAGGAAGGAGCCCTGGTAGAGTTAAGTGCAGTGGAGGGCACAAATAAAACATTGATTCCCAGGCATGCTGTAGGATCTGAGCCATTTCCTACAGTGCTGAACGTTTTTAGAGTTTTCATTGTTGTTTTCTGCGAAGTATTAAAATGCGAGTGTCCATCATTCAGGATCTCAGGGAAGATGAAAATGAGGACGGGGAAGAAGAAGAAAAGGTGAGTTACATTCCAGTAGATTTGAAGAGTATTTATTTCCTTCTATTGTTACCCTTTTAGGACAATAAACCTGGAATGATGCCCTTTCTCTTACAGGTCTTCCTCAAGCCTGTTATTGAGGACAGAAATATGGAACTGGCCCGAAAATGCAGTGAAATAATAAGTGATGTAAGTGATGGTGACTTTGCATCCTTACATTTGCATTTCTTTTTTCAATTGGGTTTATATTAATGATAGATTTTTTTTTCAGATATGTACTGTGCCGCATGTAGCCATCCAAACCTCAAATATAAAAGAGCACAAAATCATAGAAAAGCATAGACTAGTCTGGTACCTTAAATTATCAGCTGCAGAAGGATGAGCTTTTCCGAGCACTTGGACAGCATGAAGCATAAGCCCTAGGCAGAAGAATGTTCCAAAAAGTGGGTCTCGTGGAGGGTGTCTCCCATGAGAACACCTTGGCCAATTTCATCAGGAAGAGGCAGTCTTTTTTCTAGTTCTAGCCTAATCCAATGAAGTTTGATTGGCTAGAACAGAACTGGGTGCCAATATACATAGCTGTAAGGAGGGAGGATAAAAATAGAACAGATGAATTTTAAGTGTTGGTCTGTGGTGATAGATGCTCAAAACTACTTAGCATATTATTATTGACTTCCCTTTAACGGAATAATCCACTGAAATGATAGAATATCTTTAATAATTATTTAATTAGCAAGTTCTTAATTTACTTACTATATATTTTTTAAAACTGTCGATCATATATAGACATTATATAAACATCACAGATTGGATCCAAGACATTTTAAATTTGAGTAGATCCACCTGCTTAAATGTAACATCAGATTTACCTTGATGGCAGTTTAATTTCTGTTTCCCTCTGGAAAGTGTGTCTGAAGAGTAACTTTGTCCCTTCATGTAAGTGGGAGTAAAGAGTGATATTTCTCCTGTGAGGGTGGTGGTTGACAGCAGAGGAGACATTACTGAGAAGAGAGTGACTTGCTTTAACAAACATTCTTATAAAGAAACTGAAAAATTAAGTCTGGCATATGTTGTGTTGTAATCTGATACTTAGCTTTGGGATGTTATTGTTCAAGGTGAATGAGTATGTTCATTTCATGAGAACAGAACACACAGATTCTGCACTTAAGGTGTAAATTATTAGGGGTTACATGTCAGGAAAGAATAGGTAACTGAGATAAACAGTATCTGGGATGTGTAGGTGTTAGTGCTGGCTTGAAAGTGTGACTTGACAAGGTCAGAGTTTCCTCCTTGTCCATATACTGTCTGGTAATACTTCAATTTTCACAGAAATTGTGCTGAAAACTGCATAGATTCTTAGGAAAACCTACCAAGATGGCTCCAGTGTAATCTCAAGCTACTTCAGGAAGTAGTAGAGTTTGTAATATTTTTGCTGATGGTTGTCTACAGTGCTTGCTTTGGGAAAAGAATGGCATATGGTACAATAAGTGCCTGTCAACTCATGTAAAGGCCAAAATGGAAATGGACCTGGAACACTTATCTGACCCAAAATAACGTTTATTGCTTCCATGCAACTTGTTTCTAAACATGGTTGCTGTTCTTAAAGGCAAAAACTTATTGAAAAATGCTGAATTTCTTTAATTGAAAAGGAATTACTGCTGTGTTATGTACCCATTAGGAGTAATGTTGTCTGTGGCTGTTAGTTAACTGTTAAATGGATTGGCTGTATTTTCTCTGATTTTCTGCAAGGATTTGGGAGATAAGGTGGATAACTAAGTCAAGTCAGGTTTCTGAAGCCTGTAATGGTTCAGGAATACGGGCTTTTACTGAAAACTTGTGATTCATTTAGCCTGCAAGAGTGTTAGATTTTCCTTGAGATAAGTAAAGCATAATGGCAAAGTGTCATTAATGCTTTCAAAGCAGTAGTAATGTGTAACGGTCCAGACCAATTTAATTTCAAAGAAGAGACTGTGTTTAAACGTGGCATCCAGTTTTGGGGCCTTATTCAACCTCTGCTGAAATCAGTAGGTTTTTCTTCATTGGCTTGAGTGGAATATGCATAAAGGGATGAATTTTGTTTCACAAAATTTTTGCTATAATTAGAATTTCTTATGACCACTGAAGTCCTTTGTGCTGGGGGGTAAGTTCCTCACCCTGCACACTTCATTGTGGAGGCCAATAAACTGCAAGGAATTTTCATTCTTGCCTTTGATTTTTGACTCATTAACGTTCAGAACTTTTTATATATTCTTTATCCCTTTTAGCATGAATCTTTGCAGAAACTGCTGTTTGTGTGGATGTATCAGTGTGCATCTGTACATTTAATGTGCACAGTGGTTTTACGGGGCTTGCAGTTTGGGCCTAAGATGACCTTGGGACAGCAGCCTGTGCCCTTGGTGACCATGAGACTGGGTGATTGTACTTTTCTGCCAGTGGAGCTGTCAGCACAGATCCTCCATCAGAAGGCAGCTCCAGGAGTGCTCAGGACAGATACTAGGGTTGTGTTATGCTTGCCCTGCATTCTTTGCAGGCTGACTTTAATTTGGCAATATAGTTTTAAAAAAGTGTTACGATGGCAGCCCTTAGTGCATGCGTAACTGTCAGCCTTGAACTGCATGTAGGGGAAGTTGTGAAGTGTTTATATGCTCCGGTTCTTGAGGAAATCCCCATTTTCGTTTGAGGTTGGCAGATGTTTGTTCTGTGGCTGTGATACCCCCTGGATTGTTTCTCCCTAAAGCCATTTCATTTAATCTCCGTTATTCCACAGATGTTTTCAGAACTGTCATGTGTGTTTGATTTATACGAATTACCTTCCTTTCCAAGCCTTTTATTTTCCATATTGAAGCTGAGCCTGTCCATTTGCTTGTATTACTTACATTTTGGTATATTTTCATCTCTTCTTTGTTTTGATTGTATGGTGTGATGTTGTGAGTACTGTTATAAGCAGAGAGGGGAATTTATATGAGTAAAATGATCATTGACCAAACTATCATAATCCATTTTGGTAGAGGCAAACATTCTGCCTTCTGAAGATTCTGCTGAATTTTGGTAATGTATGGTATCAGTGCTTCTTTTCCCCTATAGAAAAAAGTAGTACTACTTGCCATTTAACTGTCCTTGTATACAGTCCAACTTTGTTTTCGCATGTCTCTGTTATAAAGCAAGGGCCAAAGAGACTGAGTCAAGTGCAAAAAAAGAGTGCCTTACCACTCATACCAATAGGGTTGTGACTACATAATTCAGTGTGGCCTTGTTCCTCTGGACTCACCATTACTAGTCACAGCCTCTAACTCAGAAAGACTTTGAGGTCCAAACTGCTCTAAAATGCTGTGGGTCAATAATACTATATACTTGCCCTGTTCTCATGCTTTTTTCCTAGGTTCCTGTGGCTACAGAGAGGGGATTTTGTATTAGATGGATCTGTGGTTTTACACAGCTCTTAGTCATATGAAAGAATATAAATTAAGAAATGTAGAGTTGGAAAAAGAATCTTTAGTGGAAAAAAGTTCACACTTGGTCTTGCATAAGAGTTAGATAAGAAGGTTCAGACCTTTTTGTGGCTTGTTTAAGCTTAAATGGGCCTTTGAGAGATGACAGTTCTATAATGGATCTTGGCATGATGACTGTTAACATGGTTACGTCATTGATGTTAAGATACTAAGAAGAGTTTATCAAGTATATTCATATTAAAGTTAGATTAATATGCGCCCCTGAATACAAAGGAAAGGTGGCTGCTTGGATTAAGCTGTTACCATCAGAGTCTTTCCTTTAGCCCACAGTCTCCTGTGTTTCCTCTGTGAGAAAGGCTGATGGCGCAGGCCATGGTCGAGATAAATTTTCTTGGTGAGCCAGCAAGCTTCAGCCTAAATGTTGGATGCCTTTGCTTTATGAAGTTAATCTTGCCATATAACATCCATTAAGAAAAAAATGCAATTTGAAGCTTACTGTTTTGGTGGTTGTCTAGGAATTTTAATCCACTTTTACAGGATAGCTGTGCTGCTGGTCACAGTAGTTTTATGATGAGTCAGGGAGAAGAAAAAGGGATCAGGAGAGAGCTATTAAAAATTAGGCCTTTAGTGAGCTATTGGACTTCAAAAGTTTATCAAAAGAGCAGTGGTGGCTCCAGGCCATCATTTGCAAATTTTTCCTATTTTTTTTTTTTTTTTTCACAAGACTTACCAGATCTACTCAGCCTAAACAGTGTACTTTGTGGTGAAGGGTAACTCACTCGCAGGCAGAATTTCCTGTTCAGTATTTCAGACATTTGAGTTTCTAACCCCAAACTTTGAAGAGGAATGTTAGCTTCTCTGCCTATTCCTTCCAGCCATTGGTTATGTTCAGTCATAATCAACTTCTTAAGCATCTTGCTTACGTCATTTACAATAAATATGCTTTTTAAGAGCAGATGTCATGACTTCATTATACTTGTCCAATTTCATCTTCCAGCTTTCTGATTCCAAGTGATGCAGATGCTTCTGTAGCAGAATGGAGTGTGTTGGTTCAACGTTTGACAACACATTTTGTTATATGTCCTCTCTAAATTGCTTGTTTGAGCCTGCATTTTGTGGCCTCTCTGGATTACTGTAATAAACGTGAATAATAAAGGAGTAAGGAGGTGGCATTAGTCCTTTACTGCTTTCGATTATTTTGAAAGCATGACTTCTACATCAGAATAGCTTTGATTGTTTCTTCTAGTCGTGACATCTCCCTGCAATTCAGAGATACCTTAGGAAGCTTTCATGTTTGATTTTTTGAATTTAATTATTGCTCTGTAATTAAAATGGATATAATTACAGTCAACTCAGATATCTGGGTTGTGAGCAGCAAGACTCTCCATCTCCTCTACCAGAGTCTCAGCTTTACAGGAATTTCTACTGGGAATGATATCAAACTTAACCAATAGACAGTCAGCTCTGTAGATTTCCCATGTCCCTTCTCAGCCGTTATCATTGTGAATGAACATAATTCTGCGAAGCCTTTTTTTCAAGCTGTGCATATGCACATACATTCACACACTTGCAAGGTGTGCAGGTGTGCAGGTTGAACAGTAAGTGTGTACTCATGTTTATCATAAATCTGCCCTTTTTTATGTATTGCTCTATGCTTACCTAGGAGTAGTGTCACATACAGGTTGCATAAACCATTGGATTCATGGCTCCCTGAATAAAATCATGACACACAGTAGTTTTACACCCATTGTTCACCAAACAGATTTGTTTAGAATAGACTGTAATCCACAAAGGCAGACAATATGATTTGGTAATGAGATGTAGATTCCTTCAGTAGTCAAAATGTGGATGAGCTCAACAGTAACCAAAATTATTTCCTGTGTGAGGATTTTTTAGTCATCACTTTGAGATGTTTGGCATAATCTAAACCATTTTGTGGTGGACAAAAAGTTTGCATCAGAAAGTACAGGAGCTGATTCCATGTACTTTGCTATCCTTCTCATGAATTTTCCAGGTCCCTGTAGAGGAGCGTACACTAGAACTTGTGATATCCATTAAGGATTCAGAGAAAGAGGAAATTAAGACTGCGTATTTCTGTAATGCTCAGATGCAGATCATATTGCTTCTGTCAGTGCTTGTCAGCAAGTCTAGAGTGCATAAATGCAAGCTGCTATTGTGCAGAATGTGAAAATGAGGTTAGAGAAATGATAGCAGATAATAATCATGAAAGCTTAATACTAAATAATTCAATTTGCATTGAACTAAACTATTCATGTACAAAGAAAGAAATGTTACTAAAACCATGTAAAGTGTCCATGTAAAGTGTCTATCTTTAAAACTTTAGTCCATCTCATCATAATTCACCGTCTTTCTTCACACAGTTTTTACATATCACAGAATCATCTAGGTTGGAAGGGACCTTGAAGATGATCCAGTCCAACCATTGACCTAACACTGACAGTTCCCAACTACACCATATCCCTCAGCGCTGTGTCAACCTGACTCTTAAACACATCCAGGGATGGGGACTCCACCACCTCCCTGGGCAGCCCATTCCAATGCCTAACAACCTGTTCTGTAAAGAAATGCTTCCTAATGTCCAGTCTAAACCTTCCCTGGTGCAACTTAAGGCCATTCCCTCTTGTTCTCTTATTACTTGGTTCAAGAGACTCATCCCCAGCTCTCTGCACCCTCCTTTCAGGGAGCTGTAGAGGGCGATGAGGTCTCCTCTCAGCCTCCTCTTCTCCAGACTAAACACCCCCAGTTCCCTCAGCCGCTCCCCGTACGACCTGTGCTCCAGACCCTGCACCAGCTTTGTTGCCCTTCTCTGGACACGCTCGAGTCATTCAATGTCCTTTTTGTAGTGAGGGGCCCAAAACTGAACACAGGAATTGAGGTGCGGCCTCACCAGTGCCAAGTACAGGGGTAAGATCCCTTCCCTGTCCCTGCTGGCCACGCTATTGCTGGTAATGTAATAAAGGTCCCTACACATTCACCATATCCATAGACCGTATCCTTACAGTCTTACTAATACAAACATTAACTCTGACTTCATCAGCTGTCATATGGTTATTATACCTGCCTGTATTGTTTGCCCCATGGTAAGAAAAAGGTTGGTTGTAAAAAAAAAAACCAAAAAAACCCAAAACAAAACCACAACTTTTTTTTTTTTTTTCCCCTCCAAAAAAAATATTCTGGTGTTTTGCTTCAAAACTGGTTTCCTTTGTGCATACGTATAATTTAAAAAAATGGCTTAATTTAAAATTTGGTCTTAAAGAAATTCTGTTATTAATTATATGTCATGACTGTTGGGGTGCTTTTTAGGCAATGATGTGGCAAGGGCCTTATGCATTTATTCATGTGAGTCTTGGATTTATAAAGAGACTCTTGATTGTGTTATACAGATTCTATGCTTGCAAGGTCTCTCTTAGAAGTTAGTTTAACAATTTTATCTTTCAGATCAAGGAGATCAATTATTCGATTCTCCTTTCTTTAGAGATACTAGAACATATACAACAGTGGTGAAAATGTGCTGTAGATGCAGAGAAAAATCGTATCTTTTTCATCTTTATTATTAAAGAGTTCTGTGGCTTTTACATAGCCCTGGGACTGTGCATGAGAACTAGGTGTTTATGGCTTATTTTGATCCAGACTCAGGTATTTGCAAGCCACCCAGCATAGTATCCATGAATAAAATAAAAAAATAAGAATAGCCATTGTTTATGCTCTTTTTAAAGAACAATTAAACTTTTTTTTTCTCCTCATTGTAGATACACTATAAAGAAGAGTTTAAAAAATCTAAAGGCAAGTGCATATTTGTACCTGACACCCCGCAGCTAAAACATGTGAAAAGTCTTGGTGCTTTTATTTCTGAGGTAAGACCTAAAAGTTTGAAGAATCCTCTTTGCTGCTTATCCTTCCTAAAAATCCTCTAAAATTAATATGTTTGTTTTTAGCAGAAGGGTGGCTTATTTCAAATAACAATTGTGTTTAAAGCTCAAGTTACTTAAATTGCTGTAATATTATGATTTGGAATTATGCAGAACTTTTGTTTTTCCAAGATGTTTTATTAATAGTTCTGAGGCAGTCCTAGCTATCCCATTTTATGGATGGATAAAATGAGGAATAGGAAAATGATTTATTTTTCCTTATCCCTCAGGGATGAGCTTTGCAAATTAAACTTGTGCATAGTTTCTATGCTGTGAAGAATTCACAGCCTGATAACAAGGAGAAGGAGACAAGGAAATTTTTACCATGTTATCACCCCTGACCTCCTTCAGCAAGGGGACTGGGGCAGACATTGGGTCAATGTCATCTGCAGGTCGCCTGAGCACTTGCACTTGCGTACCCATGCCAGAGTGTTTACATCTTCGCATACAAGCACACCCATACACACAACTGTAGTGGCAAAGAAAGAATAGAAGCTTCCAAAATGCCAGGGCAGAGTTTACTGCCAGCTCTTCATGTCTCAGGTACAAGGCATCATAGGACTGCATCTCTGATTGTTTTCCACAGGTGAGAACAAAAGCAGGAATTCTCCCTGACAGAGTTGCTTTGGTTAAGGAACTGCTGGTTCTGAGTGTTTTTTCTGTCACTGTGACCCTTGGAAGACTTAAATTTTTGGTGCCTCATTTTTTGTGCTACCTTTATGATAAACAACATCCCAATATGTAATTTATATACATTCTCTGTTGTGTTTCTGATACACATCAGTTTGCTGTGTGGTTACATTCAATGTAAATGCATCCGATGAACATTTTTGTTATATTTATCTTCATATTTTCTGAGAAAGAGTGGCATGTCCCGGGGGACATGAATGTGATGAAATTATACTTTCTAAGAGACAGGCTCTTGTCAACAAAAGCATGATATAGAGAGATGATTTATTAAATCCGTTTTCTGATTTCAAAGAAAAGCTGCTAATTATTAGCCAAAGATTTAGAGATTCAAAGATATTTCAAAATTTTAAACCCTGTATTTTTCATGTTATCACACTGTTGAACACTCTGCTTGCTTATTGCAGCGTTACCTGAGACCAGTGATGTGATGGATGGTTTATCTTGTAAATTACTGACCTCTAGTGTCTCATAACCTATTTTTGTGAAACTTGAACACTGAAATTCCTAACAGCATGTCTACTGCAGTGAAGAAGAACCCTTCTGTTTTGGGACTCAGCAACAGATGCTGCAGCAAATTAGTGATATAATATATATATTGATATATTGATACATATAATACATACGCACATATAATAAATATATAGAATACATATGTATATATAATAAATACATTCCTGTCCTTTCCAGTTACATTTAATTGCTACTACTTATTAATTGATAAAGTATTTTTTATGGGCCTCTCATTGCTCCTGTTATGCAAAACCTGGGAAGATGGAAAGAAAAAAAATAATTTTGGTTTTTGGAAATAATTTAAAAAAAGGATAGAAAAATAAAAAAAAATAGGTAGTATGATTACTCTATGTTAATTTTTGCATTATATGTCACCTTTTTCTCCCTCCTAGGTGAAGTATAAAGGAGCTGCTAAGAAAGACCTTTCCAACTCTATTTATCAGCAGATGCCAGCCACAATTGACAGTGTATTTGCAAAAGAATTAACACAACTTCAAAGCAAGGTACAATTTTAGAAACACAAAATGATTTTTAGATTAATTGTGTGACATAACATAACCAATTTGAACAATATATCTGAACAGATACTTGATTGCCTGCTTGATTTATTTGGGTGAGTTTATCATGCGGTTTATCACCATAACTTCTTAACTTCACGAACTACTCACTTTTAAAATGTTCATAATCCTACTTGTTACGTTATTAAATACAGATTTAAAAACTGCTGGTGCAGTTTGGATTCATCAATCCAATGAAATCCATGAATGCAATAAGGAATTGTTGAATTCAGTGACATTGCACTGTGTCTATAGAATGGAAAAATCTTATATAACCACCATTTCAGTTTAGGTGTGTTAGCTTTATAAAATGTCTCATGCTTAAGCTAAAAAATAAAACCCCAACTTAAATGACTTTTAAAGGCACTTACTGGTAGAAGTGAATGTATTTCTGATGGCCTACATACTACCACTCACAAGAAATTTTATAGAATTAAAACTATGAACTCAAGTATATTGAACATAGTGTAACATAAGCAAACAACCAGTAAAATAGTAGATTTCCAGTTCAGTTGCCTTCAGGGACTTAAAAATATAATACCCTTAATGTAGGCAGGTGACCCTTCGCTTCCATTGATCTCAGTAGAATTGTGAATGTTAAGTATGTGTAATGTGAATAAAGTTACAGATTTTCATTGTTACTCATGAGAATTACAGCTGATAGATGGTCATGGCTTTCTGTCCACCAAGCATTTCCACTTTTTTCTTGTTTTGCCTTTCTCCTCTCTTAATGATATTAACTACTTATATTTTAATACAGCCAGTCCGTGAAAACACTCCTAAATCCATATTATTGATTGTATCTCAATATGCATTCTTCTAATGCACTGATTTTTTTTTTTCAAAGAAAGAAAAGTATTCATAACAGAAGTAAGCACCGAAATCTCAGGACAGCTTGTGGAGAAATGTTTTCATTTAAAACAATGTGTTATTCAAGGCTATATTAAGCAAATATTGTAACTTAAATTATATTTAAGTTTTCATAATTTGAAATGGAACATATACCCACTCAAGTTAAAGCAGCACAGTAGCTCAAATGACATTCATGTGACTTTTTTTGTAAAGTGAATGATTAGAAGAATTACAGTAGAAATAAATTGAGGATTAAACTTGTATAACATTTTTAAACTGTTAACTTGATTTATAAAACATTAGTTAACTAGTTTGCCACAGATTCACTCCTGGATTCATTCCAAATGAGTACATTCTACATTAGTTTACGCAAATGAGGTTAATTAACATAAGTGATGTGGCAGAAAGATAAATAACCAAGACTAAAAATGAAACCATTTGATTCATCAGAAAAACCCTTTTAAGGAAAAGTCGTTTTCATCTGATATTTTTTGAAGGTTTTCTTCAATCATCCAACAGTCATAGAGAAACAAATATGCATATAAGATGAGTTATATTTAAGCAGAAACTTTTCCTGTAAAATTCATATCACCCCCTTAGGAATAGATGCATTATAAATCATAATCTACCATAAAACTTAAAGATATGCTGACACATTTTTCCAGCTTGTGGTTACTGTTGCAGTGGACCTGAATTTAATGCTACTTTGAGAGAGATCCTAGGGGATTTTCTAGTGGAAAATCTTCTCTACAGTATTCAAATCTAATCCATATTGTGCCCATCGCTGCAGTACCTGAGTAGCTAATACAAGAATTTCAGATTTCAACTGGGTCTGGATATGCTGCATCTATCTCACTGGGATTGTAAATTTACAGGTCATGTTTTCAGCAAAGGAGACCATAGGTATGCCATAGGAAGGAAAGAGAAAGCACTGGTTGGCCATTGTGCCAACCCTCCTGCAAAAAGGCTGTTGGAAGCACAGAACTGTAGTCTGTTTCTCAACTACAGCAAGTTGATTTTAAATAGGTGCCAATTTCCTGAGTTGTGGAAAATATGAGTATGTGTCCTCCTTCCCATCCACATTAGAACAAATTTACACCTCTGGCTCCCTTTACATGCTTCTCGGATGCAAGACTGAGCTCGAATGCTTTTGTAGCCAGATCAAGCAGGTGCTCTCTCGCTCTGGGATGCCATGTTTTTGGCAGGATCTGTATCCTTGTCTGCCAAGCAGGTGTGTCAGGACTTCCTAGTGTGGAAGAAAGAGAGCTACTGACTCTCTGCTACTGCCTGCTGGCACAGGACTGCTATGCCTCTGCTGTGTGATCTCCTTACGCAGGTGTGTCCTTGGTGAATGGTCTCTCCCATGATTTGATGTTTGATCCTGTGCATTGCTGTTGCCCAGCAGCTCTGTTTTCAGCCTACTTAGATGTAGCCCAGTTTTATACACTGTTTCAGATCATACTCATGATTTAGGAACTTGGAGGCAACTAGGGGAAATTCCCTTTTTCTCACAAAAAATTATTCCCCATCTATAGCTGCCCCCCACTGTCCTCTCCAGAGCAAACAGACTGCCATAGGACCATCTATCTCTTTTGCATGCTTTAACTGATACCTCAATTGTCATTGACTTCAGCTGAGCCAGAACCTCGTTCTGTCCAGCCATACAATGTCAGCACTGACGGGATCTTACTGTAATGGAGAGTACAAAACCCTGCCAATTGTGGTTCTCCTCCTGTGGAGCTTTCTCCTCATATTGGCTGTATTGATTAATGCTCAATACCTTCTTCAAAATACAGAAGGAAGACTAAAACAAGACCACCTCTGCTGGCTTTTGCATAAAACCCATGTTTGCTCTTTTGTGTTTTACGTAAAACTAGCATGAAGATGTAAATAAATACCTATAGAGGAGGAAATCCACCCAAAATTTTGACAAAAAAATCATGACACTGTTTATGGGAAAAAAAGTGTTTCAGGAGAATGAAAACTTAAGTTTCATAGACTCACATACTTGAGTGGCTTTTAACAATTTCATTTTTTTCCTCTATGCAGAAGATTTGACTGTTGCCTTCTAAATAGCTTTCTTGAGGCTGAGCAACCAGATTTTCCTTCCTCTTTCTCTTTTGTCATAGCTGTCCCCAGGTAAGCTAGAGAGAGCAGAAGTCCCTGTCCCCACCATGTAACTTTGCCCTCCTTGCCAGCCTACAAAAGCTCTCACCAATTTCCTCATACTCTGCAATGAGAAAATAAAATTGACGACAGCACTCTAGTCAGGGAGCCGTCATTTTGATTTTCCTGAGAGGAAATGGACATTTTTGGGAAAGATTGCAATTTTTCTGTGGCAAATATTTCTGAAGGAAAATTTCTGATCATTGCTAGCTTTCTGCCAAGTCTTTTCCTTGTCTAAAGACCAGTGTACTGAATTCTTCCTTACACGGAACAATTTTTTTAATAAGGTGTCACAAACAATGATAAAGGTATTTAAAATCGCTTGAGGGGGAAACAATGTTGAAAAAAAATTAGGTGTTTCATCACTTTTTTCATCACTTTATTTCTGCCATAAGAAGAGATTGCACTGTTTTTCTTCTTATCTGAAAGGAATAATCTAAAGCAAACTGAAGGCAGTTTAATTTTCTCCTTTGCACAGGGCAATATCTCAAATAGTAACTATATGTCAATGCTCAATGATATTTTCTGTTTGTTTTTAAAGATGATGAGCCAAGTGTGAATCTTAAGCAATATTTTCAACTTCTAGAGAAAGTTTCAGAGTTTTTTCTTGTAGGCAGAATCCTCCTTTTACACAGATTTGTTTTTTTTACTATGATAAAGGTATTTTTCTGGTGCCTTATGGCATCATTTAAAATCATATTACACATTATCAAACTGTTTTATGTAATTCTTCCTAGTTTTTTTATGGTATCAAATGTCATGGTCAAGATTTCCTCTTTTTTATGGTAGCAGGTATTAGTCTTCTGGACTTCTCTGGTTTTGTTTTACACAAACACATCAGATAATGTTATCTCTATCTAGAGGTAAAATGGTGTTTTCTGTGTTCTTGGACATTTCCTCCTACAAAATCTTAGATTGTGGATTTTAAGTTCAGAGCTCAGCTCACTTGCTATAAAGAGTAATATAAAAGTAACAATTTAATGATATTTAAAGTATTCCAAAACAGAGAGTCAGTCAGAGTTAAGTTAAAAGAGCACAAAGCCTTCCTTAATGCAGCTTCCTGTTGATGCACTGGTATACAACAGAGGTAAGAAAAATAAAAAACGAGTACTTACAAATTAGTTCAATCTGAAGTCATACCTACTTAAATAATTGACTTTTTTTTTTTTTTTTTCCCGAGTTAATAAATGGTGCCACTAAAGAGATTGTGTCAGTGGCCTATAATACTTGATCTTTCTGTAGAGTAGTTTCATATGTAGATCTGATAAATATAATTCAGTTTAGCTAAACCTTCAAAATTAACATGAAATGAGAAATAAATGTACAGATGCTAACATGTAAAATAAAGGTTCTAAGAATATTGATGAAGTAATCCTCATAAACATTTTTTCATGCTTCTTTGTAACTGATTTACAGATATGGGAATAGCTCTGCACTAACCTGTCCAAAACTAAACTAGACAGCTATTGAACTCATCCTAGCCTCTGACTGCTTCAAGGTTACTTAAGTCAGTTAATAAGAATAATGTGAAAAGATAGGAAGAACACAGCTGTCAAACAGCAAGTCAAATAATCCTGTATTAAACTAAAAAACCAGTCATCTTCCCCCAGGATAGTGGACACTCAGTTATAATTTCTGTTAGTTTTCTCATGTTTGAAGTTGATGTGCTTTTGTTTTCTGATGTCTTGGTTACACATCCTATTTGCCAACAGAAAAGTCTAGATGTTGAATCAGGAAAGTGGCAATGTAATCAGGTATCTGTAAATTAGTAGATTTTGGAAGTAGCTGCACAGGACTGCTTTTCAGGATGGTATTAAGTGGGGAACATCTTAAAAGTGACAATGTGAAGCAGCAAAGTAGCAAAAGAGTTTTTGTGGCATATGTGTATATAGTAATTACACTTTTGCGGGGGTTCATTTGTTAGTGATGCTTCAGTGTTGTTAAAGATTAATTTGCTTTTCCAGTTGCGAGATGTAATCAGTATAGGGAGGTTATAGACATTTTTTTTGTTTCAGTTTGTGTTTATCTCTCCAGAGGCCTGATCATACTGGATTTACACCGTATAAGGAGATGGCAGATTTTAAGTTTCCTAGTTTGATATTTGCATTCATATAGTAGCAGTGCAAAAAACCCACCCCTTTTTGTCTTAATCTCTCAGCCTGTATATCATTTTGTAATCTGAGATAGTCAGGGCAGATACTAAAATATTGCCTTGGGCACCCTGATCTGTGACTCAGATGCAATCTTGCTGCCTTAAACACGAACAGATACAACATTTTCTCACAGTTCTAGTGTCCTAAAAGAGTCTGAATCACCGTAGTCAGGAGTTCCCATCTCAAGATGTACACAGTATTCTTTTATTGCTATCAGGGGTTTTAGTTTCAAAACCTTCTCCTCCTGATCAGCTTTCAATCTTATTTAGTATTTGCTGTTTTCTTGGGGATTATTTTAATGATTACTCCCGAGAGCTATTAGAAAATGAATTTTCTTTCTGCTTGCTGCTTCTTCAGACATCAAAACCTGGTGAATTTTCTTAATGTAAGCATAAAAGCTTCTGACAAAGATAAGGGCAAGATCAGTTTTTCAGGCTTTTTTAGTATGTGAGTGTGTGTATATGTAAATATAACACAGTACGGAGAAAGCTGGATGAATGCCCAAAATTGAGCTCAGCTTCTCTTAAAAAAAATAAATTGTTTATAAACTCACAATCCATTTCCTTTTTTACTTTACCATGATGACAATTTAATATAAATATTATTTTTCTTTGTGAACCTGGGGGCTAGTCAAAATGTGTATGGTGATAGTAATTTCCTAACAGTGGAAGAAATGGGCTATGAGTGTTTCATGTTATTTATGAGGAATGCACAAAATATTTTTTTTCCTCCTGAAAACAGAAAAAAATAAAAGGAAACCTGGAATAGTTATTTAGCTGATAGATTCAAGTGTGTTTTGAGCAAAAACCCCTTTCACTTATGTTTTTTCCTGGGCTGTCTTCTCACCTTAAGGTTAATTTTCTGTGTATTTCTTTTTCTTCCCCCTGTCTACTCATACCTCCGTTGCAATAACAGGTGAAGAGAAGTCTCTCCTCCAACTGTGCCTCATGTGTCTCTGTTTTGGTTGGAAGTTGCTGTCATTTCAGGGTTCACATTCCATTAGAGAGCTTAATTATTTATTATGTTTCTTCCTGAATACAGGCATACTACAACACTAGGTTTAACCCAGCTCATATTATTATACCTGCTCTTCTGAGGTCACAAAAGTATAATGTTGCTCTTTTCAGGTTCTCTATAAACAAAAACATGATGCTGAGAAAGGAACTTCCAATTATGCACATATGATGGAGCCTCCAGATATTAAGCATGCCATGGAAGTCAGTAAATACCAGAGTGATGTAAGTACTCCTCCATCTGAAATGAATTTGGTTTGGGTAGATACATCTGTTACAGATAACTGAAATGAATTGGGCATGGAATATTTTCATATTTCAGTAGTTGGTATTTTTTTACATTATTTGCTCTGAAATAATTTGGGATATGATGTGTGTATAAAATATGCTACAGGTAATGATATGTGACTTTTATTATAAATTGCAGTGGAAAACAGTTACTGTTTATTAGTATTAACTAAGTGCTATCAGTTTGAAATAGAATTATAAATGCAGGTTCTCTGAATGCATGTGTACCTACCTGTACTTTAAAAGTGTATAAAACTCTTTATTTACATGAACACCATCATGGTTTCAGTGTCTTACCCTGTCAACACTTGGATAGTTCTTCAAGGTTTCTGTGTAGAGGAGAGAAGGCAGCTGTTTCTGCTCTGCTTTTGCACACTTTTATGCACATGAATAACTTTATTCCTATCTCATGAATACATATCAAATGAGTTTCAAAAAACAATTTATGACTTACTTGACAGAATCTGAGCCATAGAGTTCAGTTTGATGCCTGGTACTAGTTTATACCATTGACCAAAGTATTTGTTCTATAGCTTTCCTTAGAAAATTTACAAATAATTTAGAGTATTTAGCAATATTTTTAAAGTTGGTTGCTTTTTTTTTTTTTTTTTTTTTTTTTTAATCCCCCAGCTGCTTGTTAACTTCTTTAAGTTCTTTAGGTTTTCACAATATAAAAGCCAAATAATAGTATTTACATTTTTTGTTAGTATCAAGTCAGGTTTGATTTTATGGCTAGTTTACACTAGCTCAGTGCACCATTGCTGGGGGCAGAAATGCTACCAAGATTAGTGTCTTGAATGATACAAACACAACTTTGAAGAAAAATGTATGTTAGTTTTAGGTTTGGTAAAAACTTACTTTTGAGAAGAGTAAATTTTAGGAGAAGATTGGCTAAAATAGGTCATTTTAAAGGGTGCACAAAACCAGTAAGAACAGCTAATGTAAATGCCTTTAAAGTTATGATTAATTTCTCTTCTTAGGTAACCAAGTCAAGTCAGGGAGGTATGTGATCTTGTTTCTTAGATAAACGGGATATTTGTTTACTGCTAACAGTGTAGAAAACAAAGCTCGGGTGTTCATTTTGAATTATCTTGAATTTACCCTATCTTCTCTGCTGACAGTGTAACAAACACTCTTAGGTTATGTAGGCTGAAAACTAAATGTCAGTGTTAGATGTATGTCCGTGTGTGCAGAATCTTGACAGCTGGCTGCTGATTAAAAGGCTGCTAGAAGACTTCAGGGAAGCATTATGTTTGAAGAATAACTTTTTCTTCTGCTGGGAAATACCTGCGTTGGAACTCCCAGCAGTAATTTGCAACCTGCCTTGATTACAGAATTCCCTCTTCCTGTCAAACTCTGTCCATCTCTGCTGTTGGAAGCATCAGGATATCAGATTGACAGAGGGTAGGAGCTGGGAATGTGAACTCTCCCCATAAGCAAGAGGTTTTTTTACCTAGCAGTAGGAATGATGGTGGACTACTGGAGAAGGAGATGGAAATCCCTCTCAGAGAAAGTGGTGGGACCATGAGGAATATGAGATGAATTTTTGAATTAAATTCAATCTGAGGTTTAGTATGCTAGCTCAAAACCCATTCCCCTTCTACATTTGTACATCACCAGCTAAGAGAATTAAGGAGAGCAGAGTACAGATGTGAGAGTAAATGAAATTTAGTTGTTTCATCTTCTTTCACCCTTAAAGCAAGGAAAAAAAATGAGATGAAGGCAAGGAGGGAAGGATGTTTTGATAAAAGCACTTTTAACAGCATGTTAAAAATAATGAAAAAATATGAAGGAAATTATTTTCATCCTGAGCAAACTTCAAAAATATCAAACAAACCCTCTGTATCCAGCATAAAAGTCTATAAACAGTTAGTTTCATCTGTTTAAGAACAGATCCTTTCTGGCTACTCATGGGGAGCTGCAGTGCAATGGGGATATATCTTTTATCAAACATAAAGGAGAAAGTTGTGTAAGTCAAGTTATTGTTCAGTGGAGTTACACAGCTCCTGTGGTAATTGTTTGGGCACCATGGTGAATAGCTGCAGATTTCTTGTTTTGTAAGTAGAGGTTTAATTAAGGGCTGCGTGAGTTTTCATCTTTGAGTCAGAGCGTGGAATGGCGAGCATCCCAAATGTTGAGCATTTGTCTTTCCAAACTATTTCAGGCTATTTGTAGAATCACAGCTTTGAAAGTGTAGGGAAAAGAAGAGGGAAACTGCTGGGGGAATAGAAGGACAAAGCTCTTTTATCCACCACTCAGTACAGTATACCTATGGGAGCAGAACGCGTGTTTACCTACAATGCTCTGCCAACTCAATTCAACCTTTACATGCAGGGTTTGCATCTAATAGGATTAGGATGTGTTCAAGACTATTTACTCAGCCTTAAAATAAGGCTGACATTTATACTCAACTCTGTGAAATGTGCAATTTCCTTCAAAAATTAAGACTGTATTCAACTTACAATGCATTTGTGTTGACATTTTGAAACTGTCATGTGCTGCAGGCCTTCACACCACTTTGAATATCATTAACATGCTCTGTAAGTGTGGGCTGAAGCTGCGTAATAGGGAAATACTGTAAAATCTCCTGAACAATGTGATCATGTATGAGAAGAACATTTTTCTCTTCTTCATACTTAGACTGAAGAAGATTGCTCTCAAAAGAAGAAAAGTGTCTTTTTTAATGATAGGGAATTTACTTGAAAAATAATTTAAATACTACATAATACTTGAATGAAAGCATGTTTATCCAGACTACTTTTCTCTATAAATTGCATTTCTGTTTTGTGAAGTGAATGTTAATGATGTGACTTTGGCACACAAAGGCATTTGGGGAAGAGTGAAGCAGGGATCATCAGCCTACTTTAAGTCTGCGCTTGGTTGATGTAATTGAGCTCATCTGGAAGTTTGCAAACTCAGGACCAAAACTAGGTGGGAGCCCTTAGAAAACTGTCAGGTCAGAAAATATTGGTTCACCTTATGTGTAGCTGAGAATCACATGGGTAGAAGAAAGTATTTGAACAGTGAAATGACATGACAATTAAGTTTCTGAAGCAAAGAAAACACTTTCTGCATTGTACCTGGGTAGAAGCTGCACATGGCATTTGATGAAGATACTCAAAGCTGTGGATCACAGTTTTGTCTGTTTCATGATCTGGTCTGTCACTGGGCATTATGAATAGCAAAACAACGTTAAGTATTTGTACAGCAATTTTTATGTTCCACTTGGTTAAAATTACTGATTCTTGTCATAGCATTATATTGTATGAAATAAGGAAGTAGTGTTTTGAATTTACAAGTAAGAAAACTGCAATAGATTAATCTATGAACATTTAAAAAGCAGTTTGCAGATCTGAGGATGGAGCCTTGGTGCCTTTTCTCTAACGCCTATGTATGAAACAGTCCTGCTTTTAAAATATTAGTTGACAGTTGATCAAAATTTTGATGCATATGTATGCTCTTTGCAGTCCATATGATGTAATTCATAATGTATCACTCACCATCTAAATCTGAATATTTAAGAAGTCTATGTTGTCTTAAGAGTAAGCTGCTTTTTCATATTCAGGATATTGTGCACTCACAATCCACACAAAAAAAGTTTACAATCTTTCGGATAAGACCAAATCAGCTGATCTTAAAGTTGATGTGCTTAAACACCATCAATAACATACTAAAATGTCCGTGTTTGTTTTGATGCAGATCATGTTAAAGTCAAGCTTCTCCTGGCTCTCTGTTCAGCATCTGCATTAGAAAAATCACCTTTCACTGACTAACTTTCTGCTGACAGTGGTTGTCAACAGCATGTCCCCCTAGACCACTTCCAACTGGTGCTGAAAATGATGTGTTTACTCCTGATGTAATTGGGACCAATCAATTTTCAAGCCCATTACTGGAAAGGATGACTGCATCAATCTGTAATGGGTCAGAAATGTGTTTGTCTCTTCTACATGAGTCGGGAAACAGTTTTCAGCACCATTTGAGTGGGGATCAGAAAAGCTGTTGCCAATGATGATTGTCACCAGATAGTCATTTTCTTAGTGTTGATGTACCCCAAAGTGCAGATGAGAGAAAAGAGGGTAGAGACACAGCTGACAGGCCATTAGTGGACTTGCCCCTCTTAGAAAATACTAGGCCAGGACAAACAGTAAGAGACAAAAGCTCTTGCAGATAGGTGTGCCCAGCTCCTTTCTGATTTCTGTGTGTGCGTCTCAAGAGGGCAAAATATGTTCATAGCTGCTTGTGCATATTTTAATAATTTATTACCTATAGCTTGGAATAGTTTTGGAATTGGAACAGGGAAGAAGACAAAAGATTGCGGGAAAGGTCTGAGTCTTTTAAAACTAGGTGTGCTTGTGTCACCACGTAGCAGAACTTTCCATTTGCTGATTGACAATCTGAGATGTTTTGCAATGTTTTTAGAAATCTCTTTACTTTGCAGCATTGTAGTGCATTCCAATGCACTGGTACCATCATGAAAAGTGAAGCATCTTCAGGACCCTCAGCTGGAGTAAATAGACTGATGTGTTTATCCTCATTGGACCTTATGTGTTTTTATAAGAGCTGGAGGTTTGCCTCTCTTAAAATTAATATACTAATCATGAACAAGCCCTGAATATTTTCCATGCTTTGCAAAAACTAGTGGCAATTCAGAGTACATCATCACATTTGGGATTAAAGACAAGAAATGGCTTTTGTTCAGAATATATTTTTTTAAAAAATACTCAACAATGTAACCACTTTTAATTGAAATTTCAAACAGGGGTAGAAAAACACTTTAGTTGGTAATTTACTATTTGCAGCTTAAAACCCAGAGATGGTACAGGTTTTTTTCCGTTTTTGCCCCTGCTTCTTTCTCATTTGCATTTCCCACTGGTCCATTGTAACTCTCTATTTAGGTCTTTCAGCTGCTCTTAAGTTGTCAGTATTTCAGTTACTTTTTTCCTATGCAAAAAGGCCAGTTTGAGGAGATATTTCATACACCCATGGTCCTCATAAGAAGGAGCAATTCTTGAGCCTTTGGTGATGTTTTTTGGTAGACTCTGAGCAACACTTTGAAGTGAAGTTTGAGTAAGGGTGATGCCTGGAGGTTCCAGTAAGGGTTTCAGCCTCTTGGTAAGGAGCCAAACCAACTCAGGAGAAAAGTTGGCCCCTTCCTGGGGTGCTTCTGCTGATTCCTTTCTTTTGTTGCTTGGCCAGGCTTTGTTTTCTCTTCCTTCTCTCTCAGGCTTCTCTACTTTCCGTCTTCTTGGTGCCCATGGGTGCACACACCAAGCTGGTTGCTTTGCCCTGTCTTCATCTGTTCCCCTGCTCTCTTGGAATAGCTCTGGTTTTACTGTTCTAACGTAGCACTATTAAAAAAAAAATAAAAAATCACTAGATGGAACAAAATAGCAGCTGTGTAATAGAGGCCAGCACAGTGTCCCAATGGGAAAGGGTCAGCATCCAGGGATTGAGGTTATTCAGGAAATGGGAAACATATTTTTTCTTTCTTTGGCCTACCTCTGACAAACTACTGTTCTGCTGCATAACATTTTTATTCTCACCGGAGTATGACAAGCTGCAGAATGGAGCAAATATATATTGCAGACATTTGTAAAATGCTAGATGACTTTCCCTCAGACATAAGTAATAGGTATACTGGTTTAGGTGCAGGAAGAATAATAATTCACTCAGGGAAAGCTATAGCAATTGGCCTTGCATCTAATATAATTGGAAATGGTGAAATATAAAGGACTGTCACTGTCTTATTTCCCCCCCCTTTCCCCCTGAAATTAACCACAATCCATTATTTCATGTACTATATGATCATGTCATTTGGGAGCAATAAGTGACCACATTTCCTCAACTTTATCACCACTATTCTTGATTCTCTGTTGTTAAATTCACTCCATTCCTAATTTCTATTTTGAGCACATATGCTGGCCTTTAATTTGCAATTTACATGGATGATAGGGTGCTATTCAGAAACCTGTTTCTTGCTGCCTTTGTGGTTTTCACCTCACCTCATGTGGTCATTAGGATGAACAGCATATAATTAACTAAATTCATGTAAAGCCCTGAATTGCAAATGCTTGTCTGTACATCTAGTTTCTTAAAAAAATGGAGGAAATCTAAACCTAACCAAAACAAAACTTCTAGTGATTTAAACAAAGTGTAAGAATCAGTTTCTGTTTTCTTGGTAGGTGATACTTTGGTCTGTATTCATCCAAACTCTTTATTTATTTATTTATTTTATCAGTGATTACACTTGTGTGTCACTCATTGTAGGTTAAAAATTATAAGATCTATTTTTGGGCAAGCAGCCAACAGTGAAGCCTATTTAGCTTGTCTACTTAGCTGAAGCCATATGGATGCAAAATTACTTGCCTGTTGCCTGTAAAATATTGGCCAAAAAGTAAAATTTTTTTTTCTTTTCTTTTTACAATAACATTTCTACAAATTATGTTTGTCGTTGAGTGCTGCAGTTTATGAGTTTGTTGCATTGTACCCGGCGTGAACTTTGCATTGAAAATAGGAGCTAGATGTGGAGCTTATAAGTGAAGCTTCAAGCTGAGAACTTTCTTGATTGTGAAATACTATCTTTAGAGATTGATTAACTTTGTTAAACAGCAGAAGAAATCTAACAGACTCTCCAGTAAAGCAGGAATTATTCTGATACTTTCTATTTCCTGTAGACTTTTATTTTATGTTCTCTAACTTTTGCCTGAGACTTCAATTTGTCAGTGACTTTTGAATACCAGGGACGATTTTTGTAATCATTCAGAATAATTCAGTAAGACAGCTCTTGGAAATTAGTTTAGATTGGCACATGTACTACAGCAAGGGAGAGGAGAAAGTCTGCAGACCCTGAAGAAGGAAAAGAAGGATAACTTGTGGTCTCAGAGCTCTGTAATGTCCCTGAGGTCTGTGCTGTTCCTCTGATTGCTTTGCTAAATGGAGAATGTTTGGACTTTCCTACCTGTGGTTTAGCCTTCTGGCCAAAGTTTTCTGAGCCCATTCATTAAGTCGTGGCTTTTGCACAAACAGAAAGATTCAGTCTTGTACTCAAACATGCTGGAACACTCAGCCTTCTTGTTCCCATGATTGTGTAAAGGAGCAGATAAGTGGAGTTGTTGGGAGCGGGGGTTGCTGTGGTGGAGTTGTGTCATTGAATTACATACCAGCTACATGGCTGCCTATTACTGAGAAAGACATTCACTGTGGTAGAATTACAGTTTCTGTTCAGTGTAGCTGCAATCTGCTAGGCTGTGGTACTCAGTTTTGTAGGGGGGTTAGTTTATATTAAAAAGGGTACAGCATGGAAAAAATGCTGTACTCAGAAGTCATCTGAAATTTAATGATAAAACCTCATATTTGGGTCTTTGCAGTGCTTTCATTTTCTATTACGCTTCTAAGCAAAACCATCTTTTATTTTAATATTGTATTTTGTGCTTCTGAATTTCTTCCTTATCCTGTTAACCTGTGTGTGTGTGTTTTACTAAATAATCCCTGTCAAGCAGGACTATGTTGGAATAAGTTAGAGTTCTATTGAATTTGATAGCTGAGTTGTTAGCTCATTCAAAGCTTCAAACATTTTTGTTTACTTATTTTAAACAAAACTGTTTTCTATTTGACAGGTATCCTATAAGAAGGATGTGCAAGATACTCATAGATACACTGAAGTGCTGAACAGGCCAGACATAAAAATAGCAACTGAGATAACAAAAATAATAAGTGATGTATGTTCTTATATTACTCGACTTGTATTTTTTAGACAAGTTATTTTATTTATTCCAATTTCACTCAGATTGTTTAGAATGCTGCTGAAATTCTCAAATGTCTTAAGCAGAAAACCTGCAACCCCAAATCCATTAAGGGGATTTGATTAAAAAACCCCAAACAACTCCTTGCCAGGTATGTTAAAAAGTTACAGGTTTCTTCTGTTTTGATGTTGACAGTGTGACCTTTGCAACTATTGGTCATTGATCTAAAGACAACATAAGCCTTACTAAAGTTGATTTTGTTTCAGCTTTATTCATGATAACCAGTCTCAAAATAAGTAATTTGTTCGTATATTATACTGTGCTTCAGAAGACATACCAAGCCTTTTTCCACCTCGGTACAAGAGAAACTTGCATCCTAGGACTCCCCTTCCTCCTCCTGTCTCAGCCGGCAGTGACAGGGAAATGCAGTTCCCCACTGTCCTTCTGAGAGCTGTGCAAACACACTGCTTCTTGCATGGGGGCTCTCCTTCCCGAACACCCCTCTCAAATTCTTTGCCCTCCCACCATGACATCTGCTAATGGATAGGTCAAGGAGCAGTTGAGAAGCAGTAGTGTGTGATGCAATTTAATACTTTATTGGAGACAAGTCAAACAACATATATAAGTCCTGAGCCACGATTTGAAGTAACTGCTAATAGTTTAGTGTGAGACTGACTAGGCACTTATGGAGAGACAGTTTTAAGAGACTCGAGATTCACCTTTTGACTATTCAGAGTTTTCTGAAAACCAAGAACTTCTAGCAAGTCTCACGTCCAACACCCAAATTTGCTAACTGCTGTTCAAGCCCTCTTTGAGTTAGAGAGGCTTTGGGAATTTTATTTCTGTCAATCAGTCTGTTGTTACACTGTGTCCTTTCTGATTCACAGTGCCTGAGTAATGCAAGAAACCTATTTTAGGCAATTGGTAATTTAGTTTGTGATACCGCAAAGCACTATTGTTGATTCATCTGTGCTGTTTTCTAATGCATTGTGGAAAAAAATTGTAGGAATTTGCATGGGAGGCAGTTCAGCTGGAAAGATCATGTAACATCAACATTGCGGGACTAATTCCACTCTGTTACACCAATGCAACCTCACTGACATTGAGCAAGATTGCAGTGAAAGTGGAATTTGACCTTACATTTCGAAAAATCTGCTCCTCAGTCTAGTTTTGTTTCAAGACTGTTTTCAGCTGCTACAAATAATCTTGTGTAAGATGCAGACCCTGTAGTAAAATGCTGAGCTACTGTAACTCATTCTGCCTTGATTGGGAGAACAGTATTTCTCCGGCTTAAGCTATGCATTTGGTTAAAGTTGAATTTTGTGAATGCTGTGCATTGTGTTTTACAATAAATAAATACTATGTTGTTAAGGACCTGAAGCCTGAGAAGGGCTTTCTTCAGAGATGATTAGAACAGTAGTGTCAATGCAGATCACTAAATGAGACTTTTTCCACTAGTTTTAATGCTTACATTTCTCTTCATAAAACAAAAGCAAACAATTTAATAGTGATTTTTTTTTTTTTTTTTTTAAAGGCTGAGTACAAGAGAGGAAGGAGAGAGATGAATAAGGAGCCTGCTGTACTTGGAAGACCAGATTTTGAACATGCTAAAGGAGTTTCAAAACTGTTAAGCCAAGTAAGATTCTCTGTCATTTTACAATGACTTCATTCAGATATCTCATTCCCAGTAATGCAAGAAAATATTTAGATTTTTAGATGATTATCTCTAATTGCATGAAGATTATGTTCTCAAACTTTTCATATAGTATTGCAGTGACTGGTAAATTTAAGATTTTTAGGAAACAGAATATACATTTTAATGCAAAAATACAATGAACTTTGACTGTTACAGCTCGTCTTTAGTGGAGATGGTGTATATTTATACAGATTATCTAGGATTTCTAAAATATTAACTGTATGTCATTTAGAGGCAAATTTTGCTACTCATTCAGTTTGAGTGGAACCTTACCCTGTGATTAATCCCACTGAAGTAACTAGGGTCTTTTGTGTAACTGCTTGCTAATGTGAGTAATGGGATCTGAATTTAGCCTGACATGTAAACCACCCGCCTTCCCTCCCCCTGAAACCGAACCTTTTATGTCCTTCTTTCTGTTACATATTAACCTAAAAAAGAAAAAAAAAGGAGAAAAAAAGAGAAGAAAAATGGAGGGATTACTTTAGTCCATAACTAAAAGAAAGCTGAAAACACAAATATTCCCTCTTTTCCTCTTATGATCTTCTACTCATAAGATCTGTGCATAAGACTCTACTACAGATCAGCCTGACATCGTGAAAAGGGATTTTTGACTGCTGACCTGTTGGTTTTTTTCTTTGTTTCTTTTTTCTGGAGTAGTTCTTTATCAGTGCCTTGCATAATCCTAACTAGTAATCCTGTCAGGCTACACTTAGAGCTTTTGTAAACCCAGGAACAAATTCTGCCCTGCTGTAGGAGGAGAATAACACCCTTTGATAGGAGAAGGCCATGTCACCCTTTCCAGAACTAGATAAAACTCCCAACTCTAGTAGTGTATATACTAGAAAAGTCTGAAAACCAGTGTTGTGTAACAAATACTTGTGATTTGGCTAGATAACAAACATCTTTCATAGAACTAGGATAGAATGGAATAATGTGTTGTAGAGAACAAGCTGCAAAACAATCCAGTGTCTGTTTGCAAGAGGTTGAGCTCCTTTTGCTGTTGTCCTTGGATATCTGCTACATGATTTCCTGTTGCACACTGGACCATCATAACTTTGAAGCGTTAAAACTGCACAAAGGGAAAAAGAGGAAAATACATGGATTTTTTTATTGCTTTGTTAAAAATGTGTTCAGAATCAAAGTTAGTTTGTGTTTTCCAAATAGATTTCTTTCTTCCATTGTGTAATGGATCGTGTGCTCATTGCTTTGCTGATGAGCAAGTTTGCTAAGACATTCTTTTGTGTTTAGCATCCTGGAGGCTTGGCAGTCAACATGTATTTTCTAATAAGACCTGGGTGTCACTTATAGGAAAGGGAGCTGTCTGTCATTCAGCAAACACCTTCAGTGGTTTTTGAAAGGGTTCATATCCAAATTTAGTGTGTACTATTCTCTATTTCTACTCTAGCTGTCTACACACTTCTTTCCTTGCAGCCTATTTCAGAATCTATTAGGCTTGCAGCTGCTTGTCCTCACAAATGGGACCAAAGCAGATCACTTTCCAATGGCCCTCTCCATCTCACTAAGCCTGGTACCCTTGAGGTGGTGGCCAACAATCTCAACAATCAAAAACTACCAGCTGGATCATGGGGTCCTGCAGGCTGATGCTGAGCCAGCTGCATCATAGGCTCTATCAATGCACTTTTTATCTCATTTTTATTAGATGTTCTTTTCCTCTTGGACAATGTATGCTGCATCTGCAAAAGCTTTATAATAGAGTCTCTTCACTGCCAGGGACTGGGATGGCAGCAGTTCTACTTGAGATCCTTCTACAGAAGAAAGCATTTCGTGTGCAATTTTAACTTCTTTAGAGAGTCCAAATAGTGCAGAAAGTGTGGCAGAAAGAGAGGAGCAGTTGACAAGACGTGGCTTGCTTACAGTTTATTTGTAAAGAAGATTCTTACTAAACCTTGGTGGTCCTAACTCTGCAACCACTCGGCCTGGATCCAAGTTTTGGGATCCTTCCTTCTCTTGTCTTCTCCTCAGTCTACACTATTGTGGCTGCTTCCAGTGTGTGTGATGGATCACGTACTTTCAGAAAGGGAGGCATCGCTTCAGTCTGACACTCTGCTGTCAGCCATCTGCATGCAGCAGCATGAAGGCTGTAAATACCAGGCTGCTTTCAGTAGTGGGGTGGTGCACTCAGCGATTCCATACATCCTCTGAAGGGAAGGCACTGGCCATGAGTTGTCTAATGTTTTTATATATTATTTGAATCATTATAACACTTAGACACACTGATCATAAATCAAGAGCACAGAAAAATGAAGATGACCCCTGTGTGCAAAGAGCAGGGTGGTGGGGCAGGATGAGGAATGCACCTGTGCTGTAGGAGAGGAAGAGCCCTAAATATGGGTCAGTCATGTCAGTCCTCTTCATGCAAGGATCATGAAGCAGGCTTGTAACAATTGCAAGATTTTAAAAAAAATAATAAAGTTAACGATCCTTTTATTGTCTCCAGACTTTCTGTCTTTTAGGGTTTCCATTTGTTACTGAGCAAATGGGAGCATTTTAAACTTTCTGTGCTGAAAGTTGATAATCTCCCTTAATAGCATGAATCTATAAGCTGTGACATACAGAGAATTATTAGTTATTTGACCCTCACAGTAAATTTGCAAAGTTGACAATTCTGATGGATGTGATGGGAAGAGAAGATGATAACATGTTTTAATGTGGTGCATATGGGTAGGTAATTTAGGGAGTATAGAGAACAGGAGCAAGAAGAGGTCAGGCAGTGTGGGTGTAACGAAGGGAGAAAGCAATCAAGGCAAGCAGGAAGGCAAACAAAGTGGAGAAAATAGTGTTAATGTTTGACTGGCACTCAAGGATCTACAAAATCCGTGTACCCCCTCTCGCTTTTTCTTTTTTTCTCCTTTTTTTTTTTTTTTTAAATTTAACAAAGCTTTTGACAACAGCAGCAGCAAAAATAATAGCTTCCAGGACTAGTGTATTTACCCACAGCACGTGGTAACCCCTTTTTGTTGATTTTAAACCAAATTTAAAACAGAACCTATGTTAGCCCTTGTGAAAACACGAAGCTTGTCAATTTGCTGAATGTACCTTGTATAATTTGGGTTACTTTTTATATTTTTTGTAAAAAACAAGCTCTTGTTTATGTCTTCTTTGTGTTTTCTAATGCACTTTGTTCGCTTTTTTCAAAGAGCTGCTGATACAAAGTATTCCCCTTATAGTGTTCAGTAAT
Source organism: Athene cunicularia (assembly GCF_003259725.1). Classification (NCBI taxonomy): domain Eukaryota; kingdom Metazoa; phylum Chordata; class Aves; order Strigiformes; family Strigidae; genus Athene; species Athene cunicularia. The sequence goes on along the minus strand of NW_020799095.1, from coordinate 32,775,121 downwards.
TGGTTTTATGATGAATAATTTTGGATGTTCAGTTTAATGCTGGATCTGGTGCTTATTGTTTCAGGCATAAAATTGTTAGATGTTGAATGTTTTTCAAAACGTACCTTCTCTGACATTGTCAGTAACAACACAAAGAGTCTAGCATTTTCTCAGTCTTTCTTTGCTTTAAACTCTCCTAGTGCTTTCAGCAACCAATATAATAATTTAGCTATTTGTTTATGTTGCATTTCCTTCAATAACTGTGTGCTCTCACAGGTTTTTCATTTTTTAAAAAATATGTTTTCGTATGGCTAGGAGGAAATGCTTTAGCTGCAAGTGTCTGCTTCATCCTGGGATCCCAGTGGTTGAATGATTCAATTTTTGTAGTTTCTTTGTAAATCTGAACAGTGGGGTGATGTCATCCACTTCTGAAACTGAACACTCCCTGTGTGAACAGCTTTGAACTACAGATTTGATTTAGGAATGTTGCTGCAAAGCTTCAAAAGACACTGCTCTGTCCAGCTGCAATTCTGACTTTTATAGGTTTTGTGCAAGGCCAATAAGAAGTTTGTTTATCCAGGCCTTATTTAATTCCAGTTTGGTTTTTTTCAGGGATGTTGTTGTGTTAAAAGCCTACAAAGTCTGATCTTTCTTCAGCAACAATTAGAGAGCAGCCTTCACACATTTCTTTTAAATTAACCCCTACTACATACTCTCTAAAAAAATAAACAGCCTTAAGACTTTAATTAAGGTGGTAAATAAGTAGCCATCCTTTTAAACTAATGATGAAATCTGTAGATAAGCTTCTACTAACAACTGTCATTTCTACTCCCACTTTTTGTTTGCTCTTCCACCATGTTACAGCATTGCTCAGACTTCCCCCCTTCAGATGTTTTAGAAATCACTGATGAAGTATTTTTCTGCCTTGTTTTTAATCAGAACCCTTTCTCTCAGGCGTATTTTTCCTCTTTAAACTGCATTCATAACTTTCTCCTGTTCAAAAGCAGGATAAATACAGTGTGTGTTACTTCACAGTGACTCATCCATGGGTTTGCTTGTCTCTCTTCTCCCTCTCCCACCCCACGCTCTCCTTCAAAAGGGAGAAAGAAACAGGAAAATACTGATAAAAGAGAAAGTGAATGCATGTGTAGCTTTCAATGGGACCAATCCCCTATGACAAGTCAGAGTTAAATTACTGCTGGAAGTGCTCTTGAGATACTGCCAGGGTCATCTGATATTATTGTGAGGCCTCAATTTTGCCCCAGAGCGACATGTGCAGTGGTGTTGGGGAGGAGAGCAAAGGCAATAGGCAGAGCAGCCAGACGAGGCAGGGCCTAGAGGTATCAAGACATCCCTCACTGCAGCAGGAATGTTTGCAGTCAGATTGGTGGGACTTTCATGCACACTGGCATTAGGACGCAGCCCTGTGAAAACTGGGTTCTCTGGCTTCCCCTCTTTCCTTCAGTAGCAGTGATGTGATCTGAAGTGACACTAAAGAGGATTTATTACTGGAATCTCTAGATTGAATCGTATTGCTAAAAAAATTCTTTTAAAAAAAGGCATGAAATGACTGCAGCTGGAAGATGGCAGGCCAGTTGTGAGGCGAGGTCCCTTTGGCACTGACGCTTTCACACTTAACAAGAATATCAGGGACCATGGTGTGCATTCCATCTGCATGCACAGTTTGTGGCCATTTATTGGCTGGGCAGAAGACAGTCTGCAGTAGTAGGATACTTAAAAGTCTTGTGCACGATGTTGGTATGATGTGAGTTGATGCCCAAGGAGTAAAAGACAATTTTGTTCACCATGCTGACTTGATCCCTGGTTTTGGAGGCTTTGTGAATCATGTATTCCAGCACTGCCTGATTTTTATTAGAAGGCAAGTTGTGGATTCACCTTTTAAAAGAGAAAAGCCCTCTGATTTATTCCTTCACTGCTTGTACAGAATGTGGATTTGCCTTTGATAAAGGCAGTGTCTTTGTATTCAGATACATGCTTTTGCACTTGATGCACAGCCAAGGCAAATATCAAACAATATGAACCAGATGAATCTACCAGAAGGCAGTAGATACTTTTTTCTAGAGTTAGTGTGAAAGATATGAAGTTCATCATGTGTTCAGATAAAGTTTCTCTTTAAAAGTAACAATGTTTTAGAATTCCCTTCCTTTGAAAAGTTAACATAAGTTCTGGAATCATAATGTAGTTCTTGAGCATATATGGTTAGTTTCTGTTTGGGTGGCTTAGTTTTGGTTTCTTGTTATCCTGATCAATGAGATAGCGGGCATCGTGGCTAAACATAACAAGGTTGTATAAGCTAAACCATGTTGAGAGTCTTTTGAGGCAAGGAGGAACTAAAAAAGAAAAAGAAAATTCTTCCCACAACTAAAGCTGAGAAAAAAAAATTTGAAGGATATTGTTTGAGGTGGTTTAACCACTTTATTAGACATTCATGGGGGAACAGAGAAAAAAGGAATAAAGGAAAAAGCCGTGTATTTATTTAATGCAGAGCGTGGTAAATTATAATGGATGTTGCATAGGCTCAGATATCAGGTGTCTGACTAACAGTCATGAAAGCAGCATAATTCAGAGTGAACTTTATTCTCCTCCATTATGCCCAGCTGTTAGAAAGAAGCAAGGCATGTGTGCAGTCTCCAGATGTTTGATGATCATGCACACCAAAGGGGGAAAAGGAGGGAGATTTACTGTTTTTTTGATTTCATCTTTTCAGATTCTGAATTCAGTTCTTTAGCATGTTCTATGGAATTTTTGTGATTTATCTACTTTTAATGCCATTGCCTCAACATTTATATATTGCTTATTTCATCTTACATGTTTTGTCATTCCTCCTTTTTCTTTTGAACAAGAAGAAAAGAGAGTGAAAGTGATGGCAGACAGTCATTTAATTATGCTTTCTAACACTGTAATGAGGTGGGCATTGTCCTCCAGAAGGGACTGTACTACAGAGAGATTCCTTGGGGTCTCATGGGACATTATTGGCAGAATTAAAAATAGCCCTGGGGGCTCTGGTAGCAGCCTAGCACAGTGAGTGTGACGCATGGAACTGGTGGTGGTAAGATGGCCAAGTGGGAAGTTTGATTCTGACTTCCCACTTACAAGTGGTTGAAAAATTCACAAGTGATTAATTTTATAAGTTTTACAATTTATTCATTTTATAAATATGTTTTTATTAAAATGCATTTTTAATCTCAATTATGAATTGAATGATTCTCTGTGAGTAGATTATTATTAGTAGTCAAACTTCTGGTTTATTTGATTACTCAGGTGAGTCATATGGTTTTGTTTCTGTTTCCTTTTTATAAATCCTTCAGCATCAGTAATTGCATGTGACAATCTTAAAAATGTTTTTTTATTTTAGTAAAATTCAGATACATAAAAATTACTTTGAAACGAGCAAAAGACAGTCACAGGTGTGGCTAAACTGAGCTTCTTTAAACATCTTAATTGTTTAAAGATTTACGGATAAGACAATTGCCTTTAATAAGCTCCTTTGTAGTCTGAATTCTCTGTGCCTTCTGTAAGTGCTACATGTTAATATTAGAAATGTTTGTTCTGGTGGAAGGTGAAATACAAAGAGCAGTTCAGTAAGGAAATGAAGAGCCACCAGTACAATCCTCTTGACACTGCTTCCTTCAAGCAAGCACAGATTGCATCCACCTTGGCAAGTGATGTAAGTGAATTTGCTTTGTATTTTATATGCATTTACATTCTGAAAAACCTAACATTTGTTCTCAAGCAGAATTTCTTTTTCCATCTTACAAATTACTCTGAGTAGCAGTCTCTGCTATACAGTGTGTCTGTATAGCAGGTACAGCATGTTGTCCATTTATTCCTTTGCTCTGATAAAGCCCTTCTCCAAGGGCCTGTAGAGTTTTTCATAATTTATCTTGCTTAACTTTGTGTGTCAAAAGGTGTGACTGCTTCCTCTTAGATAATCACTTGGTACTCGGTCCCTTTGTATTCAGGAAAGAAACAAACTTGTCTAGAGGGCAATTCTTCAGACCTGTTGTAGATGCCTGTCTTTAGAGGAGCAGAGTGCTGGCATCTTTCCAGTGGTTGTAGAAGGAGGTTGCATTAGCAGCTCAGATGTAGATGTCTGTTTTTAGACTTCTGCCAGCTGATCTTCTGAATGTTTTCACAAAGTACAGCAGTCACTAGATTCAGCAATGGGTGCCTGCTGCTGGAGCCAGATTGGATAAAAACATCTATATCAAGTGATAATACTGTTGGGATGATATATTTAACAGTGTGTCTGATGCTAAAAATGTGAGCTCTTCTTTAGGCTGTGATCCCAGATAGCCAAGAGACAAGCCTGTATTCTGTAGTACCCGTGTTTCCAAAATGTGAAACAGGAGAGGCCGGCTCTGGGAAGGGTCCAACAGAATATGTAATTGTTTTCAAAATCTTAAATGTTTAGTAAAAATTCATTGAAGTAATTATTATTTTAAGAGATATGCAAATTGAGTATTGCATTGTTGATTTGAAGTCCACCTAAATCAGTGAAGAACATGATACATATGTGGAGGTGATTGAAGGTATTGGTTTAAAAGATTTGTCATCCAAGACAGGTAAGGTGGCTGGTTTTCTTCCTGTAAAGATGGGCATCCAGCAATAAGTTGTATGGAAAATGCTACTACAGTCTGATAGGAACTTATGTTTTACTACTGCATTAAGTTATTAATCTTTTGCCTTAGGTGACTGTATTACTTATCTTTGCTGAAAGTTATCTGTATTAAATAAACCCAGGAGCACTTCCCTTTAACTGTTTTATATACAACTTTTTTATTTGGACAGTTAGTGTAATTCCTGAATCAAGAGAAAAAGAGCAAGAATCAAGAGTGTTTAAAATGAGTAAACTCAAAGTATTGAGGAAGATGCTCTTGATTTAAGATTTTTGAGGGTGGGAAGGAAAAAGAAAAGGAAATAAAAGAAGTAATAATGATTCCTTTCTAGTCTGAAAAGTCATACAAGGTGTGATTTTGTTATGTGTCCTTTTTGAGAAGTTTGAGTAGTTCCCAAATACTTGTAGAATGTATCAGTAGAATGAATCCTTGTTTCATTTTCCTCCAAATAATAGTAAATGACCACCATCTAGTGGCTGGTAGAGATTGTTCAGGCAAGCACTTAATGCTTTCTGTTTCTGGACGGCCCCACTGTAATATGAAGTTGTGAATTATTTCGTTAATCTTTATTTTACATAACCTGAATTCTCTTTCTAGGTGAATTACAAGAAAGATTTGGAAAGCCTACATGATCCAGCCTCTGACCTACCAAACCTGCTGTATTTAAACCATGCTTTAAATATCAGCAAAATGCATAGCAATGTAAGTTGCCTTTATAAGAATGATCTGAAAAATATATGTTGTAAGGAATGTAGTACGTATAGTCACTGTAGAATGCATGGTTTCATATATAGTAGACTGTGGTGTTATAGCCATAGTAGTTGGGGGATGTAGTGAAAAAAAAAAAAAGAGGGGCTTTTAGGGAGAGATCTTTTGGTTATTAGAACAACTAATATACCGGGTAAGAATCACAGACTTCTGGTACTTGAACCATTTCTTCTTATGTGTCTGAAACCTTGCCTGTTTTTTCCTTTGTTGATCTAAGATACTTCTTTCCTCGCAAATCTCTTTTTGCCTAAGATCTTACTTTTTGCTTTCATCTGCAAGTCTCACAGAAGTGACCATTATGCTAGATTAATATTTGAACTTCTGCCGTAAACAGCCTCTTGAGTGCTAGCTTCCCTTAGAGCTTCTCTGTCTAAACCTTTTTTTCCCCTTTCCTAAATGCCTGAGGCTTCCTACTTTGAATCAAGTAATGGACCCATACTCCATTCTGCCAAATAACAAGACATGCCCCTTGATGGGGCTGGTAGTCTGACATAGGATAGTGATGGGGTTTGAAACAGGGAGGAAGAAGTAGGAAACCCCTGGCTTCTGTACTGCTGGAGCTTCTTCCTTCCCAGTTGAAGAGCACCTATGCTACCTGCGCAGTGCTTGTAGGCTGGTTAGCTGCATTTGTCATCTTCACTCCAGAAACCACAGAAGGGCTGCACAAGTGCTGTGGAAAGGCATGAGTGGGTGGTATTGGAAAAGAAGGTTGTTAATGGTTGGCAGGAGGTGAGCAGTTTAACACAAAGGGTTGGCCCTAACAACTGGGTCATCTTCTGAGTCAGTGCTTGCTTATGGAAGCTTATGTCTAAAATAAATAATCCAGCCTTTCCATCTTGACTTGATTTTTGTGTTGTTTGGTGAATTGAAACTTGGTTTTGATCTGTCTCATTCAAATTTGTGAAGCTAACACTGACTATCCCCTGTTGTATGGGTAATAAAGGAGTTGATAGCTTTTACTTACTTCATTCTTCATGTGCATTTTGGCCTAATTCTTATTTCCTTCAGTGTAAGGTAAGATTAGCATTCTTTTTTTCTGATTAAATGAAAACCTTCAAAATGAACTTCATCAGTTCATCATTTTATCTGTAATGAGATAGAAACCTGGACTGTCCCTTAAGGCAGCTCACTTCTTGCAAAATTAATTTCTTTCTGTTGCCCAGGAAGTGTTGATTCATATTGTCTATGCCCTCTTCTGAAGACTCTGTAAATACTGTCGTTGATTTTTGTATTGTCTAGATGCTGGTGGATATTTTTTCTTGCTGTGAGCAGCAAGAAGAATGCTTTGCCAGTCCCCGAGGTCTCCACTAGCTATTTGTCTTCTACAGGAATCCCATTTTCAAAATCCATCTCAGATTTGAACTCCCCCTGTCATTTCTCTTCTTTGTGTTCTCCTCCTCTCTCCACAGCTCATACCAAATCTTTCTTGAAGTCTGCTTCCACTGTATGAAAGTCTTCCTCACTGTACTGTTAACTGATTTACAGAGACTGATCGTATGGTCTGTTTTTTTTCCCCTCTGAAACACTGAACTTCTTGCTGATTGCCCAGCTTTGCTGTTTCCCTGCAGTATACCTTTCTCTCTTGAACTTTATGTTTCTCTTCATCTTTTGCATAAGATAGCTATACCTGACCTGTTGTGGCATATTGGAACCTGTATGGTTAATTAAACTCATAAACTAATATGGTTGATTGAATTGTTTTGCTGATTGACCTAGCATGTTAAAGTGTGTGCAACTTTATGAAAAAAAAATACTATAATATTAATGCAAAGCTGTGATACAAGTCAGCTTCCATGGGAATAAATTGCAACAGTTAAGATGAAACCTTGATGGGCATGTTTGGACACAAACAGATTGATTTTGACAGGTTGAACTCGTCCTATTTTCATTAATTTTATGAAGGAGAGAGTTCACAAGGTGGAACTTTCCCTTCATATGTTATACATGTAAGTCTCTCATGAACTATGGAGACAAAAAATTTCAAACTTTGATATTTGTACAGCAGCTAGTTTTTTGTTTTGTGCATTGTAAATCTGCTCCTATTGTAGAGACTTTGAGATGCTAATGAACTACAGGCTAAAAAAAAGGGAACTTAGATGTGTTTCATTTTATGGAACAGGGTGAATAAATAGGATTTAAGAGACTCAATTTGGTGCCTGTAGTTAGTGTACTAAAAGGCTATGAGATTTAGCTCGTTTGATTTTATAAGATTATTTTTAAAATGTAGTTCTATTAGTTGAGGAATGGACTAAAAGTATGAAATCAGTATCTGTAGATAGTTTTCATTTGTTTTCACTACAGAAGTGATTTTGCTATGTGACATTTATAATGATTTCCACTAGGAGGCAAAGTCAGACCATCATATGTGTTCGTTTGCACTTCAACTACAAACAATAATGTTTATTTTCTAGTGAACATAAACATTTGACTATTGGATGAGCAGGACAAGCATTTTCTTGAGGAATATACAAACGCTATTTTTTATCATGTCCTTTTTTTCATTTCATCACAATATTTTAATTTCAAATTTGACAGTAGAACTTCCGAGTTTCGAGGCCCAAAATGCAGTTTCTTTTATGCTTTCTCCCATATTTATTTTAAATTGTATTTAAATTGCAGAACCTTCTGGATTTTGTTTGTTAAAACATTCTTGGATATTTTTTGTTTCAGTATGAATATAAGAAGTCATTTAAGCAAAGCAAGGGCTTCTATCATTTCACCCTGGATACAGCTGAACAAATCCATCACAAAGAAAATGCAGTGCTTCAAAGTCGGGTATACGCAATCATAAATACATTTTGCAAAGAGTAAAATGAAGCATTCTAACAGTGATTAAATCAAGCACAAAACTGCATGACAGATTACAGTGATGTGCAGTGCATATTCAATCAGAAGCACCCCATGAGGAGAAGGAGAGTATTCTTGCAGGACCCAAACCTAGTGCAGAAGCCTGACAAGGAAAGAGATTTGTAACACTTTTCTCAAATAGAGATATCACTATTTTTGAGGAGACAAATAAATTAAAATGACATTACTCGTTCTCAATATCATACTTTGATTTGTAGCTATTTGCTTTCCTTTATGGCTTGTATAGAATATTCATCATACCCCACACTGATTGAGATAAGTAATGTGTTTGCCCATCTTAATCAAAAGAGTGTGAATGAGTGAGTTCAGAAGGCTTGTCTGGGTTTCAAAGCAAGCATATTTGCTTTTTAAATTAGCATAAAGTTATGCTTTGGTGTCTTAACCCTCTGTCCTTCACTGTGATTTTGCTGATAGCTTTAAGGTCTGTAGCTGTGAGAGGAATGTTGGTGCAAGACCACACCCTACTGAGGCCATAGTTTTTCTTCCCTTTTCCCTCCTACAGATACAAACAAGAGTGCATTTCACCATGGTGCTCCTGAGCCTGAAGGAGAGAGACCTGTGGGGCCTGGCTGTGAAACAGATTTTGTTGTTACAGTAACTGTGTTGTTTAATGGAAACATGACAGGGGATCCTATTGTAAAGCTGCCAACTGTTCAGACATAGGTTATTCAGCCAAAATCATGCAATTAGTTTAAGAATTGTGATTGATGTGCCTCACTCCTGATGTCTTCAAAGTCCACCATTTTTAGGTCTGACAGTTTGAAGCAAAGGAATAAAGACAGTTTCCTTGTCTACCTGCCCTATTGCTCCAATGGGTTAAATTTGGGAGGAGTCTTCCAAGTCAAAACCTCTAAGGAGTATGGCTAAGATAGCGTATGTCTGTTGCTGTGGCAAGCAACCAGATCTCTCAGCTGTTAACAGCCTTTATTTTCATTTTCCTAGGTCAAGTACAAAGAGAATTATGAAAAATCTAAAGGCAGATCAATGCTGGAGTTTGTGGATACACCAATGTATCAAGTTTCAAAGGAGGCTCAAAAGATGCAAAGTGAGGTTAGTAAAAATGTGTGCTTGAACTAGTAAAATTTATTATCAACAGAGAAGCTAACGGGCATCTTGTGCTCAGGTTAAGAAAACATATGAAGCAGATCATAAAGGTTTTATGAGTTGAGGATGTGGTAGAATTAGTACTGAGTAGTTCTCTTTGCTATTCTGTAGCTCAGTTCTTCAACTTTGTTTTTCTCATAAGGACATTGGTGCTAACACTAGACAGAGATTGTATGTAATGTCATTTAATTGAGAAGAAGGTCAAGAAATCATCTAAATTGGAGATTACTAACTTTTTTACCTTTTGCCTTTAATTCCATCTTTAATGAGGGAGGGTTCTCAGGTGGAAGCGAGTGAAGCTGCAAAGCTTCACTGTGAGTTAACTGAAGTGTGCTCTTGCCCATTCAGCTTGGGGAGCTTAATAAGGGGGAAGGACTGCTCCCAGGCTCCAGAACAGCACTAGCTGTCCTATCTCAGCCCATATTTTTGTAACTTTTTATTAAAAACTTCCAGTGGTGGTGATTTCGTGACCTCCCAGGCAGTCTAGTTCAGTACTTCACCATCCATCCCAAGAGAGAGTATTTCCCTGTGTCTCCCTTGCTACAGTTTGATTCTATTATTTTTGCTGTGTCATGAAAACCAGATGATTTAATCCTCTTGGTAGAAGCTTCCTTGTCTTTAAAATCGTTACCTTGTGTGCCATTTGTTTTCTCTTTTCTCTACCAAGCAAACTGTTTCTTTCGTAGGTCAGGTTAAACATTCTCTTTGAAATATCATACATATGTATTTTTGTCTAAATGGTGTGTGTCTTGTACAGATAATCCAGGTAATTAAATGAGTAATAAAGTTGCTTATTAATGTGATGACTGATTTATGGCATAGCTCACTTCTGGCTCTGTTCATAATGTTCTTTCTGAAATATGATTGGAAATGCACATGCATGTACCACTAATTGTTGTTTTTGCTTCAGTAGAAAATATATCGCAAAGATTTTGAAGAAGGGATCAAGGGAAGACCAACAATGGATTTAGACAAGACCCCAGAGTTTTTGCATATAAAACAAGTCACTAACCTTCTGAAAGAGGTAGAGGATTTTTTTTTTTTTTTAGAGTTGTAAATGAACAATAAGCAGTATCACTACAAGCTATTGAGTTGTGAACAATTTACCATTAACTTGGTAGCTAAATACAAAAGTGACTTCATGAGTAAAAATTGCTGCATGTCATTTTATATTTTGGATAGTCCTGTAGTAAGAATAGATACTTTTTGAAGTTTCCTTATGAACATAAGGAAATGATAGCTCAGCACTCCTGAACCAGAAAAAAAGGAGTTAAATGAACAAATCAGATGACTCCTTAGAAAATGGTGTGTTGGCAGGACATTCCATCTGAGGGCCTCAGTTCTGGAATTTGATCCTCCCTTGGGCTCAAATAGCCTAAATTTGGTGACGTTCCAGACTTGCTGCAAAAGACATCTGTTTGATAGGGTTTTGGAGAGGGGCTAGAGTTTTCTTTTCAGATAGATGAAGGGGTGGAAAGGAGGATTTCTGTTGGTGTCCAGATGGCAGTACTTCCTTTTGAGTGATAATTTCAGGTTTATGATAGTCTGTTGTGATTATATGGTTGCCTTGAGCTGTGTATATTCACTTTTAACTAATACAGTTGAAATAATAATCTGTCATACATGTTATTGATGAAAATAAAGAAGAACGAAATTCCATAATATAGCTGTGATATTCATAGACTAAGCAAATTTTGTTAGAATGTGCAAGTTTTCTGTATTCCCATTGTTTCTTTAAGATTTGTCCAATGTTCTTCACTTGTATGTGGCATTATAATTTAAATAACTTTTTTTTCATAAATGAGAATCCTTCTATCTTTAGTCTTTTTATATTGTTACTCAAAACTGATTTTATGTTAGGTTTTGAATACTGGTTGGGTCTGTAGGTTAGGCTTACTGTTTGTCCAAATTTAGAAGTAAATGTGTCAGCAAAATTCACAGTTGGAAATATCAGTGCTGCTTGATATCCTCTATTTGAATTTGGGAATCAACAGTACCTTGTTTATATTTATTGTATTAAGAATTGATGTTTTTGCTGTGGCCCAGATGAATGAATTGAGGTTGCTAGAATTAAAAACCCTTGAGCCTTGTTTCTTTCCTTGTTCTTAAACAACTTACCCCAGTTTATGCTAGATCTCATATGGGTAAAGAAAATATTTTCTTTTTGGATATTTCTTTATTATTCATCCTCTAATTAATATTTTTTTCCAATAAGCCTGTCTGTCAGGTAGAAAAGTCTGAAGCTAGGTCTAGTTTGTGCAGTAGCATTCTGTGTGTGCATGTCCCATGTATGCCTACTGACTGGGGAAAAATGCAAATGCTTGCATTTCATTGAGTTAATCTTTCTGCACTCTGGATATCCACAGAAGTGGTTAGTGCATGCCTAGTTGCCGGTGTGCTGTAAATGTTAATCTTCGAAAATTTTGGTGTAACTTCCCTGTATAGTACTACATATGTTAAAATATTCCCTAATTCTTACCTCCTCAAGTTCTATGACTCATTAGTTAAGGAGTAAACCATGCTTGTAAGCCAGAGGGGAAGAATATGAGACAATGGAAATGGTATTTTAATGCATAACTGCATGAATTTCATGTGATTTTTATATCCACATTCAAGGAACAGATTCCAAAACCAAAGGCTACATAGGTCAAATTAATCATTATCTTTCAAGATTTAGCAAAGCGATATATTTTTTCACAGTCAAGGATGTAGCTCAGTATTTTTGCCTGAAGGTTCATAATAAACTTTAGATAGATACTGCATGAAACAAGGAGAACCTGGAGTTATTACCAAAAGAATTAATTGGTGTCAGCTGTGTTCCAGCTTATTCTGTTGCTTTCCCACTGTAGAGAATTCTGCAAATATTTCGCGTAACAGTAAGATTAACTTTCTTCTCTGGAACCACATTCACAATATAGCTGAATTTAATATTTCTAAATTAATTAATAGAAGTTGCTTCTTGCTTGTTGTAGGACATGCTGCTCATGATGAAGTGTCTTTAAAAATACGTGGTTTCCTTTTGTTTAAATAATGAGCTTATACAGAGACAAAGGTGCTCACTGCCACTTATGAAATTAATATGTAATTAGGAGTATTAATTCATGTCTGCATAAATCCTTCTAAAAATAATTTCTTAATTTTGTTCTAGTTTCTTTGCTTAAAAAAGGCTAAACCACACCTGAAGATGGGAAGAGCAATTAAAAATCCTTACAAAACTTAAAGTATCTTGAACTTCAGTAGGCTTACATCAGCACTCTATGAATTGGGAAGATGAAAAAGAGCCAAATGTCCATGGGCATGCTTTTAATTTTATACCAAACATTTGAGTACTCTGGAGGCTGCAGTTGCTAAATGTTGATATATCATATCATATCAGTGCAGCATCAAGGGCACAGAAGTGATATGGTAGGAATATTGCTTCTACATTCTAATTTATCAACCAGTCATTTTAACAGATCTTAGTATAGTGTTCAGGACATCCATCCTGATTGTGATGCCATTAGTGATGAACAGAGGTAAAAACTGCAGCACAGCATATATTGGTCTGTAAAAGCAAATGCTACTGCAGTTAAAATATCTGTAGAGAGGCAGCTGAGGCCCCTAAACAGTGTGCTAGCGCTGTAGAGCACAACAGGAAAATACATTACTACATTAAAACCTTTTAACTTTTTCAACATTGTACCTTTTGATAATTTCTAATTCTATTTTAACTCTGAAACCTCTACTTCAGCTAATTCATATTTCGTAGAAATTTCAAAGAGACCCTTCAGACATTTAATAAGTGGCATTTCTTTTCAGGATCTTGCATACAATATTAAGTGGAGAAATCTCTCTTTTTTAATCCTTAGAAAGAGTATAGAAAAGATTTGGAAGAATGGATGAAAGGAAAAGGAATGACAGTGTTTGAAGATACACCAGATTTGATTAGAGTGAAAAATGCAGCTCAGATATTAAATGAGGTATGTTATTCTAGTCAAGGTTGTTGATGTCACAGAAAGTTCACTCTGTTATACTTGACTGAAAATACTCTGTTTTTTTTAAAACATAATCTACAGTGGAATATGTTAGTATTGAAACTAAGGCTATTTCTGTTTTGCTTTAAGAATATAGAAAAGCTCTGAAAAAAACCCAACTTACAACAAATATTTCAGATTTTCAGGGAATTAAAAGGTCAGTGGAAATTGTTAAGTGGGGTCATTAGGTACAGAACTTAAAACTGGATTCATTTTTCCATATTTGTTCAGCTAGTGTAATTAATACTGTAATGGAAAGAGTTAAATGTTACTGGACTTGTAAAGAAAAGTCAATTTAATAATTCGGAACTCTTTTGAATCACATACTTGCTATCTAAAAATAAATGTTGGTAACGACTGCAAAGCATCTTGGGAAGATCTTTTATCCAGACAAACTATTCTACTTGTGAAAACCTTTTTCCAAAAGTAGAGTTGCTCCTGAAGAAATGTTTTTTTTTGAGCTTGTGGTTTATCCAATGCAAACAGACAGGTGGAGGCTCCTTCCAGAGTATATTTTTAGAACTGAGCTTTGGTGTTACCTGTGTCAGTCCAAGTTGCTCTGAAGGTTATGTGGGATCACATAAGTGTGCAACCTACTCTCATTTAAGGGCTGGGAGCAGAACTGTAAGACTCCTTGATCTGTGTACTTTTTCTTCAAGACCCACCTGTGGAACTCGTGTGCTTGGCAAACCTGTGTGCTTAGCAGAGCTGCAAGCTGCGATGCTGGCACAGCTGCAGCTCCTGTGGATGAGCTTGCACAGGCTGCCTGGGAAGCAGCAGTGGGGCTGGATGGTGTGGGGAAGGAGGAGGGAAGGCAAAGCTGATGCTACACTTAATGCCTTCGGGAGTCATTCTTTCAGACTAATATATTTATTTTATATATTTTATATTCATTTAATGTGTGTGTGTGTATATATATATATATATATGTATTTATGTTTATTTGCACACATCATAGCCATAAGAACCAGAGGGAATGCCATGCATAGGGCCAATCTGACCACTGTAAACAAGTGCAGAAATATATAGCTGTAACTCCCAGGATTCTTCTCTTTGGTGTTTTACACAATATGAAGCTGGGAGGAGACGTCTGCCATTCCACCTTTAGCAGAGAGGAAGTGAGGGATGATGTCTTCTCACAGGTTAACTTACACTTTGTGCAAAAACCTGTGGTTTGTTAAGAAGGGAGTTGTTTTATCACATTTATTTCTGCATCAGTGAGACAGAGATGGAAGACTGAAAGACATTTTGCTCTTGTTCTTGTAAGTGATCAGAAGGATATTTTTGTTCTTCGTTCTAACTAATGTTCAACCTAAGAAATAATTAACAAGAGAAGTAAGAATTTTTAAAATTATATGCACGTATTTGGAAAAAACCCCACACCTGTTTTCCACAGGCAGAGATAAACTAGAATAGAAAAAGAGTGATTACTACTATAGTAGCAGAAAGAGCACTGGCTGAGAATCTTTTAATTTTTTATTAAATAGAAAAAAGTACAACTATTGTATACAGTATTTCAGTATTACATTTTAATATAATTTGCTGATGAACAAGAAATATATCCTTGCTTGGAAAAGCTGAAGATGAAATATTCATTTTGTTTTCTGGTTATTGGTTATTTATAATTTATGCTGCGAGAAAAAAGCAGCAATCACGGATGAGTACTGCCACTTGCCTGATGGCTGTGGTTCAGGAAAGACCTATTAAATGAATAAATTACAACTTCCTGCTCTGCAAGTTCACTGGAAACAATTCTATGTGGTATTAAATTTCTAACATGTAGTCTTTTCATAAATAAAATATCTTCTTAAAAGTAAAATGTGTTTCACTTAGGCTGGCGCTGGCACCAAGTACCAGCTTATTACACTATGTTCTGCAGAGCTAAATTTCCCCTTTACTTTAGAGGATAATTGTAACAAGCTGTCTGGACTGATTTCCCCTCACCCTCTGCCAAATTAAAAATTCAGTGGTAGAGTTTTGTACATTCAGTGACTATCTCCTGAAGTTTTTCTCCTGTCATTTGTTGTGTGTTTTCCTGGCAAAAGATTGCCCCAGGTCTTGAGAGTTGTGACTCCTGAGATTTTTGATTGACTCTAAATTTTAAAAATTAGATCTCTTTAAGACTGGATCTCTTGTGCAAAAATCTACCTGTAACTCTCCGGCTATTGTGACTATAATATATGAAGTTTCATCTTCACAGAAACAATACAAAAAAGACCTGGAAACGGAAATTAAAGGAAAGGGCATGCAAGTTGGTCCAGATACTCCTGAGATAAGACGAGCCAAGAAAGCTTCTGAAATTGCAAGCACGGTCAGTATGGTACCTGATACAAGCTTTCCATTTGACAGAACGCAAAAAATTATTGTCAGTGAGAATTCCAGGTCATGACCAATTTAGGCAGTAGCAATACCACAACTTTCACCAGATACTTAATCCGTTGAGATGCATAGAGTATAAAAGGTGCAAAATCAGCATATGGGGGAGTGTTAAGACTTCCCAGAACTTTGATGTTTCTGTCATCTTTTGCAGGTTGTGCTTGTTCCTCATGAACCATGCCTGGCCTGGGCTGTGTTCAGTACCTGTGGGCCCTACTGCTTTTAGATCTAAATAGCTGCTTGTTTAGTTAGGGAAAAATGATAAACAGAGTTAGAGAGATGCTAAAGCCTTATGACCCCAGTCTTGCAAAGCACAGCTGAGGGAGAAAGTCCTGTTTACACGTGTCTGCCAAAGCTGCAAAGGCAGGTAGATGTGAAAGGCTGCATCAGATTTTAAGTAAGCAGATTTTTAACTGTTCAGCAGCTGTAGCGTAGTTATCTCATAGATAGATAGTACAAAGCTAATGCTGTTGGATCAAACGTTATTAGGTGTTTTAAGAATGATCAATGGAATCACGCAAAGTAGGAACAATTTAATAATTTGGCTGTCAGACATGTGAGTATTTTCAATGTTATCCTTTTCAGAAAGAATACAAGAAAGACTTGGAGAATGAAATTAAAGGAAAGGGAATGGAAGTGGGCACAGATACACCTGATATACAACGAGCCAAAAAGGCTTCTGAAATTGTAAGCCAGGTGAGTATAGAATGAATCTCTTAAGATTACTATGGAAGTAAAACATAATGAGATTTTAAAAGCATAAAATCTGCTTGAACATACTTGGGCTAAAAGGAATAAGCAGTGCACAATCAAAACATTAAATTAAAGAAATTAAAGAATTTGTTTTAAAGTTTGACCAGTTCTATCAGAATAGCCTTAAAGGTAGCATGTACAAATAACTGTAGAATTAGTTACGGTATTTTTTCCTTCTTTTTTCTTCAGAAAGAATATAAAAAGCATCTGGAGACTGAAATTATAGGAAAAGGAATGCAAGTTGGCCCATATACTCCTGAAATACAACGGGTCAAAAGGGCTTCAGAAATAGCAAGCCAGGTAGGTATGCATTCAAGGGCTGGATGTTTTAGTTCTGTCTAACAATGAGTGCTTGACACACATTGCTCAAAAGACTTCTTCTCTAAGTCTGTAGAGACTTGGATACCCATGTTAAATTAATTTACATGTAGCAAAAAGTGTTACTGCCTGATTCTTACTTGTATTTAGGCCTGTCATGCCATGTAAATTGAATTTAATTGTTTACATCTACTTGAAGGTCTTTTTACATTACCTAATGAGAAGGTTTTGTATATCCTGACAGCGAAGGGAAAATACATAATATAGATGAGAATATATTGTATATATTTAGTGTGGAACAGTGTTCAGGTGTCTCACACAGACAATGAGAACAATGTCATGGAGGAGAGAGGTTGAAATAAATATTGTGCAAGGATGTTAAGACTCATCAGCAATAAGCATATTTTGTTGCAGTTTGGATATTCTGAGCCCAAGAAAGTCAGAAATAGACATTTGAAAATTATTTTTCAGAAAATGTACAAAGATGAAGCAGAGAAGATGCTCTGTAACTATTCTGCTGTCCCAGACACTCCAGAGATGGAGAGGATAAAAAGCACTCAGAAAAACATCAGTTCAGTGAGTAATAGTGCTTCTCTCTTTGCTTGCAATTTTTCAGATATTTTTCAGTTTAAATAGGCTCTCTTGTGCTGCAGCATGAAATAGGGAACTTATGAGTAAATGTCCTTTGAACCATTCGCATAATTTTCCTGGCAAAATCTCTATCACCCATTTCTTTCAATAAAAAAAAATACCCAGTTTTTCTAGGTGTGACACTGTTATTTTGAATTGCTAAACCACTTATACCACCTTGCCAAGCCACAGTTATTTTTAAATTAAGATTTTTTTTTTTTTTTTCCATCAAGCCCCAGGAAGTACTTTATTTAAAAGGACAAAAAAATCTAAGGCTTGTTACTGTGCATAGATTTTCCATCTGCTTCCTATCATATGTACAGAACATCAAGATTTGGGTATAAAATTAGAATAGATCAGGTTTCATAAGTGTATATGTCTAATGATTTTATGTTATACTAGATATATTTTTAAATTTTACGCTAGATTTATGTTTCAGTTTATCCCTAAATAGAACTTATGAGCTTAGATTTCTAAAACTGCCCAGTTTGAGATGCATTCAGTTCCATTTTGGTTTGGGGCCCATTCTGCTGTTTGTAATTCTGTCTTTGCTTGTATTATAACAGAGAAGAGAGAAGAGGAGTAAATAAATATAACCTCTAGAACCAAAGTTAGCTCTGCTTTTTATGGCAGACTAAGTAATACTAATAAAGCCAATGATTTGTGAGAAAGAAATATGCTAAATATTTCAGTATTACCTGTTGCAGATGCTCTTTAACTTAGAGATATTCTCAGCTTCTCCAACTCTGTGCAAGTATAAGATCAATTAGTTTCTCTCAGAGGCGTTTACTTGCAGCTATCCCATATCTCTGCAGCTTTCCTAGTTGAGTAAGAGCCTGCGGGGAGAAGTCCCTGAGGCCGCTCTAGACAGCGGTCTCTCTTGTAACGTCTTCCAGCCATTACCTGCTCCTTTTCTTCCTTCAGATGAGAGCAGCTGAAAGCAACATCTTTCTAATAGGAGATATTGATGAGCCCACTGGCTCAAATTTTATTTCTTGTAGTCTGTTGTCTCTTGGTTTTGAGTGGTGCACTGCTGCGTGGTGTGACAGCGACTAGCACCGTATCTCATGTCACTGACATCCTAACATACTATGCTGAAACTCCGTGTAACAGAGGGGATCGAAGCTAGCCTCTACTGATCTGCTTTCTTCCCTGCTCCATTCTCTGATAGCTTTTGATGAAGTCCTCAAATAGGCCAGTGGGTCTGGCAGTGCGGACTCACTAACAGTTAGATACCAGGCATATAATAACCTTTCACTACTTAATTAAACCCTGACAAGCCTCTGGCGCATCTCAATCTCCTGCAGCCCTTTAGGCCAGTCTGAGATTTCAGTGCTGAGGCTGACAATTACCCTCTTTGTTAGTGTGATAGATAATATGAAATAAAAATATTTTGTCTTTGAGGTGGTTTGTATTTGTTTTATTTTGTGATCATGCTTTTTCTGTTTCTGAACTGGATCCTCCAAATGTAGGAAAGCAGTTTATAGCTGCAATTGAATTATCATTTTTATTCTTTCTCTATGTTTTAATCTTTCAGCATTCTGTGCAATTTAGATTATAAAAGTAAGTTTCTTTTTACTAAGTTAAGATATAGCTAGGATCAGCCCCAATGTAAAAAAAAAAATTAATGACCCCTAATAGGCTTCTGATTTTTAGATTTTGTCTCAAATATTTTCCTGCCTTAAGGAAAAAAAAAAGTGACTAGCTCTGCAGATAAGAGCAGTGCTGCTTTTAGCTCACTAGCTCATTTGGCAGATGATTTACAATAGGAGATTTACTGCACAGTCATCTCTTTCATAGAAAAATTCCTAGCTCCCACATTTTTTACCACATTGACCTTGGTAGAGGAGAAAGGTATATTTTAGTTCAGTCCACTATGTAAATCTTTCTATCTTGTACTGACATGTTGGTGCAGAAGAATTTTCAAGTTCTTACTCAAGTTCTCACATGGTAAAATAAAGTTCTAAATTGTTAAAGCTTTTCTGGATATTTAAAAAATGAGTTGTGGACATAAATAATTCACTCTTCTCCAGAATATTTGACAGTACTAGTCACCCGAGGTTACAGAGGACTTCAAGGAAGTAGGAGAAATGCATCAAGAATGATGTTTTATGTTTAAAGTTTATTGATAGGAAAAAAATAATGGTTTAAGAAAGACAGAAATACTAAATGTTAAAGATTTATTTTACAAACTCCAAGATGAGGCTTGTTTTCACACTGTCAACCTGGAAATACTTAACTGGAATGGCAACAGCTGTGACACCAAATACTGAAATTCAAATAAAACTGCTTTGGGAGTTTTGCAGAGTGAACTGGTGCTCCATGGTTATTTAAATTATAGCCACATTTGGAATTTGTGGAGCAGTTATCTACTGTCTCTTCCAGTAACTTTGAATGATTGATTCTACTGATGCACTTTGTGTTTTATCCTTTACTGAAGCAATTGAAATAGAGAAGAGAATTATATAAACAGCATGTGTGTCTTTTCAGAAGTGAGCTTGTTTTTAAATGCAGTCCTCAGCTTTCTGGCTTGAACCCAGAAGTAAAAAAAATGTGTGACTTGGATTGTAGTTCTGGCTGTTCTGGTTATTTGTCATGAATATGTCAATTTTCCAGTTTGCTAAATTACAAATAATATCTGTTCAGTTCTCAGAGTATTTTAAGAGCTGAAGATTAAAACACCAATTCAAATCTTGCATGTACGTGCATGTTCAATTACATTGAAATGAATAAGGTTACTTAAACATAAAGTTGTGTTTGTAAACATTTATAGATTATGATTAAATTTTAAAGATATTTCCAAAATTAAAACTATCATTACAAATACTTACAAATGTTTGAGATCAGTCTAAAGGATGATAATAGATTATCTGAATTACAGTTGAAAACAAACAGAATGTTATTATAGTTATTGATAATTGCTCTGATTTATGAAAAATTAAAGTATTTGCTTTCTTAGCAAGATTTATAGTCAGACCAATTTAGAACTTGGAAATTTGCCCAGCCCTTTTATGAGAACTTGTACTTGCATTGCTAACAATCTCATAATTACTTTTTCTTTTGGGGAAATGAAGGTGTTTTATAAGAATGAAGTAGGAGCTGGCACAGCTGTAAAAGAGACTCCAGAGATTGAAAGAGTAAAAAAAAATCAACAGAATATTAGTTCGGTAAGTGTCATTAACATTAATTATTCTTATGTGAGTAAATGGCGGTGAAATATTTTTCCCTCTTGTTTACTAGACAGTCTACATTTTCATATCACAAATACTACTCCACTGGATTTTGTATATAGAACTCCATTCTAGAAGAGTTAGAGATCCACTCTAGTCTAGTAAATTGAAGCATCATGAAAGATAGGAAGAACTTTAAATATTTGAGGAAAGAGTTTTTTCTTTTAAAATTGAGAAACATGAAATGTATTTCCTGATATTACAACTTCTGTTAAGTCTGTCATTTGCAATTTAGAAAAATATCATAACACGAAAAAGAAAATCCGTAAAGTTCCTGAAGAGTCTGCATGTATTACATAGGGGTTGGTATAGTTTGCACTTCAAGAAGAGTAAAATTATTTCCCAACTCGAGCTATGTGAAAAGGTGGAAAGTTTGTGCCTCTTTACATGCTGGTGACAAGTTGATCTGTGGATCTGATGAGACTGGTTCTGAATTGATGCCCAATGACTTTGGACTTTAATGAGCAACTAAAAATAAAATATCATAATGAGAGTTTACTACAAGTAGAATATGATCTTCTGATAAATACATGGCAAAACTTGGAAAGAAACGAAAGTGACTGCCAAACAAGAAAACACTTGTAGCTTCATTGTTCACTCATTTGGAATTTTTTTTGTGGAGTTGTTTGGGGCCATTTTTATGTTTGTGATATGACTTTTCTGATGATTAGATGCTTTTTTAAAAAATAAAGTTTGAAAATAATGTGTAGATGTGATACTAGATTGTGTTTAAATACTAGTTGAAATCCAAATTAGGGACTCTCGACACCTATTCTACTAGAATGTCCTTGTTTACTGAGTAGTGTTAAACACTACATTTCCCACCAAAGTAAGGTCAGGTAGGGAATTTCCACAAAATTTTGGAAATCTATTTTCCTTGGAATTTTTCTCTGGTTTCATCCATCACTTTTCATGTTGTCATTTTGAGTCACAGTTGAATTTGAAGATTCAGTGCAGGCTATCATGTGTCCTAAAATCCCGAAAAACTGTTTCTGGCTGGGAAGCTGTAGTTTTCTTGATTCGAGGGTGGGTTTTTTTAATTGTTTTGGGGTTTTTTGTTGTTGGTTTTTTTTTGTACTGGTGTTCTAGAAACAAAACCTAGTCTTCTGTTACCTATATGATTTCCAGTTACCATGGACATTTTTTTTCAGAGTGGTCACACACATGTGCATGCACTTATTAGAAGTCTTAGTCTACTGTTTTTTCTCAATACCTTTCAAAGTGAAATGAAAAGATAGCGTACGTTGCTCTTGCTGTTTTAGAAATCCTAAACAGTGGTGAAGAGGGGAAAATGAAATGTGAATCAGTGCGCTAGTAAACACGCTTGAACAAAAGCTTATCAAGAGAAACACAAAATGCATTAGTGGTTTAGTTTTATGATGTAACTAGCATGGCCTTTACACTGCTAGTCTGTGAACAGAGTTAAAATTTTACAAAAAATATTTTATTACATGTAGTGTACTCGAGATTACTTAAATCTTGTGTAATAATTTTTAGAAGTGTAGAATGCCAAATTTCAAGGCAATGTGCAATAAAGTTTTAAATTATATGTCAGTAAGAGGGAAATTATATTGTATAATTTACAGGAGTCCCACAGGAGGGGTAAATTACATCAATTTTGACTCCATTAAACATTTTACACTTATCTTTGAATTTAGCCAGAAGAACTTAGGACAGCTTTAAAACTATATATTTGCTGAGTTAAATGAAACTATGGAATGTTAAGCACATCCGCAGTGAAAAAATAGCCAGAACACCCAAAACAAAATAACACTCATTGTGCAACCAAACCATGCAAAAAAAGTCCATTGCATCATGTTCTGAAAGTGATCATATTCTTGCAGATGACATATATTGGAGACAAAGATCAGAACAGTCTGTTTTCAAATCCTAAAAACCAAAGTGGTGACAGCCAAGGGGGTTGAGGTCATCTCACCTGTTGTGATGATTGGTTTGGAAGAAGCAGTCTCACAAACAGTTGAAGTGAAGATATTACAGAACTTTAAAAGCAAAGATCAGACCCATGGACTGTAACAGAATCTGAACCGAGAAGCTACAAATAACTAAGAATTTAAAAAACCCCCTTGTTTATATTGAGGGACAAGCAGGGCTGGACACAACACTGGGAAGAAGACTTTTGGGGGAATATTACAGTTTTATTTTTGTTAGTGTGAAATCCATGAGGAAACCTCTGCGATATGACAGTCAACACCACAAAGCTGGAGTCTGATTAAAACTCAGTAAATGGACATTTTGAAGCACTTTAAGGACTAGTAGCATTGCCAATTCTTAAGCTTACCTAATAGTCTCTATTAAAAGACCCCTTTTTCTGGTGGTTTAGTACTTCTGCCAGTCCTAAACTGTCTGAACTGAAATTTTCCATTCCTGGTCTGTGCTTCGGGCTTTTTTTTGTTCTATTTATTTATTTATTTATAAATTTCAGCCAAAGCAGCTTCCAAGTATGAGCTTAGAGAAAAACAAGTTTGTTTTGTCTGCGTTAAAAAATTTGGCAATCTCCAGAAGTACTATGTCTTAGAGAAGGGAGTTGACAATTATCTACTAAGTGACATTTGGTACGGTGGATTTTGGGAAAAAAGAGGCCAGGGGTGAGGAACTGAAAGTGTAGAAAGGCTTGGTCAAAGTGGATAGGCCAGGTGTGGGGAAAGATTGGCAGAGTAACGTGCTCCTGTGCTTAGGTGCTTCCTTCCAGAAGAGCTGAAACAGAACCCAAGGTCATTTAGACTCATCACTCCCTCGTTGTCAGCATGTATCTGAGATACCCTTGGTCAGATATTTTGTTTTCTTTAATGATGGTGCTCACGGAGGTAACAAACTATGATCTCATGGGTTTATGCACTTCTAAACAAACCACAAGGGGCTTAAGATGAAGGCACACAAAGGTACGTTGTCTTAAATCATAAGAAATAGCTCTCCCAAGAGGTACCCTTAGGGAGTATTATTAAGATCACTAAGTCAGTACTCAAAAGCAAGAACCCAAGTTCAAGTCCCTGTGTCTAGACCTGATGATCCATTGCCAAAGTATATGATTTTATACTTTGCCACGGAGGCAAACCTGCTCTGGTTTTCTATTTTGCAAAATACAGTTCAGTGGGAATTCTCATCTGAATGCAGGTGCTGTATAATTCTGTGTTTTCTAAAATGATGTAGCCAGATTAGCTGTTACTTGTCTGTGCTCTCTAGTAAAAACAGTACTTTTCCTTGTCACAATTCCCTTTTTCCTCATTTCACAGCAAAATTAGTGAATTAACGTGTGTGAAAAACTGAGATGCTTTAGCGAGTAGCAACACAGGAAAATTCCTGAAGAAATCAGTAATTCAGTCATCAAAGCAGGATTCTTAAAGAAAAAAAATACTAGTCATGGTCATCATGCAAACTACTTGCTAAGTAAAGATCATTGATTACGTGTAATAGATGAGGCAGAATTCTCTTGAAAAAAACAGCTTTTGGTAATAAATAAAGATTATAAAACAAAGAGAAAAAGAATGAAGTACTATAAAATATATTAAAAGCTGCACATGGAGCATACTTGTACAAGGGACAAAACTAAGGTTACATTTAATTTTGTTGTTTCTGATTTCTGAGTCCTCAATTTTGCAGGGTTAAAATGTATTTAATAGAAGTTTTCTATGGCACATTAACATGAAGCTGTACAGATTGATTCATTGTGCTATTCCCTGGTTCTTAAAACTACTCTTCCTTCATTAAGTCTTGCTAATGAAAGATGTTTCCAACTATTATGTATCACCATACACACAATTTTGAATGCTTTTGTTAATTTTGCTGTTCTGTTACCATTGTAAAGAAAAAGAAGGCATGCCATGTCACTGTTATGGATAGAATGGTCTACAAGTATTTGCTTTACAGCTGCATAAGAGATTTGAAATTGAAGGTGCTGAATACTGGACAGGTATTTAATAACAGACAGCAGGACAAAGACAATGCACAGATTTGTCCAAGATGACCCTTTTGGACAGCATATGAAAAAACAGAAAATATGATGCTTTTCTTTTTAGTACCACATCCATTTAACCTTACAGTTCTTTCTCATTAAGTTGAATCCTGGTTTTGGTACATACAGTGTATAATTGAAGAAATTATAGTTCTGCGCATCTTTAGAATTATACAGTCTACCATATCCAAACATACTGCTGTTTAGAAGAGATTAAATGTGGCAAAAGCAACAGTAAATACCTGACAGCATCTTCAAAGTCATCATCCATCCAAACAGCTGCATTTTCCCTTGATGCGTCTGTGTGTGTTTTTAGAGAACTTGGATGAGACTTTTGAAGTCATCCACCCTTTTCAGAACACATCTGTGAAATGTTTGGTTTCTGAAATGGACTGGTAGACTCCATAGCAAGATAACAGCTAGACGAGTCACAGTCAGAGTGATTCAGATCACCAAGTAGTATATGCAGCATTCCAGTTATGATGAAGAAAGCCAGAATCCCACTCAGATATGATGAAGAGAGCCACAAGCCCATGTGATATATATTCCCACTCTGAGAGTTTCAGGATGCTAGGCTTGTTGTATGCACTCTCTGCTGCATTATATCAAACAAGATGCATTGGAGACCCTAGCAGCCTGTTTCAGAAATTAAATATAACTGTTCTTTTTTAAGCCAATAGTGTTGATAAGTGTGACCTAGCTGTGCAGTATGTGTAAGGGAGAGATTACAAAATGTTTCTTGTGTTTCAGTGCTTGTCTGTATCTTCTTTAAATTGCTAATACTTTGTAATATTTGTTGTGCAGATTAAATACAAGGAAGAAATTCAGCATGCCACAACTATTTCTGATCCACCCGAATTAAGGAGAGTTAAGGAAAACCAGAAGAATATTAGCAATGTGTGCCCCATTTTCATTGCTTGGACACTTTTCTCTCTCGCTGTATTAAATGTGTTTGTGCCTCAGTGAATATGTCTGTGGTGTTTGTGCTTGTTCCTGTTTGTCCACAAAGACTAATTTAATCAGTGATAACTCCTTAGCCTTGCACTTTGATTAACATCAATGAGAGTGAAGTATTCCTGTTGAAATATGAATTATCTGTGTCTGAAATAGAAGAACTGCAAGAGGGTAAGTACTAAGTATCGTGTTGAAAGTTATGGGTGTTTATTAAGGAACGGTACTTTGCATCCAAATGCAGTATGCTCTTTTAATGATGTCTAACACACTGTTGTATTTCTTTTACTTGGCTCTGTGTAATATCTTCTGCCATGTTTGCTAGGTTCAGTATAAAGAACAACTCTGCAAAGCTACGCCTGTGAGTGTCACCCCTGAGATTGAAAGAGTCAAGAGGAATCAAGAGAATGTCAGCATGGGAAGTTGCTCTCATTTAATCCTTTGTATAATTTTTGGGTGCAGAGGATGAGTACAAAATTCTGCCTCCAGAAGCTCTGTCTTTTCTTTAGTTAGGTGCAGGCTCGGTAACGGAATTACTTATTTGATTAAAGAAATGGCTGCAGTATTTTGAAATGTTATTCTCTGTCTTGGATATTTGCAGAATATTTTTTTTTTTTTTTTTTTTTTAAAACCAGAATATCCTTTTCCAGCTTTTTTCTTTGCTTTGTAAAAAAATGGCTACAGTTGTACTCAAACTCCAGCTCTCTTACCTGTTTCTTTCTGGTACCCCAGTAGCATTCCTATCAGAGTTTAGTATTTAATGGCTGACATAACCATTAAAAAGATCATACTGTTTGCAGGGGCATGGGAAAGAACATAAGGGCTTTGGAGCATACTGCTGCCTTCCTGCATTGCTTAAGTTGTACTTTGTTAATAAGTCTTTGAGAGACCAGCCATTCTTCTCACTGGAAACTGCCATCAGCAGCTGTATTTCATGGGCCTACAAATAGCTCTACAGTGTTTCCCTGGAGTGTTTTCTGCCATGTTCCCCAAATTAATACAGAGTTCCAGTTTTCAAGAATACTGTCACTGTAACTTAAGTGTATGCTATTTATGCCTGGATTTATGTTGATACATCTAGCTCTTCTAAAATGCACGCTGTTTAAACAAACCTGTTTTCCCAAGTGATTCAAGCAAGTCTGTGTAGTTGCTCTCACATCGTTGTTTACCTTTCACCAATTTTTGTGTGGTGCAGATTTCATTGGAAAGATTAAATTCTCTTTCAGGTCACTGGAATAGCTTTAGGTGAAGATGCTTTAACTTCAGTCATTTCTAGAAGCATTAAGTCTTGAACAATCATTTTATCTACAAATGTCAGTTTGCAAATTTAATCCATTTGATAGTTTACCATCAGTTTTATAAGGTGTTGGTTTTTCAGTTGGAATATATTGATGTGTACAGACCAAAACTGTGTTGTGTGGTAAGACAATTGCTTGAACGATATGTATATTAATGCCACAGTGCACTGCAGAATTAAGAGTATAAAGTATCAGCACAGTTATCCTTGCCATGCAAACCCAAGGGCTTATTTAAAAAAACCCAAGTTTGTATGGAAACATTTATTTTACATAAAACTATATGGATTGGCATAAATCATGCAAGAATCTCTAATTATTTCCTAAATGTATATCATATCTAACTTCCCAGTATTTGGGGCCAGGGTTAACATTAGACTGATTGATGTGTCAGTGTCACATCCAATCCTTTATCCTCTTTAGATACAGATTGTGCCTTGAGTGTGCATTTGGTTAATGCAGCATTGCTACAAGTGTATTTTGTTAAAAAGTGATAGAGGGGATATTCCTGCAGTACATTTAAGTAAACACATGGTGAAATTTATTCAGTTGGATTTAATTGGCAGTTGTCTGATGTGTTGCACCCCCTGTGTTTAATCACCTTTCAATATATAGAGTGTAAAAGTTAAAACATGGATGGTATCCTTATGGAATCTCTATGTCTGGACAAATTACATTTACAGTGGGCACTGCTAAAATTAAATTTTTTCATTTGTTCTGCTTGACTTTACAGCATTATTTATGGCTTACCTCATTTCAAAGAAAAGATATTTCTCTATACAGCCAAAGACCAGTTGGTAAATGTCAAGATGTGTTCATATGTGTGTATATATCCACAGAAGTGCATTAGTAAGAAAACTGTACAGAAGGAATTCAGGGTTATGTTTCAAAAATCAAGTTTTATAAGTGTTAATAAACTTCAAATGCATTTTAGCTTTTCAGTTGTTTCCTGGATGACCTTTTAAATCATACATTTTAATGTAATACAGTGTGATACTGCTTTAGGTGAAACAGTATGTATCGTTTTATTCTGTTAAATAATAGGTTCACTACAGAGAGCAGCCTGGAAAAGCTACTGCTGTGAGTGTCACTCCTGAGATAGAGAGAGTCAAGAAGAATCAAGACAATATCAGCTCGGCAAGTTGTTTGAATCTTTTTGTCATTTAGATTTTCAGTCATTGTAGGAATATAACAAAGATATACTTTTCCATTTAGATTTGATGTGTCAAATGAATCTAACTGTATTATCCATTGAATGGATTTTTTTTTTAATCCTTTGAGTACATGCACCGCACATAAGGGCAACAAAAATATTCAGACTTGCCTGATTCTGTGATTCTGTGTAATAGTAGTGAACACTTTAGAACTGAGTGTAGAGAGGAAAAGTAAAGCAGGTTGGATTTGTCAAAGTATTTGTCTAAGGACAAAGGAACAGAATCCAACCTTGTAACTACATAGGTCCTAAGTATGTTCTTAAAATGCTCATGCATATTTACCAATTAGTTAAAAATACGAGGAAAACTCCCCAATGGTTCTAGATCTCAAATAATTATTTTATTTCTGTAAATTAGCTTTTTTCCTAAGTGACTCCTACACTTGTTTCTCAAGATTTACAAGGATAAATACTCCTCTCTCTTAATGAGCAGTAGATGAAAACCAAACTATGTTTGCTGTACTTATTTTGTCCAGAAAATGCCTTGTATGCAAAAGCATATGTAGCAGAATATATTTGCTAAGAAAATTTTTGTTTAATTAAGAAGGGTTTGAAGAATATGCAGTACTGTATATTTCTGTTTCTCTGTACATTACTTCAAATTTATCTATGAAATGTAGACACCAAGACTCTTATTTTCATACGTATGTTGTGCTTAGATAATATGTAATTTTAAGGATGATTAGACAATTCCAGTACTTGGTTTCTGTCATCACAAATGCATGTTGAAATAGATTTGCAGAACTGATTTGAGAGGTAATAACTTTGAGTGTGAATGTTTAGGTAAATCTAAAATATTTACTAACATTCAGTATATAGGTTACAATGCAGTGTAGGAGCTAAAAGTCCATTAGTAGAAAAATTCAATCAGTCAGAAGAAACTGTAAGAGTACTCTAGAACCAACAAGTAGGACCAACTACTGTTAGTGGTTTAGAATTTTGAGGGGGGGGGGGCCCCCCCGCCCCCCCCCCTTTTTTTTTTTTAACCAGATCATTAACCTTGCATCTTTACAAGTCTGTAAAATGCCACAAAAGACACTAATTAGGAGAAATGTGACATGGAAGGTTCTGTACTTACAGAACACAAAACATGGAACCCAGATGTTCTCTTTGAAAATAGCATATTCAGATTTGTCCCAGATGTGTTACTTTTGTGCTGCTAGCAAGGACTAGCTACCAAACAGGACTAAGAAGGCTGCCACGGGACTAATCTGCTCGTAAGAGTTGAATTCCCTGGGAACCCATGGGTTCTCATGCTAATTTCAATCTGGAAGCAGATTGAGGACAGAATCTAGGTCTATCTAGGTAATAAGAAAGTAGCTTATCATCAGCCATGCAAATATGTTTTAAAGATGTTCAAGTCACAGTGATGCATTATTTCATTTATGTCATTTAAACAGTTTTTTTTTTTTTTTTTTTTTTTTAAGTGATTGATGAAATAAATGTGTCCTTTGGTCTTACCAATATACTAACTCATCTGTATCCTCCCTCTGAAATAAGTCGCTAGAAAATGGGTGTAATGAAATAAACAAGAAAAACGTTGGATGTTGTGATTTGGAAAGGATAGCATTGCATGGTGTGATTCTTACCTTTACCAGTAAACAGAAACTTCATGTGTGCTGTTGTTGCTTTTTTGCAGGTCAAGTACAGCAGTGATCAGAGGCAGATGAAAGGTAGACGTAGTGTGCTTCTAGACACACCTGAGCTAAGGCATGTCAAAGAAACACAAAACAACATCTCAATGGTAGGGTACTTTCTTCCTATATCTAGAGTATAGTAAGGAATGGCACTTGATTTCCACTGGATTTTGCCTTCCATTAATATAGGTAACTGATGAAACTCTGCTCAAGTACAGAAGGAATATTTTCTTCTTATGCCTGTTGAGGGAGTGTTTGCTAACTGCATATGACTGTAATGAACATTTTCAAAATACTAATAAACAGTTTTCTAACAGTTAAATGTCTGCTATTTTTTTTTCTTTAAAAAAGCACACACCTCATTTGAGCATCACACAGTTTGACTGGATTAGGTGACACACTTCACCTTGTGCCTGTGCACGTTCTTGGTTTCTGCGTGACTTTTGTTTTTGGAATGAGTTGTTTTGTGTGCATTTGCTTGTGTGAGAATGTTTGTCAATTTAATTCTTTGATGATTAAGATGATTTAAAAATAAATATGCATAATCAGGAGTACTACCTCATAACTCTTACTAATACTGTTTTTGTTCCAACACTTGGTTATGTAACACTTTCTTCCCTAATATCCTTGCTTTTAATTTCATTTTTTTTCTTTTTTTTTTGAAAGCAGGCTGCTTAGAATAATTGCAATTCTTTCTAAAGACCTATGTTTAAAGCCAGCTGGCATATGATAAAACAAAAGAGCAAAAGAGTTTTTTATGAAACTGTGTAACCAAAATTCTCTGTGAATGAAAATACTTGAGTTCTTTAGTACTGTTATTGCTGGAACATTTTTTACTGGCTGATGTAGTTGTCTACATCAGTAGAGAGCTAGCCTATCTCAGAGAAGAAGGGAAAGGACCAGATGACCTCCTGAGTGGCTTTTCCTGTCCTGTGTGACTGTAAGATGATGCTTTGCTGCTTGACTTAATGCCTAATTCAGTGGCAATGGAAAACAAATGCAAAAATGATAATAAAATATCATGAAATCAAATAAGGGAGATAGAAAAGACTTGGATGGCTATCCAGCCTATCTCATATGTGTAACAATTCTATTATGGTGCAAAACCCAAAGAATATGTGTCTCATAAACCAAACATATGCATTCTTGCATTGAATAACTACTTTGCTGTCAATTGCAGCTTGGGGAAAAATTTAATTCTTCTTGTTTTCCTAGGTAAAATACCATGAAGATTTTGAGAAGACAAAGGGCAGAGGCTTCACCCCAGTGGTAGATGATCCTGTAACAGAGCGGGTGCGGAAAAACACCCAAATCGTGAGTGATGCAGCATATAAAGGTGTGCATCCACATATTGTTGAAATGGATAGAAGACCTGGAATAATTGTTGGTAAGTTTTAAAATATTGTTGCTATTGGAAAAACACTGTGGGGAAAATTAAAGCCTCTGCTTTGTGTTCTCCATTATAACCAAGTAAAAGTACTCCCGGATTTCTCCAGAGCTGCACATGCTCCAATTACCTCGTGTTTTAGAACTTCACACAGATTTCAAAATATCTCAAGCTGTAGTTTATCCATAACTCATTAGATCTCTGGTAAGACAAACACCAGTGTTCAGAAGTCATGGTGTAAAATGTGGCCCAAGATAAAGTATTCAGGGGATAGGATACAGATTAGTTTTATGTGTAGAGAAAGAGTATTGCATGATGTCATTTGGGGCATTCATAATAAACACTATTTCAAAATCAAAACAAATATTTGAAATATCTTTGAAGTTAGCAAGTCTGAAAGGAAATGGTAACCTGTCATATTTTTTTTTTCCTCCTTTCTTCTTTTGGTGTGTCCTTTTTCTGTTTTTCTGTGCTTTATAACAGTGCAGACCCCAGGGAGTCTACATATGGAAAAACATGCTGAGATAGCACCCTAAAATCCTTCATACATAGTAGTAATAGCAAGGGTTGACTTTAAGTTTACCTCTCAACAGAGAAATTGCAGGTCAGATGGACTAATTGGTGGGTCATACAGTCCAGGCTCCTGCCTAAAGCAAGGTTAACTATATCTGTATCATTCCTGGCAGATTTTTCTTCAGTCTTTTCCTTGAAGTAGCCGAATGAGTCTCTACCACATAAAAGGAAAGAAATACACTTCTTTGTATAGCCACCTTTTAACATGTCTGTAGCTACAGCCTTATGTCAGAAGGGATTTCTCAAAAGTGAGGTTTAGAGCTCTGCCTGGTGAAGGTACAGATACTTTTAAGACCATGCAAGTCTTAGAGGGTCATATGTTCTGGATCTAGGGCAAAAACTTGTTCAGAAATTCATTGTCTGTAGAGACCCAAGCACTTGAACTCACTTCCATAGCTAGATATGGTGCAGCCAAAGAGAGAGGGAAAAGCTCCTGCAAAATTGCAGTTTAATATACAGTTTGCAATATGCCATTTATCATGCACATCAAACCTCCTACTCCATACTGCATTGCACATGTGCTGTAGCCCTCTCTAAGAATCATGAATGCAATCCTGTGTTCAGTAACTGAAGGCTTGCTAGCACAAACAGATTAGGATTAAGAACATCCTTGAGATAAATTCTTGAGCTTTAAGTAACTGAAATATATTAATACCATTTATCACCATAAACTGCTCCAGTATCAAAACACACAGGAATTCTTAACTCCCCATGCCTGCCAAACAGCAAAAATAGTGCAACTATTTAAAGGAAATAGGCCATGACAAACCTGTGAGCCTAATATTCGGTGGTATTTCAGCTAATGCTTTTTCAGAGTGAACTGCAATTATAATATCTGTTTGTTTAGAAAGAAGCAGTGAGCTCCCTGCTCATGGAGTGTCCTTGGCAGCTAGAAAAATAAATCACAGACTGAAAAAAACAGCTATGACTCTCTTGAGTTTTTTCTTAGCTGATGATTGTTCAGCCAGTTAGGAAAAGTACCTCTGTGTTAGAGTCATTCTGGTTGGTTTTTAAAGTATTACTGGTGAAGCTGTAGCAACTTTTTCAAATGCCTGATTGCTAAAATTAATGCCTCTGCTTTGGAAACCAGGCACTAGTTTTAACCGTGCTAAAGCCATTCTAAACCCATCAAGATAAATGAATCTAACTGAGCTTTGGATCTGTGACTAAAGAGGCTCCATGATTCTTACATGAGAATAAGGATAACTGGTAAAATTTACCAGGAAGTTAAAATCGATTGGTGCTATAAATTGCCAAGATTCTGATTCTGTGTATGATATTTCAGATTATATGATAGAGATGGATACAATCAATACAAGTCAATGGTTGCTGCATTGATGCTGCTTTGAAGCCATACCTAGAATCATAGAGCAGTTTGGGTTGGAAGGGACCTTTAAAGGTCATCTAGTCCAACCCCCTCTGCCACGAGCAGGAACATCTTCAACTAGATCAGGTTGCTCAGAGCCCCATCCAAACTGACTTTGAATGTTTCCAGGGATGGGGGCATCTACCACCTCACTGGGCAACCTGTTCCAGTGTTTCATCACCCCCACTGTAAAAAATGTCTTCTTTCTATCTAATCTAAATCTACACTCTTTCAGTTTAAAACAGTTACCCCTCATCCTATCACTACACTCCCTGATAGAGTCCCTCCCCATCTTTTCTGTAGCCCCCTTTAAGTATTGAAAGGTCACTATAAGGTCTCACTGGAGCCTTCTCTTCTCCAGGCTGAACAACCCCAACTCTCTCAGCCTTTCTTCACAGGAGAGGTGTTTCATCCCTCTGATCATTTTTGTGGCCCTCTTCTGGACTCACTCCAACAGATCTGTATCTTTCTTGTGCTGGGGGCCCCAGAGCTGTGTGCACTACTCCAGGTGTGGCTTCACCAGAGTGGAGTAGAAGGGGAGAATCACCTCCCTTAACCTGCTGGCCACCATTCTTTTTATGAGCCCTAGATACAGCTGGTTTTCTGGCCTGGCAGCGCACATTGCTGGTTCATGTCCAACTTTTGATCCACAGACCTTATTATGTTTTTACTTACTAAGGCATGATCAAACAGGAAAAGTTGGGCATTTATAGTTCCTCCACCTCTCTCCTGCCTGTCAGTGCGTTATATAGTTGCATAATTTATCACCATTAGGGCTAACACATAGTTTATCAAAATATTTTGCATTGGCTTTTATTCATCTTGTCAAGAGGGAATTAGCACTATGCTTCACCTTATGAGAGTTGCAGTAGATAACACATAATGTACATACATTTAATGTGTTCTAAAGCCATGGGATTTATTTTATTAGCTCTGTTCTTTCCATTGCCTCTAGACTATTAATCATTTGAAACATGACATATTTGGTGTCCCCACAGTCCTACTTTACCTACCAACCCATTATTTAGCTTGGTACCACTCAAACCAGCAAAAGGACCGACTTGGGAAGACAGTTATTTTTCCCCACTTCCAGTGCATTGAGTAAATCTAGACAGGTCTGCCCAAGAAACAAACCACTAGTAAAAACGTGTGATCTGGTAGATTTGTGCTTGAACTGGTTGTACTTTACATCAAGTTTTTATTTTAAACTGGTTTGGAGAGATTAAATGACTATTGCATTTTTAGACATACTAGATATGAATTGTATATATTAGATTGATGTGAGTAGATCAAGAATTTACGCTGTAGCTGCTTCTGCATTTGTTATAAGCTGCTTCTTAACTGGTGCAACATTGTAATTATTTGTCGATAGTTTATTAAAACCATGGTTGAATCTGTATTCACTTTCCTGCTGTGATTATAACTTAAATTCAGATATGAAATTAATTATTTCTTATGGACTCTTTTTTCTTTTAATATCCAGATTAGACATGTGAATTCAAGAGATATTACTAACTTGTATGAATTAAAGCTGAAGATCTTAAGATTGCTACTGTTATTGAATCCATGTATTGAATTTCAAAAATGTTTTTCATTAGTGAGGTAGTGGATCAACAGTAAGTCTGTGTCCCAGGAAACTTAGATATGTGGAAGACACAGGGAATTGCTAGTTAAGATAAAGAGTGGGGTTCATTTTACCAAACTGTAGATGTCTACAGTGTAGATTTCTACAGCTGAATTTGTCACTCTAGTCTACTTGTTACATTAAGAAAGATTAATACTTTTGAGTTTATATGAACTGAGCAACTTGTAGAAATTTATTTCGGATAAGATGAACTATGCTCCTCCATGGAGTAACAATGCTATTGGTAGACTGGGGACGTAATCTTGTAGCTCTGATGATTTTGGTTCTGCTAGTGGAAAGGAGCTCTGGTATGTGATATTTAACTTGTTTCCTTCCATTTAGACTTAAGAAAATACTGTGGTCATATTTAGAAAAGGAAAACAAAAATTGCGAGAAAAAGACACCTTAAAATAATGTCAGTGCTTAAAATGAATGCTCTTAAATTCTTTTCAGCAGGAAATTAATACTTTCAGGTGAATATCTAGATCTTTTAGTTAATTTCTAGATGAAGGAAATTGTTTTATGATTGTTAAAACTCATCCCTCCTGTGCTTTTACTTCCTTTGTTGTTTGTCTGTCTCTTCTAATTTCTGTGCTTTGGGAAAAGATCTTAAAGTTTGGCGCACAGATCCTGGCTCCATCTTCGACATTGATCCTCTGGAGGACAATATTCAGTCTAGGAGTCTGCATATGCTTTCTGGTATTGCTTATATCCTGACTTTTCCCAAATCAGCTTTTTATATTTATGAAACTAGGTTGATACAGTAAATTTTCAGGTCAATGTGCCAGCCATATAAGTATGTTTTCATCCATCTATCTATCTATCTATCTATCTATCTATCTATCTATCTATCTATCTATCTATTCTGTATTTTAAAAGCAGTGTTTTAAAGTAATTTCAACTATAGTGACATGTGCAGATAAGGAATAACAAAAGAAATATTATCCTGAACAGTTATCCATACAGCTTACAAGTAGTCACTTAAAAAGCATTGACCTAGTTTGTCCTCACCATAAGTAGAATATTTAAATAGTTGGACCTTACTAACATTTCAGAGATACAGAAGGAGGCCTATTTATGAAATTGATTTATTTTCTATGTGCATTTTGCTTATATGGCACATAATATTACGCTTTGTGCTATTGTTTGAAACTCCAAGGTATTCATAATTTAAGCGTAGATGGAAAAGTAGAGAAGGTAATGTAATAACAGGCAGCAGTGCTTTTGGTTTACAAGTTTTTAGACTTTTTCCCCCCAGAAGTGTTTGTTTTGAATGTTTAGTTTTGCACATGTATTTTCTTTGCTACTAATAGTGGAACTTTAAATAGTCTTTTGAATGTCATATAGCAGTACTTCCACATGCACTTGTATGCATGCTTGGATAAAGGATCGTTTTGATTTTCCACTGGAAATTTTCATACACTTGATCGTAATTTTTTTTTTTTTTTTTTTTTCCCCCCAGTATCTCAATCCTACCTTCCATTTCTGCTGTTCTTTTAAAGCAGAGAACAGGCTTAGTTGTATCTGATTTTGAAGAACCTTTTGAACTAACAGTGTTTCAGATGGATACAAAATTGTGAACAAGTCACTTTTTTTCTAATTTTAATGCCATCAGTGTTGGTGGGGTTGGGATTTTTGTTGTGCTCATCTTTGCACTTTTGTTATCTATTTATTGTGATATTCTTTCTTTCAACCTTTGTAGAAAGAGCAAGCCGTTACAGTAAGCAGTATTTACATTCTACCAGTTTGGGAGATTATAAATCAGATGGCTCTGACACGAACCCTACCTTTTCTTACTGCAGTGAGATAACAAGGCAATCTGACGAAGGAGGTATCCCTTATTCCCACTTTTTTCACTAATGACACTATCACAGTGTGTTGAGACCTCACAGGCCTGTATTAACTCCATATACTTGTATAGCCACAAATCATTAAAAACTATATAAGCTATTGCCTGATTGATTAAGGAAGCAAAGCAAAATCTCAAGATTGCACAGTTTCTTGCATGCTGTATTGGTTTAGAGTGTATTCCCTTTCTCCATTTTGGTAACACTGTCAGTCTGAAAGCCCTGCTGACTCACATTTACAGTGCTTAAGAGAAAGATGTGTTTTTGCAAAACATATATGTTTTTTTTTTTTTCTCTTGAAAGACACATTGTAACTGAAAATAAAATACACCTCTAAACTGAAAAAATAAATTTACCTTGTGCTTTTTGGTGGGCAAATCAAGCATATAATAGTATTTCACTGACTGAAGTACTTCTTTCCAAATTAAACTATTCAGGTGCTTGTGGCTCTGTTTTCATTCTAAAAAGAAAAAAAAAAGTGTATCAACTGGTAACTTTTTACAAATGAAGGTTTTCTTACACTCTCGGCATTTTGGGAACCAGGGTTAATATTCAGCTGAGAAACTTATATTGTCTGTTGTTGTTTAACATGGATTAATATTCAAATACTTTGATGAACCTGCACTTCCAGGTACAAAACCACATCTTGCATCAGTTTGATGCCATAGATTAGAACAAAATTTATAAAAGTGATTGAGGGTCTAGTCATCATCATGGCATTACAGTGTGTACTAGACTTGACTGGTGAATTGTAATTATTCAGAAACTTTGCGTTTTAAATATGTATTTAAAAAATAGGGATTTCTACTTCTCAGTTGTGAAAGAAGGTGCATTGAAAAGGTTATCCAAAGGGTTACTTTTTTTTTTTTTTTTAAAGAAGGTGTTAGAGTAAAGATATTACTACCATTTAGTTGCCTGGCATCCTTGAATTACTGATGCTTTTAGAAGATTTTAAGGCATCTTAACTGTAGACTGTGCCTGTTTATATTCTCCCACTCACCAGAGTAATATGTTA
This sequence comes from Athene cunicularia, assembly GCF_003259725.1. Taxonomy (NCBI): domain Eukaryota; kingdom Metazoa; phylum Chordata; class Aves; order Strigiformes; family Strigidae; genus Athene; species Athene cunicularia. The sequence goes on along the minus strand of NW_020799095.1, from coordinate 32,737,564 downwards.
TTATAGTGGCTAGTGTTTAGGGAGTCTGCATTGTGTTAGGTGCCATATGAATACATACAAGCAGCTCTGATTAAGAACAGGTGAGGAGGAAAGTTTTCAGACTGAAGAACTAACTCTAAACAAAGAAAGAAACACACGTCTTTGACAGAACTATAATCCATTATATTACGCCTGTCCATATTTATTTGATATTTTAACTATATTCCCAACTCTTTTAATAGATGATATCAGTAACGCACATCACGCTGTTTTTTATGTCTCTTCCTGTGATGATGCAAAGTGGGTTTCACAGTCCACTGCATATTGTTTCTCTGTATCTGTTCTGATCTTTTTTGTCTCTATTCCAAGACATTTTAACATTGCTTTGTCAGCTTGATTTGATTGTTAACAGATATTTTTTATTACTTGCCATATTGAGAATAGGAAATGGGTTTTATTTTCCTGGTTGTTTTGGCACTAGCAAGCTTGCTTTTTGTGTCTCTATTTAAATCTATTGTTGTGGTGATGTGTTGGATAGCTCCTTGCCAAGATCAACATATTTTAGCAAGATACTGTTTGCGCTTTTGACCCAGCTGGCTAGCCAGGGTTTCAGCACTTGCAGAAAGTTCCCATTGCAGGGGAGAAATAAATGCCAGAGCTAAATAATTTGACATAATCCTAATGATTTACAAGAAAATGCCATTTCTGTGAATACACTCAGAAAAAGACAGCAGAAAATAGCATTTTTGGTCAAAAATACCAATCTTTTTCATGCCAGCATCCCATCCAAAATGCCATTTAGCACATAGCCACAAGGTGAATTTGCCCGTGATCTTTATACAGTATTTCTTATGGCATACCACAGTAAATGAGAACCAAGTCCATTTTGCTGAGATTTCATGGCTGTTTCTCCTGGATTTTGTACTTTTAGATCTAGCAGTGTTTCTCACTGGCAATCGTTCAATCTGCGTGCCAACATGAAAGACAGTTGGAGATCTGAGCCCAATTTTACAGCTTCTAAGTGTCTTTGGCCCTGTCTCATCATCTTTCAGATATTTCTGTGTTGTTCAATTGCTAATTTATTCTAGATACCTTTACTGATATTTGACCCACAATTCAAGTGTTGCTGGTGGAAGTGTTCCTTAATCACCTCTCCCAGCCCTTAGTTGGGTCTCTTGCTTCATGATGTTATAGGCTTATTCAGATCTAGATAACTCTCCTCTTTGGGGAATTTCAGTAACATCATCACTGGGGGGCTACTAATGTTATTCACTTGAATTACTTCTTCCTGTTTGATTCCCTGACTATTATTTTAGATGATGAGGTTGAGCTGAGCCGTGTGCTTCCCAGGGCTCTTTCCCTAAAAATAAGTAGATTTTTGCATGATGTAAGTTCAGGAAAATGCCTGTTTTCCCTTTTAGACTACTGCATGTAAAACTGGATAGGAAACAGTTGTTAACACTTTCCAGAAGGCCTCATGCAGGTGATGAACTTTCATTTTTATCTTCTTTTAAAAATTACTTTTCAGCTTTGTCTGTCCTTTTTGCAGCTTCTCTCTGTTAGTGTTTTTCAAGATTGACTTTATTACTTCATGGTATCATTGATTTTTTTTTTTGCCATACTGGACAGAAGGTGTTGCACTAGAGCTTCTCAGTCTGCCTAAATGCTTTGTAATTAATTACTGCCCTAACAAAGATTTCCTTTTTACCTGCAAGCCATTCTGTAGCTCTTCTCAGAAACAGTTGGATGCCACAGTAGGTCTTGCAAAATTCTCCACTGTTTTTCAGATAGTTATTTATTTTCATCTTGGCTAAAGAGTAATAGAAGCTAACAATTTCTCTCTTTCAATCCTGCCTTTAACACTGGTTTTGCAACTTTGCAGACACGGAGATGTTAATTCATTTTTTGGGAGGGTTTTTCAGGTTATTTTTGTCAGAAAGAGAAGTTGAGTTATATGGATGTCAGATTTATTTTTGTTTATAAAGACAGACCAGACAGTTCCTTCTTCACAGAACACTGTATATATTAAAAAGAGCAACAAGAGGCAGTTTCTTTGCTTTCAATTCAGGTCTTTGTAGACAGCATTGTGTCCAAGAGATTTCTCAGCTGTTTTTTTTTTGAGGTTTCTTTATAAATTCTTTTATGTCTGTCAGAATTTGCTGTGCAGTCTTATACACTGTTTTTCTCCCAGTTCTTTTCATGCTCACTCTCTTGCATCTCTTCCTCCCCTACAAGTGAGATCCCATCCTTTAGTTTGGATTCAGGCACCAGGAGAGGATGCACTGGTTCATATGGCTCAACATGTATTCCAGTCTTGCATTAATTTGGACAGCTGTATTTCAACATTCTACTGTATGAATGAGATGAATTGCTTTTCCATGTAACATCCATTTACATATAATTATGGAGTTTTTGGTGTCTGATGACAGAAAGGAAAACAGGTATCACCTAACTGGACTTCTTGTATTCACGGTCTCTATGGTGTTTCTCAGAAGTTGTGCTAAAGCACGTATTTCTATAAAAGTATCTTCTCCTATTTTAAGATCTCCATATAAAATTATATCTACTGTTTTTTGCTAGTAACTTCAGTTAAGTGAAAAGGACATTTAGATCACGTCCTCATGGCTCCAGAGTGTTTTGTTTAGTTCATTCCCCAAAAAGTGAAAGTAGCACAAGTTCACAATGTTTGAGACTTTTTTTTAAAAGGCTTGTTATAACACTTTCTATATATACTCTTCTCAGTAGCTCCATTTCTGGAGAGTGAGACGGGGAAAGGACTTTTTAACACTAGAGTGTTGATACATGGTGCAGTGTAAGATACAGAAATTAATATGTGGTGTATGATCCAGTGCCAATCACAGAAGCCAAACTCAGTTGCTCAAAGTTCTGTGTGTGCAGCTACAGACAAAGAGTGGCAAGTTAAAGTGAAGGCTGCAAGTAAACCTTTAAGGTTAATTAATATTTTTCTTCAGGCCCGTTATTTGTAGTAAGCAAAGAAACAAAATATTACAACTAGAGGAAATTCTGGTTTAGGATTAAAATGTCAAACAATTTAAGTCTTTGAGCGTGCACAGGTTTGTCCTTAAGGGAGTTGGCCTAGTGTCTTCAGGGGTCACTCAGCTACTACTGGAACAAATTTCAAGCTTTGCCATGATGGCAGGGAAGTGACTATGCACATCTGTGTGCTACTAGAGCAGAGTGTCGTGATGACTGGCCAGATGAGAGCAGATGAGCCATGGCAGTGCTACTAGGGATACCATTTTTGTCACTTCTGTTTTGCATCAGTCTTTGACTCATTTTGAGGTGAAGAATTCCTTTTAGTGTGTTTGGAATGAGAAGACTCATCTGCACTAAAGAATATCACTGTTATTTTAATTTCACTGTTATTTATTCATTCTCTGTGTCTTCCGTTGTGCAACAATTTGTGTGCCCATTTTGTTTTCATTATACTTCAGTGAAAGTGTTTTCCTTAGGGGTCCTCCTTTTGTTTTAGTTATCAAAGACCTTTTATACTGCTTTCTTTCAATTCTGTTTCAACTGCAGAATGTTTTCATTTAACTTTCTAATATTCTTCCTTCTCTCAGTTTTTACTTTAATTATCTTTCAATTTATTGTATCTCTGTGGGGCTTTCTGTTTAGCACTCTCCTGTCTTAAATTAAGTCAGCAGCATTTTATTTAATATTACCAAGTTTTGCTTTCAGCTTTCTGTCTGAAGGTTTCTACTTTAAAATGATTCTGCAATAGATGAATTTAACTTTTTTTTTATCCCTGATACACTCCTTTTTTATTGTTAATTGACACCTTTTAGGTTGTTTTTTTCCCCTTTTTGGTTCTGACCTTCCATTTTTTAAATCTATTTCCTCTTAATTTCTGTTTTAATTGGTGTGTATCAGCATATAGACATGATATATATATATATGTTTTTTCAGTGCCCTTTTATTCTTTAAATTATGTATAGGCTGTAGTTGGAGGAAAGTCAGAGATGAGTATTAGTGCCTTTCAGTCATGGATATATTGTTATTCTGCTGGGAAAAAACTTGTTTTCTTTGTTATTTACCAAGTCATCACTGTACTATCCTAAAAGCTATATATATCCTAAAAGCAGTCTGTAGGAGACCAAAATCAGGTTCACTGTATTCCCAAAAGCTCATGTTATGTAGGAGACCTTAGTGGATATTAGGACAGAATTTTCAAGTGTCTTTTGTTGCATTTTAAAAATGAGTGCTAAAATGTCATGTATTTGGAGGAGGCAATGTGTTACTGATTTGCTGCATGTTCACATTTATGCTTGTCTCTTTCAGCATAAGTTCTTCAGATTCAGTTCACTTGCTGCCACCAGATAAGTAGTGAGAATTAACATAAAGAGGCCTTGATCTGAGGTTTAAGGTCTTCCTTTCTTTATTCTGATGAAAAGGGTCTGCTGCTAACATTCAGGTCTCTTGCCTTTGCCTGGAAATCTGCCTTTTTTTACTCACACTGGCGATCCAGATACACAAATTTCAACAAATCATGAATAGTCAATCTTTATTATCCATCATGAAAGTAAGATGTAGGTTTCGATGAGAAAAATTAAAATTTGTATTAGATTCTTCATTGATACTACATACCAACTGGTCAGGTCCAGAAAAAATTAACGCAGACAACCTTTAAGGAATAAATATGGGCATGCTGGCAATTTGACTCCAAAGCCTATGAAGACTGCAGAACACATCCTACTGCAGTATCTTCCCGTGGGATATAGGTACTTAAATTTTGAAGTCTTTATATAGCTTGGAGTGGAAGTTAAGTCAATGAGAAACAGTAAGTTCTTTCATATCTTTCCCTAGTGGCATGTCCTCCTTGCGTGATACGAGCCTTCTGAAGAATAAAGGCTCCAAAGTAGCTGAGCCTGCTCCCCTCCCTTTTTCCAAACTCCAGGCATTATCTTTCTCCTTTCTCACTAAGGCAGGAACGTATTGTAGGCCATTAGAAGTACTTTTGTTTGAACCACAGTGTGAACACAGCCCTGCAAAGAGCAAATGTAGACTTTATGTATTATTGTATATGACTGGCAACAGCCTCACACTGTGTACCAGCTCATGGAGAGGGCTTTTGTTCCTCAGCCTGGCACTGATATTTTAATTATTGATTTCAGGGATGTTTCCTTCTCTGCCCCTAACATGCACCAATATCTATGGCTCTGTATCTAAAATATTTATTTGTAGGATTTTCCCTGATGCTTTGACATCCACCCATATATGCCAAGAAAATCCTAGAACAAGGAGCTGTGCTGCTGCTTCTGCTCCTGGTTAGTCTGATCAAAAGTCAAATGAAATGGCGAAAACAACTCCTCATTTCATAGGCTGGAATTGCAGAGATGCTCCCTGGTATGTGGGCCAAGGAGTCTACTTGTGTTGGGACAGTGGTAGTAATCTCTTCTGCCAGTAGATGGAAGAAGAAGAGGAAAGGAAACCGGATTGGTTCCCTTCCTTGCTCTATTCTTCCCTTAATTTTTTATAAAAAACCTTCTGGTTTTGAGGATGGGAAAAATCACCATCAGTAAAGGAAAAGTCAAAGAAAAAAAGAGGGAATAATACCTGATTGGTTTTTATATTGTAATATAGAGATCTGTCTCCCATCTCCAGGTGCAGCTGGCAGGAATACATGGCAGAAATTGTTCACCCCTCTTCATATTCACTTGATAAGCTCTGTCGTTTTAAGGAGGTCAAGCAGAATGACACAGCAGTTGTATTTTCTTCTCTGGCAGCCAAGGAAGAATGGTTTTTTTATGCTAGGTAGCTGAACTCTGTTTCCATGACGTTGTTCCCTAGAGTCCAGTAATCAAATATGGCATTTGGAGGGAGAGGAACTGTAGATTTCACAGGAAGAACTGTAAGCTTTTGTGGATTTCTTGTCCCCTTTCAAGTGTATCAGCAGGCTGTACTGCCACAGAAGGCTGAACACATCAAAACAATGCTCTGGGTACTTCCTCTTGTTGAGGGTCACGTCCACACTTCCCTTATCCACCAGACTCTTACATCTGTTTCTGAGTTCTTTTTTTTTTTTTTTTTAAACTAGATGGTGCTTTGGTTTTGCTTCTTTTATATGCAAGTCCCCAGCAGATATGCCACACTGAAGGCTAATGTGTGGGAAAAAAAATGTCTTCTTCCACTCAACAGCATCATGTTAAAACTGTGCTTTCCCATCTTGGTAATCAGATGAGTTTCTGTTCTTAAGTGTATAATGTGGTACAAATGCTTACAGCCAAATAATGAATACAACACCCATAAACCTCTTGTAGTATTTTTGAACTTGGCTAAATACCTCTCTATGTAATATGAGCACAAGTGCATGCATATGTTTGAACCTATCTGATACCACAAATTATTTAGCATGAACAGTTTTTCTTGTTAGAGAGCTTACACTCCTTCAAAACTAGTGACTCCTGGTCTCCTCAAAGAGATTTTTGCCAAAATGATATAGTTTCCTTTGTAAAGGTTTGCTGTAACCACACTGTACCCCAAAAGGACTTGTTCAGACAGCAAGACAGAGCTTTCTCCCTTCCGAAAACTGTAAATTTCATTTGGAGATGTGTCTTGCTTTTTCAGGTTCTGCCTCCTGTTTTCAGTGATTCCTGTTGCTCAGAAGGGCATTTTTTTTTTCCTGATTAAAAATAATGACATTACAGATAAAGGAATTTTTGAAAACAGGAGGTTTCCTGATGTTAGAAAGGTGATACCTTTTAACCTCTAGGTTTGAGGTAAGAAGGAAAATTAGATGCAAGGTGTGAGAGCTCAGATTTCAGTGAGAAGCAGAGTGGGTGTGTTCCTTGCACATGTGCTAAGTTCTGTATAAGTTTCCATGAAAAGATTTCCGACTGTTTAATATGTAATCTGGTCTCCTCTGAATAATCCATTTCAGCCTCCTAAACCATGTAAGTCTAAGAATCCAGAATGGCAGTGGGACCACATTTATGCACTAGCTTGAGCATTATCAAATCTATCTGTCCTAGTCTGCACTATTGGACTTTTAGTGTCCTCTGCTGAGTGCTTTGTTAATGCAGAACATGAGAGAAATTAGTCCAGAAGATTAGATTTCATTCTCTTTCATTACAAAGAGGTATGAAGTATCTATAAAATCTGATTTTTTTAATGTAAAACTTGAAACTTCATAAAACACTCCAAGTGAGGGCTAAGTTAAGTTTGGATTAAGGTTTGATTTAGGGCTCTGGGAATAAAACTAAATATCCCACATTGGTTGTAATACATTAAGATATAAATTGTGATTCATCTGAAAGCACATTTTCATTCAGTTTATGTTCACTGAGGATGAGTTAATGTTCCGGGGAGAGCTTTACATTTCACACTTCCAAAATATTTCTTCTTAGGTTCCCTCTGCATATCTTTGATTCCCATGCTTCTCTCTTGCACTCTTGACATCTGGCAGCACCAAAAGGCAATTCTCACACATCCAGGTGGAGGAGAATCCAGAAGACATCCCATTTTCGATTTCTGTAGTGTGGCAGCAGTTCAGAGGATCCTTCTGTTCACCCCACCAGCTGGCTGAGTTTGATGTTCCTTTTTCCTTTAAACAGTGAGCAGAAAGTGGAAGGGAAATTTTCAAGTGACTCAACAGTTGGAAGTGTTAATGGCTCCCATGGCGAGCAGTTCTTTCAGTTATTCAGTGTAGTCCCCTAGAGCAGCTTTTGATACACTTCAGAGGTTTTTATATGCAGCAGACAATAAATATAATTAGTAAAATTATGTGCAGTCATGTACTTGATCCTGGTTGATGCTACCCTTCCACCATTGCTCAGATTGACTGTACCCACTATGCACATAAGTAGCTGCACAGAAGTCAAAGCACAGCTTCCCTAAGAAGAACTTGAAGGCTTCACTCTTTAATGCAAACAGGCAGCAGTTGATGCTCAGTAAATGAGTTGAAGTTGTAATTGAAGGTGTGTGGGTAGTGTAACATGTTAACATAACCTTCATTTTACTAACTCTTTCCATTTGTGATGAAGCCTAGAGCAAAAACCTGCCTATTCACAATTTAAGAAGGAATTGTAGCTTCCTGTGGTACACTGTGGCCCCACCAGGACCAAGGATGCCTCAGGCTGGCTTTCATACATTTTATGCCTTTATAAATAAAAGAATGTGATGCAGTGTGCAAGGGAAGGAAAGGCATATTGTGCTCTGTTTTCTCAGCTGAGACATGCTGCAGCTTAGGTGGAATGTCAGCCAAAAAAGTCAGCTGGCATTAAGGTTTGTTCGTCAGTGACACCACATCCTGACTGCAATTTGTATTCAGAACTCCAGAGCAGGATGCCCTGTGATTTGATTAAATCCATTACAATACCAGTAGGAGAACTGGGGATACGTGTAAGTATTATGATACGCCAGTTACATTTAATAGATACATAGGCTTAATTCTTTGGATTGTACAGCTACCATTGAAGACTACTTCCAAAATAATATTCATAGCGGTTTCTGCTATAATCCATATAAAACGAACAGTGGTGCTCCTTTTATATTTGAACTGCTGTATCAGATCCTAAGACATAATATAATGTAGAACATACGTGTGGAAATTTATGCATTAGATATTGTAGAGATGAGTTGAAGACCTTGTCTTTTAGAAACAATGGTAAAAAAAAAATCATTTTTGCAATCCAGATAGGTCAGTGGTTCTGCCAAAGCAAAAACAACCAGCCAAGCCCATTCCCACTCCCATAGCATCTGTATAAATTATGGTCCAAATACACAATCTGTTCTTCTCTAGTCCTGGTTAGTAATTCTTTTGTCCTTAGTTTGTAATAGTGTATTTAATGTATTAAATCTGCTTTTCTGAGGAAAATGAGTGAACTAAACATCTATGAAAGATTTTGTAGCTGAATATTCAAAATGTAATTTTTTGTCAGTTGACCTACATTTAACTAGTTTAGAATATTCTATATTCATCATCATAACCCTGAAGTGATGTTTTAGGATTCAAAACGGGGGACAAATAGGACTCCACTTCTAGGGTTAAAAGGCAAGTAGTTGAGGTAGTTTTACAGTGCGGTGGTAAGAATTAGTCAGTGGGATATGGAAGGGGGATAAATGGTTTGTATTTTAAGTGAATGAAATTGTAAGTGAAGTAGATTGTTGTAACTGCCCATAAAATTCTAAATGTCAGATATAGAATTCATAGTTTTTAATATCCCCAATACAATTCTTTGTAGAAGTTGTATAAAGACAATAATTGTTGTCATTCATTCTAAATTGTAATTTTGTGTTGTGTTCACTTCCATTTTAACCTGTTTTTTAGCAAAACCCACAAAAACATGTAAGTGTGAGTGAATACTACAAACAGCCTCTTCCTATATTTTTAAAGGCTGGTAACCTTTTGAAGCATTTTACTTACTGAATTTTCTGGGAGATCATTTACCACCCTATTTTATAACAAATACCTTAGCTTTTGTGTGAAAAAGCTAATGTTTTAAGGTGCTGCTATGAAATTACATTTATGAAATCTGTTCTGAGTGTTTATGGTCTTACAGTCCTAAATGGCCGTTCCAAAGGCAGTGTCAGGAAGCTGGTGGCATTTTCTGTTCATTAAGATTGTCTGTGCTGCCAGGAGAGGACTAGCTTGGGCTCTTTCAGGCTGTGAAGATGCCACTCACCACCTCACTGCTCCACAGTCAGGCACAGTCACAGGCAGGGACTCTGAGTTTTTTGGATCTGATGGCTTCTCCTCTCCTGTTGGCAGAGCACATTATTACATGTATTTAATACTTCACAACCCTGTGATGCTTTACAACTACAATAATGTGTTAATGATTGTACTGGGTCTGGCTGAACTGGAATTGGTTTTCCCCTACAGCAGCCCTCACTGTGCTGTGTTTTATGTCGGGAGCTGGCAGGGTGTTGGTAGCACCCTGGTGTTGTGGCTACTGCTGAGCAGTGCTTACACAGCACCAAGGCTCGCTCTGATATTTCCCCCAGTGGGATGGGGTGGGCAAGATCTTGGGAGGGGACACAGCCAGGACAGCTGACCCAAACCGACCAAAGGGATATTCCATACCATATGACGTTTGCTCAGTATAAGGCTGGGAGAAAGGAGGAAGGGGGTGGGGTCACCCTTGGTCCTCCGAGGCAACCACTCCGCGTATTGGAGCCCTGCTTCCTGAGAAGGCCCAACATCGCCTGTCCGTGGGAAGTAGAGACTAAATCTGTTTGCTTTTGCTTCCGCGCGCGGACTTTTGCTTTGCCTTGCTTATATTAAAACTGCTTTTGTTTCACCCACAAGGGTTAGTTTATCTTCTTTCCCCTCTTTACCCTATTGAGAAAACAAGGGGAAAGGGCGGGGGGGGAAGTGATAGAGCGACTTGGTGGATACCTGGCATTTAGCCAGAGTCAAACCATCACAATGATTGAAAAGTCTTTTGAGCTGTGACTCAGTATCCTCCACCCCTTGTTTCTCAGTAGAAATTATGTTCTAAGGAATACCCACAAGCACATCTTGGCAGAAATCTTCCCTGTATTACTCTCTTTTGGTGACAACATCCTCTTCTTTTTAACATTGACACTAGAACACAGGACACCCTTCGGTTTTTTATTAGACTGATATTTAATACCTGCTTGCAGATATGACTTCTGGAGACTGTGCTAGCCTGGGCTTTCCCTGAATATATATAGCCCTTTTGTGCAGTTCATCTCAAGGGGAATGAAGGCCATACTACTTTTATTTAAAGGAAGAATGTCCATTTTTTTTTTTTTTTTTTTTTTCATTAAAAAGTTTTAGACCCTTTAGAGAGGCTGGAATGGACCTCAAGAAAAATACGGCCCTGAAAAAGAATATGATGGAAGTGAGTGTTCCACAGTTTCTCCAAATATGGAGAGTTAAGGAGAAGGCCTGAATGACCAGACACATAGACTATGATGTACTAGAGAGGCAGTTTGCCAACTGTTCTTCCACTGGACTAGCCAGTACTTCCCAAATTCCCACTCCATCTGCTATTAGATGTATGATGGATTTATGCAACAAATACTAGTGTAACCAGTATTAATATTATTGGCTGTTCATACAAATAAGGAATTTTGTAACAGGTGAAATTTTTCTGTTTGTGTTTTCTCTTTGGAATAACTGAAATATGAGATAGTCTCCCTCTATAAGGAAAGCAAATTATGAATAAAATACAGGATTTCATGTGGCATGAACATATTAGATGTTCTTTTTGTCATTCCTTACAGATTTTCTTTGTTTTCTTTGATATATGCTAAACAGCTCTGTGTGATCTTCTGTTGTAATTTCATTAAATATTACATTTTAATTTCTATAGTGAAACTACTGTTAAGAGTTATAATTCTGCATTTCCCACAGTAATCTACTTCAGTTTGCGTGGTGGGTACATATATTTAGACACTAATGAAGTTTAGTTTAAAATATTTTGTTTTATCCATTGTAAGTAATCTTGTGAGTAGCAACCTTTTGATATTTTTTATCATGAATAATTGTTATTTTAATACAAAATAAATAATTTTGTTGATCCCCCCTTGCCTCAGTTTTTTTTCAAGGATTTGAAGATTGTATGGTTTGTTTCTTGTATCTTTATAATTTAGGTTATGGAAATTTCCTAAGCTAGTAATGTTCTGAATTTGCCATTGACTCCAAGTAGTTCAGAGCTTCAATTCTAATGAGGTCATTGAGCATGGCAGATATTTTTTAGCACCTCATGTGAATTAGGCCATACTTTCAGGTTGTTATTTCAACAACCTAATTATATCTGGGTTTGATATTCCAATTTACTAACTGATACTGACTCCTGTAATGGATAGTGTGCGGACAAACTGCTGCTTCTGACAGCACCACTGAGAGCAACAAGCCTGGTAGCTCAGACATCCATGAAAACAGCCTAACTAAGGAGTAAAGGGCAAGAAAAGAGAAGAAAGGAAAAAAAACCCCAAACAACCAAGCAAAAAGAAAAGAAATGAAGGGAAAGTTACTGTTACAAGAAAAAATGCCAAGATGCTTTACCATGTTGTTCTCTACTGTTCTAAAAACAGCACTGTTCTGTATCAGGTCTCACCATCTGCAATCTTCAGGTTAGTGCTTTTTATATGCTTATGCAGTCTGACCTGTTCCCAGTAAATTTGACTGTGCTGTGCTACTCTTTCTGACTAGAAAATAGTAAAACTCTGTAATAGATAAGAGTTATAATCAGTTTAAAGTATGTGTTTCCATTTTCAAGCTTGTTTGAAAAGTTAATGCTGAGCAATTTAACTTTAGAGTTGGCTAGGAATTTTTCAATATTGTTCATCAGAAGATAGCAGTTTAATGCCAAACTTCTTCATAGGAATGCATCACTTGCGATTGATGTCTCAGTGCCAACCCCCCTAATTTTATTAAGTTTTGAGATTGTTACAGTTATATATAGCTTGATATTTTTGAAACAAACAATACATCCTTACGTTGAAATATGTTTAATTTGGGAGTCACATAAATTATAATGAACATTGATAATCATCAAAATTAAACTTAGATATTTTGAAATGATTGTCATAAAAATGTTTCTTTACCTGATTTTTAAAATTTCTTTTTGCATGAACCTTTGAGATGTATTTTTTTTCATCCCAGTTTGGGATATGAGCATTCTTGGCAATCAGTTCTGCACTGGAAAATTATAACTGATGTTTTCCTAATGTTATCAGTATCTAACATATCTGTACTCTTCTGTTTCTCCACTATACTCCTGTCACTCCTGTGCTGTGACTATCATGTTCTTTAGAGACTATCCCCTTGTACCAGGGGGATGCTACCTCATCTCAACCTCTTCGCCATCTTAATGTGTTTGGGCAGTACTTCCACACTCATTAAAGTCTTTCAGTTGTCTTGCTTGCTGCATGAGGCTTAATCTTCTCTAAACTTTCACTATTAATTTTTTCAAATACTGTGGAGGCGTAGGATACAAGTAGTTGAGCAGCACATGCCACATGCTAGCACACAGGAGCATTTTGCATTATATGGGATGCAATGTTTGGAACTGAATGCTGGGACATCTGGAGGGAAGCATCTGTGAGAGGCTCAGGTCTTCTGTGGTTTGGACTCAGAGGGAGCTTGCATAGAAGTGAGGTGCTTGGGACGGCACACTTTGTGACAGCTGAGCTGATCCAGCAGTTTGCTGCCTCCTGCTGCCTGTGGCCTTGTATGCCTAGTCCTCCCTCCTTCCTCGCACTGCATCTGTTGTTGGTCTGACTTAGCTCACCAAGCCATCAGAAAAACAACCCAGCTGAGAGGAAGAGGAAGGGTGGTAGGAGTGTTAGATTGCCTCAGCCAGCTCATGGAGCATCAACCTCAGATATGCAGTGGGAATCTGGGATGGGCTGCCTATAGCCTCTTTGAGACATATCACCTTATGACTCCTGCTGAGTTCTTCCAACACTTAAATTTAGCAGAGAATTATATTTAGCACGTCATCTTTAAAAGCAGTCTAACTACATTTCTTCTCTTTTCATGCCTTTCACAGACTATCCTTATCATACCTATCCTACCTTACTTGCTATCAAAGCATCAAGATTCTTGTTTATGATTAACCTGTGATATGGGCCTTCTTTAGAACTCAACAAATTCTTGGTTGACCACAGTTGTGTTCCATTTATCCTGCTGTTCATGCTTGGGCAGGATGTAAACTGCTGCAGAATTAATGCGTCAGCTTCTTTAAATCTCTCCTTAGAATTGTTTCTTATGATACTTGTATGGTTAACACAATGCTGTGCTGTGTTCATCTCAAAAGCTTATACAGGAATATACACAGCAGGGGAAATAAACAGGAGGAATTAGAGGGGGTGTGGTTGTTCAAAGAGGTATACTGAAATCTCCGTCCTGAACTGAAAATTGACTAGACGAGGCCTTAAACAACCTAACCTAACTGCAAATTTGGCCCTGATTTTAAAAGGGAGACAAGCTATATTACCTCTAGAGGTCTCTTCCAACTTTTTTTTTTTTTTTTTTTTTTTAAATTGTGTGTTCTCTTGTATTCTATTGTCTCTTGTTTTTCACTTTGAATTCAAAGAAAGGAAGCAAGCTTTTTGAAACTTTGTTACTTACATATAGTACTTTTACATATTTTATATGTAAATATATTTAAATTATAAATTTCAATACATATATAAATAAATGTTCTTTTGTCAAGCATTGAAACAGGCTACTCAGGGAAGTGGGGGACTCACCATCCCTGGAGATATTTAAAAGACATGTAGATGTGGCACTTGACGTGGTTTAGTGGTGGACTTGGCAGTGTTAGGTTTACAGTTGGACTCTATAATCTTAAAGGGCCTTTCTAGTCTAAATGATTCTATTATTCTATGATTCATACAGTTTGCTTTTTTTTCCCCTCCAGATCTGTTTGGTATTCATTTTTCCTGTCCTTTACTCAGGTTGATTAGTACCTTTTCATCAAAAGTCTTGCTGCAGATTTTGATGGACAACTCCTGGATGGAGTAGCTGAATCAGACCCTGAGTGATGTCAGGTGCATTACCGTGAAAGTAATTTTGTTGTTAGAAACACTGAATTCAGTTAGATTCAGGTGAGAGTTGAAAACTGTTCATACTATGCAAATATGCCAGTCATGGTAAGTGATGATAATGTACCACTTTGTTCAAGGATGTGACTGGTAATACAAATTTTAACCCAAAACACTTTAAATACTTTAATGATGGGGAACAGCAGCCAACATCTGGAGGAAGTGGTAAAAAACAAAATATAAAGTACCTACCCAGAGTTTGTAACTGAAGTTACCTCCATGACACTTTCTGGAGAAGTCTTTACAAAGGTATCGGTTGTTATTATCTACAAGCTTCAATGCAGCAATGACAATTTACCCTAAGGCTGTGTCTTCTTAGCTATGTATTCTTGAAACTTCAACTGGGAAGTGGTCAAGGGGCTTGTGCAGTTCAGGCAGTGGCCCATCCACATGAACAACATGAGGTGTGTACCATAGTAACCCAGACATGTATTCTAGACCTACGCTTCCCCACTACTTTGACAGTGTTTTCTGCTGCGCAGGACATAGTTGTGTAATTTCTAAGGGAAGGGCAAAAGAAAGAAGGAACTGAAAGTAATGGGAGAGGCTTTTTAAAGTAAGACCGTGAGGGCTGCTCTAGACAGCAACCTCTGAAAAATAAAGCATAAGCAAGGCAAAACAGGCGAAGGACTTCAGTATATGTGGAACAATGTGATTCCCATAACCAGCTTCATCTGTTTCGGGGGAGTTAGTGATAATGTCAGTAACACAGAAATGTATGATGATGCTGTATTCTGGCTCTATTGCAACTTCTGTGCTTCTCAGAAAATCCATTTCTAGTGTCTTACAGACACTAGAATTAAGCACATAATAATCATTGTCTTTTTACTTCCTGCTCTCTCATGGTGGTGGTGGTATAAAATGTTGCAATATTCTTTGTGAGTTCTCTGAAGACTTAGTAGTGAAATCATGAATTGAGATAGCATCAAAATATGAAGAGAAGTATATGCTTAAAACTGCATGATGTCTGTAAGAGTAAATGAAGTGATTGCTATTTTACATCTGGTCCAGTAAAGAGCATGTGTTTCAGTAAATGGAAGAAGTTAGTAGTAGGGTACCATGGGTTTTCAAGGTTCTGCCGTACAAAAGAATGAACAAGAGTTTAAGCATGTTTTGATAAAATATACCTTGGAACCTACCTTTTAAATGATTTTTCTTTTTAGCATAAACTTTTTTTTAAATCTTGTAATTATGCAATGCCCTCTTAATTGTTCCTTTCCTGTTTTCATGGTCTGACCTTTTTCTTTCTCAGTTCTTCTCAAAGCATGTCCTGATCAGTACACACTCCGCAGACACCATTGTTTGCAGGAGCAAGTTGGTCCTTGCAATCATTCTTTCAGCTTCTTTTTCTTGGGGGCTTCCTCTCTGCCTTTTATCTTGTTCATTCATTTTCTCTCTTTTCTCTGGGGAAGCCTGTAAAGATATAGTAAGATATATATGATAAATTTCTTCAAGTAGATAATTTAAAATGAATATGTGGCTTGCTTGGCAAGTGGGACAAGAAAAAAAGTAAGTTTTGATACCTCAGAATGCATCTGGTAAAGTCTTAATGCAACAAGAAGAAACATCCACCTCTACTTCTGGGAGCAATGGTCAGCCCTCAACTCCCTCTCCAATAAATCTGGCTTCAGCTAAATGAATTTCATGTTCCACTACTGTGTTTTATTTTTCCCTTAGGTTAACTAAAACCATTGCTTTTGCTGCTGCTGCAGTCAGTGATGTTATAGAACTTTATACTTTGGTCTGAGCCAAAAGATTGCAGTTAACTGTTGGAGATGATGATGAAGAAACATCAAACTCTTTTTCTGCATCATTTAATCTTACCTTGAACTATCTGTATGTCACCAGAAACACAGCTCAGATCTGTTGTCTCTTCACTAATCTGTGATTTAAGATTCCAAATAAACAACCATCTTTAGTAGCTTTTCTAGAAAAATGTTAAAAACTATTAATTGTTATTTGCAGCCCTACTACAGTATTCTTTTAATGAAAAAAAAAGGATGGAATTATTTGATCAAGTGTCTTCAACACTGATATTGGCTGATATATATGGTCATATATATGACACCTAAATAAAGGACTGGAAAGTAATTAGCAAAGCTGAAGTTGGAAATTTCCTTCTTTTTGTTTGTATAGAATCTTTTTCTAATACGTCAGCTTCTAAATGCTTCCCAAAATTTCTCTTACTTTGAAAGAAATGCTTTATTTCCCTGGGCTTACGGTTTCCATTGTTGCAGGTATATTAGCAAACAGGTTCACTGAGACAGTTTGACAGAATTCTCTCAGCTTGCAAGAAGCTGATTGCAAAAAAGGAAAGCATGTCTCAGATCTGCTGCTGACAGTTGTCACAGAGGCAGAAGGCATGGGTTATCTTCCCCAAAATTAGCCTGTCAATTTGGAGGCTATAATGACACTGACCGTCAGTAGGTTCGCTACCTTATGCTGACAAGGAATGATTGGTAGGAATTGAGAGAGATCTGTTTTGGGGAGAAGGAATCAGGAGTAAAAGGTTTCTCTCAGCGTCTTCTCTTAGGAAGAAGAAAGGGACTCTCGCTCGGGGTGACTTGCCCCTGCCAGAGACCAGGAAGAAGCTACCAGCCCTTTGTCACTGTGGAGCGAGCAGGGTGCTGAGTGATCAGCAGCCAGTGTTGGCTTAAGATACTACTTCCTATTAAGTTAAAAAGTTCAAGCTGTGCTCAGTTTTCACTGCACAAAACCAGGTCACTGCTGGTATTGCAGATGTGACACTTCGTTGGCTTCTATGAATTTACCTACTGGTGGTAGTGAATTAGGCAAAATATATATTCATTCCATCTTGTTCACAGAACCTTGATTAAATTATGTTTTTCTCTATTTTCTTACGAAGGGCTACATCTGGTCATGTAGAAATAGATTGTAACAACACTGAAACAAATTATTTGATGAACTATTTAGGACGATTCACTTAATGCATGATAATCCTGTGAAAATGTTAATGAGCAGCAATTCTCTGATGATTAAGCTGCTTTAAAATGTCTTTGTACTCATATGTCATTAGAATGAACTTGGCACTTCTGAAACATCCATTATTCATCATGTTCCAGTGTTGCATCTGACTGCGTATCACTTTAATTTCATTCACTTAGCAAAGCAATCTATTCATTACAATAGTTTGAAACATGTTTTCTAAATCAGAAAAACCCTAGTTAAATTACAGTATTATATTTACAAGTATAGTAGAGCAAAAAGTAACATCTCAAATTGTAATTACATACCTAGTGCATTTGAATATGCTAACTAAAGCTAAATGGATGTTTTAAGAAGAACCTTTGTTGAAATCAATGATTTTGTTAGCTGGGGAAGCGGGATAGGTAAAACACCTTTCTGAAAGCACAGGATTGATTTTTCTTTCTGAAATAGTTCAGCAAACATTTTCTCGGTAGTTCTTTTTCACACATGTTTATTGTCCTGATCAGTCAAGCAGCAGGGAAGGACAGAGTATTATTACTGCAAATACAAATACTTTTTTTATTTTTTATGGAGGTTTCCTGCTGCTCCATATTTTTTCATTTTAGAAGTCCTGGGTCCTTCCATACATTGTGAACCCCATTAAATACTACATTTGTTCATTTTGAATATGTGTGTGATGGCTGCTCCAGAAGTGATTCTTACTTCCCAGCATGCTCAAGAGATGTATCTCAGAAAGTATCGGACTGCTGAATGACTCCATGTTTGAAGATTTTTGACTCATGAACTGCATGGGCTCCATCTCCTGTAAGGAGAAGACGGCTTTTATCAGAAGATTTAGGCAGAATAGCAGCTAAATCGACCACTTGAAGAAGTATCAGCAGAAATACATTTTCTTTCTGATGTAGCTAAATGAATTTCCAGTTGAACTAGTAAAATTCTTGTAACAGTGGAGATGGGCTATTAACCTCCACACAAACCAGAAATCTTTATTCTCACAGTGCATGAGAGTCTTGCAAAACATGCACAAATATGCGGTGACTAAACTTGTAATCTTTAGATTTTGAAATCAACTGCAGTCTCTTAATTTTGCTTTTAAAATTCTTATTGGTCTTGCTAGGAAAACAGTGAGTAGTCACTTATGCCGTTTATTTTTCTCAAATTTTTGATCGTGTTTTTAATGCATCCTGTTTTGGTCTGTTGCTGAAGTAAGGTGTTTGAGCAGATATGGAAGGTTTATGAATGCTTTCATAGTATCTAAGCAATAGAGGTAGGGAGTCCTTGTTGTTTGCATTAACTCTTTCAGCAGCTCTTGGTAAATAGAAGTCAGCATAGTAATGATTAGTGTATAGAATTGTTAAAATAATGTAGTTGTTAATATAATTGTTAAAATAATGTGAATATAATGCGTGTTGAGGTGGAACAATTGTGTGGTAAGATGAAGATGCTGAAAAAGGTAGACTTGAGAATATTTAGGTAACCATTAATCTCTCTGTGTTTGGTTAAGAATGTTGATGGAATCAGAATAAACTAAGAAACCCAACTGTGAGCTCTCTTTTTTACATTTTTGTCTCTTCCTGTGAATCACAGCCCTTCTTTGTTCATAGCCCAATAAATAAGAGTTAGTTTGCAGTGAGTTAAGAATTAATTGCAGAGAATTTCTACTGAAGCATTTCAAAACTGTATTACTACATAGTTTTTTTCATCAATCTTTCCTTTAAAAATAGCACTTTATGGCATATGATATGTAATGTGTCATCTATGGCAGTATCAAAGTTGAATTAGTGATGTCTCAAGCTTTTGTACGCCTTTTTGTGGTCCAACTTCTTAAGGTACATTAAGCTTTTCCTTCCAACTAACCTTGATAGTGTTTGTGGATATATTGCAATAGCTTTGGCTCCATTTATATGTAATTCAACAAATGAAAAGCCTTATGTTGTATATGGAAGTCATTCTGAACTGTTTCATACTGAGGAACTGTTACTTACAATGAAAATAATCTACAGTTTCTACAAAATTCTAGATAAGGACATTTTTTTAAACTTAATTATGTGTCTGTATTTCTTTAACACACAGCCCCTGTTCTCCCTGGGGCGTATCAGCAAAGCCAGTCCCAAGGATATGGATACATGCACCAGACAAGTATGTCATCCATGAGGTCCATGCATTCACAACCTCATTCAGCAGGTCTGGTGAGTATTGGATTTAAAGAATTATTTTATTTGGTAAGCAACATCATCAGCTATTGCAAAATCTCTTAAATATGAGTGAATTGGTCCGCTTGAGATTTATAGTTGGACTGTTTGACTGTCTTAGTCCTAAATGTAAGTGCTAAGTCCTCCTGTATAAAAAAGATTAAGTGACTGAGGGCAGTGACAAGAATACATTAAAAAAATCATTTATGATCTCCAGAATGCAGAGAAATAACTGAATCTTCTACCTGCTTAAAATAAATAGTAGACGCTTGGACAATATTTCACAGGCTGAGCCCTGATGTTATGCTCTGATGAATTCAGGCGTCTAGCGCTGAATGAAAACCGCTGATCTCTTAAGATCACCCTGTTGGTTTAAATTTGTTTCAGATTTTCTGACTTGCTGATTTTGTACTAGCAGGCTTTGTGCCTATCCATATTATTCATCTCCGCTTGTGTAAAGCTAGCTCAGACTCCATATTGGTGTGCCCTTTTTAATTCAGCAGAACAGTCATGTACCCACTCGTGCCTGAACCAGATCAAGTTATACTGCTGGGCAACTGAGAATCAGCTTTATCATGAAACCATAGCCACAGTCATGAAGTTCTTAATTATGGTGGATGAGAATGTAAAGCTAGAGTGAATATTTAATTTTAGAAGTAGCTGGTCATGAAAGGAGAGCTGAATAGGTGTTCAGCTGGGTTTTTTAGGAAAATGAGCTTCCTTTTTCTTTTTGAGCTCTCTGTATATATAGTTCAGTTGTAATGCTTATGATATTTTAAAATACCACATCACTGCCTAGAGATTTCGTAGTTCAGATTCAGTCACATTTTACCTTAAAAATATTGACTGGTAATTTTGAATTCTAAACTACTTTGAATAGATGTGTATACTACCTCTGTCACCTTTTGTAGAGATGAAGTATTTAGTTATGAACCAAACTTACAGCTTGATTAGATGAAACTAGTGTTCTTCCAGACTGAAATTCTATGGCATTTTATATTGTAAAGATCATGAGGTTCTGTGAGGTTTGGGTGCTTCCAGGCTTGCCAGTTTCTTATTTGCTTTGGGCTGAGAGGCTAACTTGCTGGGAAGTCTGAGATCCAGATACCTGCATCTTTGGGTGAGCCAATAACCTGAGAAAGTCTTTGGACAGCTGTGAGGCAGCTGATACTAGAATCAGCCATTAATTTCCAAGGATATTGCAAGGCACTTGGGGAGCTGGCTGCTTTCCAAAAGGGCCAGAGTCCAAAAAGTGGGAGACCTGGAAGCCTCGGCTTTGTCAGCAAATTTTCTAGTCAATGGGGAGCAAAGCAAACAGCCTTCAAATCCAGCAGCTAGAGAATGGAGATGCCTGGAAATCCCAAAATGCACTTAGTAGCCTTCACAGCTATATCGGCAGGTAGATGGCTACTATTTCCCTAATCTCCCAGTGACTTACCTGGTGGGCTGCCTGCTGAAAAATATCATTTCAGTCGTCTTGAGAATCACCATTTGCCTCTCCTTCCTGAATTGGGAATGGGAAGGTAATAAGAAAAGGAAGGGAGTGACATTAAAGCAGTTTAAAAATAAAGAATTGACTGAGTGTCTTCTTTAATGGGATTTCTTATCCCTTTTGTGAAGCTGTTTTCATTTGACTTTCTTTAAAGTGATAATAGCTGTTTATAGTGGGGAAAAATGAAATAGCAAACATCATGGTTTGAACAGATCTTGTTGCTCTTAAAAACCCAGCGGTTTCCTTGAAGACAGTAAACACCAAACATAATCAAGAACTGATGGTCTGGTGCTGACTGCTAACTTGCTGGTCTAGTGAGGAAGACAAAGCATGGTCTTATCACCCCAGGGGTGATGCTGCTGCTCCAGAAGAGGCATCTCGGATGCAGCTAGAAACCTGGCATGCTCCCTTGTCTTTCTCCTTCACATCAAAATACTATCTTTTCTTTACCCTGTGCAGTTTATCCAGGTGTGCTGGGCATGTTACACCCAGATATTGGGATGATACAAGAGGAGTCTCAGTGTGTGATGGAGGAAACCCCTGGTTGTGAATGTGTTTAAATGTAGTGATTTGCACAGACTGAAGATTGATAGCAGTCTTGGAGGGCTTTTAAAAAAGTGGAGTGGACATGCCATAGGGATCTGACAAATTTACACAATGTTAGGTTCATTGCGGCCCATTCAGTTCTCATCTTGGAGCAATACTGCCAGAGCTGCAGTGTCTTCTGGCTAAGCCAGGGCAGAGGAAAGAAATAAAAGAAAGTAAGAGAGGGAGGAGACTGGCAGAAAGAAATCCTAGCCTGAATAATGATCTTAAAGCACAAGTGGTGTTAGAGACTTAACTAAAAGCAATGAAGGTGACCAAGTTACACATCAGTGCCTAAATTTGGCCAGGACATGTCTAGGGCGAGAGACATTAAGATCCCATGGGTTATATCAGGGTGGAGATGATTGGAGAGTTAGCTGCTTTAGTAAAGCCTACACCTTTCAGTGATTTGTGGCATTATTATCAAATCAGGGTCCCAAAAAGACAGAAGTAAATTTTATAATCATGTCCACCAATTTCCTATATTGGGAAATGGAAATTTTCCAATTTTGGTTTATTTAATTTTGAGCTGTGTTTTGTATCAGGCATTACCCTAACACAGTCCTGGTAGATTTCCACCCCCTGAGTTAAATTACGTTATTTTCTGATTCTTAACTTTTGCACACTTTTTCCAAGCAGTTCTGCATAATGCATTGAATGAAATTGTTGCTCAGAGTACAGACAGACCCCTGAAGGCTGTTTGGCTCTTCAGAAAATAACAGAGCGTGTTCTCACGCCTTTAGATAACTAAAAGCTGTAGGAAACCAAAACCTAGGTTACAAGTTGGCTTTCCTTGATAGCTGCTGTATGTGAAGGACACTGAAACAGGTACTGCTCCTTGCAAGGAGCGATGCATAGAATAAGTATAAACTGGTGGATGAAGTGGAAATATGCATCTGTCAGCTCACATCTGGCTGGAGAGCTGGGAGTATGACAGCTGAGCTTCAGCTCTTCATATGCACAAGATGTACTGTTTTGTCTAAGCAGTAGCTGCAAGTTAGACCTCTGAGGAGGTGGGAGATAAGTGAGTATTTCACTGTTTTGCAAAACCCCAGCCTTTTCTTATATACTCTTAGTACTTGCTAGACTCGCTACTGACAGAGGAATAATTCACTAAAATGCATTTTAAAAATCCCTGCTTTGAGTCCTTTAAGCATTGTAATTCTCAATTATGTAGCCCAGACTTCACTCTGAAGTGATAATTAGGCATTAAATGCTAACAGGATTATTATGGAGATTTCTCCTGACAGCCATTTAGCACCTAATTAGGTGTTAAGGCCATAAATTTAGGTTTCTCAGCAGCATTTAGGGCCCTAATAAATTGTTTTAAAGTTTGAAATTACCAGCTTGTCTTCACAACTGTGCCACCACAGTGATGTAGTCAAGCTGCCTTAAAGGAGACAGCAGTAGTATGTCCTATGCCATGATGCTCAAAGGATGAGTGAGCATCCTTCTGAGTGAGGAAAAACTTCTCTTTTTTTTTTCAATTTTATATTAGTTTAATAAAACATTTAATCTCTTCCTCCAGTCTTTGCCCACTGAAGGGAGACATATAAGCATGGCTCAGAGAAAAATCCATTCTCTGCCTTATGACAGATACAGACTTACTACCATTTCTCTTAAATGGACCTTTTTTTGAAATAAATTGTTAAAAGGACTAACTGCTGCTGAACTTGATGTAATAGCATATTTTTTACTGTTTTTCTGGAGTTAGTTTCGAGGCTCAGTAGAGAGATCATTGAAATACTTGGAAAAAAAGAAAGATTCTCAAAGGCATAGACCATTCGTTAGGATCGTCCAACTGCTAGTTTTCTAGTTTGTGAGTCTAAGGAATTTTTGGTGATGACATCACCCTCCCAATTAGTTGCTTCAATGTAGTGCATAAACAATGATGCTTTTTTCATCACCTTTCATGAACACTTGGAAGACATAAGGAACCACCAAGAAACCATATACATCTGGTTGGAAATTGCTCTTGGTCACAGGCTGTAGGGCAACAACATTACAAGGCATGGCAGAGAACAGTTATACAGAGCAAGACTCAAATACACTTCAGAGAGGTTTGTCAGGAAAGGTAGTGATCCCCAGTGTTTAACCAGGAGTTGATTCCTCTGTAGTGTTTAATCTGGACTACCAATGATAAAGGCAAAATCAAGACAAAAAGTGTATTTCTAGCATGGGAACAATAATAATGAGTTACCTTATAGTGCTTAGATTAGATCATCCCACATTTCCAACAGGTGACAAATGTCTTACTGTGTGTGACAGAATCTCCATATTTTCTGAAAATAATTTCATTAAAAACCCACAAAAATCATATATGAGATGGAATAAAACCAATCCAGAGTTGTTTTCCTCAGCTGGGAAGTAGAACAAAGTTTGCTTCTCTTAAAAGGTTCAGACAATAGTACTACGCATTAACTCAAATATTGACTGTTTTTATCTTTTTTCTCTTTAAATCATTCTCTTTAAATTCAGCTAGATATGGTGACGTATCAAAAATTACTGGTAGAGAAATTGAATATTATCAGTGATGCTTGAACGGCTCTTCTGTCAAGAGATAGTATAGGGAAAAGAAAGTACTCCTGGGAATTTTAAACCGAGCTAGTTTTGTTCTGCTGTTAAGATGCAAGGGGAGACTGTTCCCTTTGATTTTGAGAGTCCACACTGAATTCCAGTAAATTATAGAATTGTATTGGTTATGAGTGGAAATAAATACTCTATTAAGAAAGAAAATGGAAATCTTGCCTTACAGTGGACAGAGTTGTAGAGAAATTTGGCTTAGCTAATGATAGGACTTTGTGTTCTGTTTAGATCAACCTTTTATGTGAATGTGCAAAACAAGTATTCATAAAAAATATTTTTGCAGACATTTTTAAATCTTGTCTTTTTTTTTTTTTTTTTAAAATTTAATTAGATAATCTATTCCTAATTCTTAA
Source organism: Athene cunicularia (assembly GCF_003259725.1). Classification (NCBI taxonomy): domain Eukaryota; kingdom Metazoa; phylum Chordata; class Aves; order Strigiformes; family Strigidae; genus Athene; species Athene cunicularia. Next base: position 32,712,884 of record NW_020799095.1, on the reverse strand, counting down.
TTTAGGGTAAAATCGTAATGAAGTAAAGGACATTCAGTGAGATGCCAAAGTTAATGACCTGGATGAAGACTGTGTTTCTTTTCTGTAGTGAAGAGACAGGAGAAGCTGTTTGGGAATCATGGAGATAGGGAGCAGAAGCACAGCTAGCCATGGCTGGGTGCAATGAACTGTTACGAGTGAATATATGAAAGAACAGTTGGAATATTTCAAGAGGCAGTGAATGGCTTAAAATCTGTTTGTATGAGGACTTTGGGCAATGTAGGTTCACAAATATAATCATTTCGGGGCTATACTCACTGTAAATTTGGCAGGGTGGAGGGTATACCATTTCTTTTCAACACGTAACTTGTGATTTCTCTCTCTGCCTTGCTCCCTCTGTTCTTTTTTTCTGCTCTTTTAATTTTCTTTGTGCAAAGTGCAGAAAGAATCTATCTCTGTTTAGGCCTGAGACTTTACAGCCTTGTTTTCTTTCCTTCAACAGAGAACATACAGAGCTATGTATGACTACAGTGCTCAAGATGAAGATGAAGTTTCCTTCAGGGATGGTGATTATATCATCAATGTTCAACCAATTGATGATGGCTGGATGTATGGTACTGTTCAGAGAACTGGGAAAACAGGAATGCTTCCAGCAAATTATATTGAGTTTGTTAACTAATTTTTGTCTCTAGTCCTTTGAGCTTTATTATGATTTACTCAAAATCTAACCTTTTAAAAAAAGTCAGAAGAATCTTTTAAGAGTACATGTTCATTACTTTATCACTGCTATAAGAGTCTGCATTCTCACTCAGAATCCAATTTAGAGTCCTTTAAAGTAAAGATAAATTATCAACAAGAAGCTCAGAGCTTTGAAAACAGCATTGCTTATAATAGTGCTCCCTCAAAATGAAAAACATATATGGAAGCCTGGTGCTGCCAATCCTATAAATATTTCAGTCAATTAGCTGTGAAGGGGAAATACCTTTTCCCTATACCTCAAAGACATTATTTCTCTTTATAATAGCAACCATAAAATCGATTCACTTCTTATGGCACTCTGAAGTCATACTCAGTTAACACACTGAGTTTGAACACATCTTCAAATTATTAGGGAGGTGTTTAATGTTTGAGCAGTTAGCATCCTAATAAAAATAAAAATGTTGAGTAGATAATTCAGTCATTTGAAATAATGACAAGTGATATGCTAGTAAAAAAAAAAAAGAAATACAAAATGCTACTGCCCAGCAGCCTTACAGTAAACAGGTCTGTTTTGACAGCAAAAATTTCCTGATTCTCACATACCCACATTTATTCCTGGATTACCCATCTTCTCTGATTTCCAACACTGACCTCTTCTATCAGCTTTGCTTGCATCCCAGTCCATCAGTTAGATCCATGCCTGGTTCTTCGGTATCTTTTCCACAGAAATTTCCTTGCAAAGACTATCTAGACTATAAAACCTGTCAACTCTTCTGTTTCCTTCTAATAATACTTAGCATTTAAATAGAAACTTCCATTAGGGCAATGTACAACCAATACTTCATGTTAGTTCCTTTACCTTCACCTGTACTGCTGTAAATAAATACCTTGTGTGAGGCCCCAGTGCTGTGCAGTCACACAAAGCCTGCAGTCACATCCTTCCTTCCTACCACAGGTAACTTGCTTAATGGCTGCTTTGCTGATGAGCTAATGTACCTACCCCTGCTGCAGAAATACTTGCACCTCCATTGAAGGGTGGAGGAGAGCTCTGGTTATTGTAGTGCATTTCAGCTCAATGGCCTATTGCTTCAATTTCCTCCAGAAATTTTGGTGATCCAACAGTGGGTTGTACGCTTGCCAAATGATAAATGATGGAGAAATACTATGTTTTCTTTTACTGATCTAATCTTTCTCATAAGTGACACTGAAGGGAAAACTAACCAAACAGAAGTCCAACATACTCTATGCCATCATGCTTCAGTTTAGCCATCCATAGAAAACAGTAAAAATATTTTGCTGACAAACCTTCACATACACTATTTGGTGTCTATTAACTTATGATCAGAACTGAGAGATCCAGGTCTCAGTCTGTGAGGCTGAGGAGAGGATCAGGTAACTGGTGACATAATGGACCTGTGAGAGGATCTGTGACATCAGGCTTGGGTCACAGGGAAGTTGCTTTTGCTTTAACTGGGTGCCAGAAGGGTGCCGTGTTCCCTCCCAGGGAGAAACTCTTTAAGGAAGGGCAAAAGAGTTAAAGATTCACGTGGGAACTTACTCCAGGATGCATACATGTGTAAGGAAGAAAATGTTTTTGCTGATAGTATAATTTGTGGCATTCAACCATGTGATAGAGAATTTTAATTTTGGAGTAGCTCTCAGTATGTTGAGCCCTTGCTGGCTTTCTTCCATTTCTGAAATTTTTGAAGTAGAATGAAATACAGAGTTTATAGACAATTTTGTATTTCTCATTTCACAAAGTAGGCAAGCCTCCAATATCTACAGAATAAAGAAGGCAGGCTGTAAGGAATTGTTATGTCAACTGAAAATTGCCAGTGCAAATACCTGTTAGTTCTATTTTTCCATACAATTAGGAATTGGAAAGCTTCTGCAATTTTTTATTTTAGGTCTTGCTAATACGGGGCTGATCCCAGCTGCCAAAGAGGGTGAAATGACAGCATTAAAAAAAAAAAAATTTAAAAATCTCCACGACTCTGGAATTGCCTGTGCTTTCTAGTCAGCATTTCAAGGCTAAAGCTGACCAGAAGCATCTAACTACAATAAATGTGGTTTAAAACCAGGGATGCAGTACTGTAGATACAGAGTCTGTATGGGTGACGCTGCAGTCATTTAAAATTCTTGAAAGTTTTGCTGCAACAAACCCTTGTGCATTACTGGTAACTTTCACATTAAATTAGCAAGCTTTGTAATTCAAATGGCTTTTTCAAAAGGCTGATGTGATAAGCTGAGCTAGAAGCTCTGAAATACACAGTCTGCTTCTGTGTTGGTTTTCATCAGCAGCCATCACCAGCAAGGAGAGGAATCCCATCTTGTGATGGCTGGCAAATTTTTCTGATTGATGCCTGAGGCAGAGTTGACTATCATTTGCTGCTGTGCTGCTTTATTAGCTGTGTAATGCTGACAGCAATAAAAACAAGTTGTCAGTTTGTTAACCAGATATGAATAAAAAGAAATATAGGGAATAGATATATTGCATCAAGTTGCAATTTTTAGTGACTTATAAAAGTCTCCATCTATAAATTCACTAGCATTCTTCCTAAGTGAGGAGATGGCTTACCGTGTTGAACACTATATGTATAGTGAAAAGTAAATCAGAAAATTAACGTTTGATAACGTTAGAGGACTATGTTATGCTAAACAATGGAAATAAAATTTTCTTTATGAGTTTTGAATATTCATTAGCCTGGCAAAGCAGCTAAAGCAATTTGCAAAATAAAAAAGATCAAGAAAAAACAGTATGTGAATTGTATTTCTCTTGAGAATGGTATGTCAGCAGAATTATTAAGATCTGTTTTAAGTTAAGTTCACGTAGTCAGGTTTTTATGTTGTATATGCTTAGTAATTCGTGTTCATATGGAATGGTTCCTGCTTTTTGATATAGAACAAACTTTAGTGTCATTATGCAGCTTTGTTCTAAGCAATGCTATCAAAGGCCCAAAATTATCAGAGTGCAATTATTAAAATGTTTTTTAAGATCTAAAATTTGTAAGGTAGGGAAAGTAAGTCAACAACTAAGTTGTGCCAGCACAGGTTTTACAAGGCATATGTTGGAGCCTGTTACATGCAGCGGGACGTAGGGATGAACAGATGTTATATACTGTTCTGTCACCTTTAAAGTATAAATTCCTTTTTAACACAGCATGTTCCCCTCACTGTACTTTTTTCATGCAGACAACATCTTTCTGGGGAAAGGAAAAGGCTTTTAAGGAGCCGAATTTCCCAAGATGTTTCAAAGTTCAGGTTGGAGGTTCACACATACCCATTTTAAGCATTTTAGAAAAAAAGAAGATACAATGTGCTGTAATTCTTGCTAACACAAGTATAAATGTAGAAAACAGCATAGACCATATTCATACATATATAGAACAAATGGGTGCCTTGCTTTTCATTACTCTTTCTTGCCTGGCTAATCTTCATTTTCTAAACAAAGCTACTTACAGATACTGCAGTTGTAATTTTTCATTATGGAACATTAGCATTTAATCTTGATGAAACAGGGTTTTCTTGATTACATTTGACATACCATAAACCACTTCAGCAGATTGGGATTTGACAGAGAATCACCTCCCATGGATTATATTTTTGACAAATGTGTCCCTACTGAGTGTTCCTTGGGGATATGGAAGTTCTCCAATACTTGGGAAAGGTAGTAATTCCAGTTTTTATTGTACAATGACTGCATGTCATCTTGTACAATGAAAAAGAAATGACAAATACAGAAGTCTTTGGCAGAAAGTGGTACAGGTTATAAAATGTTAGATTTTAATTATGTTGATTAATACTCCATTTAAAATACAGAATATGCTTTAGTTAGTAAATGTTTAAATGATATACTGAAACAGACAAAAGATGCTGTTGAAAGAAGATCTCCAAACTGATGTGCTGGCAAATGCAAAGTACTGGTGAGCTGTAGAAGAATAAACCATTTTGCAATGCTTTAGTGATTTTCTCCAGCTTTATGCCATAGGAACCCCATCTCTCCTTTTGAAAGAAAACCCGAAAGCTATATTTCCTAAACTGCCTGCACTACAACAGTATATTCAAAGGAATTTCATATGCTTCTTGTGTCTGATAAATAGAATTTGCATATTGTACTTAAGTTGTAATCCAGTTGTTGTTGACATTTGTTTAATTATTATTATTTTAGGGGGGAAAATAAGCTATACTGTAGCATTTCAATCATGTGTATTTAATATTACTATTAGAAATTGCTAGACCATTGGAAGACAGCAATGACTGTATTGACATTGATTAGCATGATGTGGAAACTCTCTCAGCTGTTGGTTTTTGCAGTGTGATATAAAAAGCAAAAATGAACCGCTGTGCAGTTTGGCTTATGTTTGCTTTAAAGTGTGTAAAGTTTTAGTTATTTTGCAAAACTGTACTGTATTTGGGAGTATACAGCTATGAAGGTAACACTGTTTTTCAAAGGACAGATATACTTACTCTTGGATTATATGATGTATCATCTTAATTTGGCTTTTGTTATGCAGAAAGTTAACACCAGCTATTAAAATATATTTTAGTAGAAATGCTTTAACTCCTTTTTCTTCCTCTACACTGTGAATATTTAAGCCTTGGTGGACTAGAGCAACATCATGCTGCCCAAAGTACTAACCTATGCAAACTAGTTCACATTTTAGTTGATGTCACAGTGGATGTAACATAACAATTTATTTTGCATAACATTAAACGTCATTCAAATAAAATATTAAACCCAGCACTATGTATGTATTATATTCATAAACAATACTCTGAAAAGCTACCATACCCATTAATACAAGCTATAATATAAAAGATGTATATTGTTTTAATTAAGGAAGCTTTGAGTTTTCAAACTTAAGTAGAGTATTTAGCACTTACCTTCAAGCTCGATAGTTTCCTAAAACATCATTTTATTGCAGAAGGGCCATCTCCTCAGAGGGTTAATTTGCTTTTGAAGTGTGTATTTGTAACCCTTCAATAGAACAGTGAATTACATTCCACGTCCCTTGGTTCGTTTGAATAAGCAAAGGTAGTAAGTGAAGGAGATCCACTGATTTGACTGATAGTGGTTTGCTGGTCTTTGAATGGCCATTTGGTTAGGTGTGCTTTCGCTGCAACACTAATGAAACCAAATTTGATTACTGGCCTCTTTAAGACAATTTCATATACAAACGTGGTTCCTGAGTTATCTTTATTCATTTACACAAGTAAATTATTTTTATAACTTTGTAAGAAAGTTTAAGTTAAAATAAAATCCAGAAGAATTTTGGGAATGCTCTGACTGTAGTTGAAGAGATTATTGTGGTTAGGGACATGTTTTATTTATTTAAGTGTACAGTCCAATGGATTGCATTAGAATCTTTTAATTTTTATCAAGTGTTAGTTTGAAGAAGGCTGTTAACAATGAATGAGGACAAATGGCAGCTACAAATGGAGCTGGTTAGTTCATTCCATGTAAGTGATATACAGTTGCTACCACACTAATCTTCTCCTTAAGAAATACATGTTAGCATTTCCTGTGTTATTAGAGCTCTGATTCTATGTTCTGTGGTGGTTTTATGTATCGAAATGCTGCCAGTATAGCAGAATTCAATCTTTTTATATACTGTAGCAAACAGCAGTTTTCAATCAGAAAAAAGATTTAAGAGCTGCTAAAATGGACGTCAAGCACTTGAAATGTCTTTTATTTGTAAATCCTTCCATAATCTGCTAGAGTAATCAGAGTACTTGATTTTCTGTTTCTATATATATATTTCAGGTGAAGGCTCTCCTCCTGAGAGACACTGATGTGAAGTTGGTGGGAGTTGTGTGTATGGCATCTGAAGGATTGTGTCTTTATTCAATAGCAGTGTCAAATCTAACAAATGGCTGAAATGAAGAAGGGTTTCCTGTCTCTACTGACCCCATAGAATATCATTATCAAACGGATCTGTGTATTGGTACTTGAAAGTCCTGTGGAGACCCTTCACACTGTATATTGGATAGGTTCAGAGTTTCTAGCTGCCACTGCTTTTAGGGTGCTCTCATTTCTGCTTTGTCGCAGAACTGGGCTTTTGATTTTCTTTATTGTGTTAATTAGCAAGAGTAAGATAATTTTACATAGTTCTCTGTGCTGAGGGAATAGTTGCCCAGTGCTGGCTGTGACAAGTACTGCATGCCTCCCTCCTCTCGCTCAAACCACCAAGCCAAACCATGTCTCCAATCCTGTCCTGCAGTGTACCTCTCTCTTCTTTCCATGAAGCTTCCCGAAGCTACACTGAAATGGTATCAGAAATGATCCAGGTTTGTTTATTTCTTCCAAATGATTCCTTTTATCTTGTTTTTTTAGTTATCTAGTTTATTGTTCAACCTCAAAACCAGTACTATCAGCATAAGGAAAGAGGTAGTGTGATATAGGTGGGAAGGCATGGCCAAAGTGAAAAGCCACAGATTTCTTACTAGGTTTTGCTGCAGAGGTTAGTAAAGCAAACCATATGTCTGAGAGTGCTCAGCTGTTAGCTGAGCAATACTGTGTAGGTGTGCTTGGCCTGTCTCTGTGCTTATGTCTGTGCTGTAGTGTCAGAAGTGACCATGGAGTAGTGAGCAGATACCTAGTCCAGCTTTTGAGCAATTAGTCTGAATCCCAACATCAGGCCATACACTGGTGTATGGCATTTGTAAGGGCAAATTTATCCTTCTGGAAAATGAGACTACAGAGGGAACAAATTGTCAGTTGGTTTAGACTGCATCTTCTTGTTCCCTGCAGTAAGGAAATCCCTTGTGTACAGTCAGAAGACTGAGCCCCATGGCACTGCAGCACGTTCCTAACTGAACTGTGTAAGTACCAGGATGAGATGATGTGCCACCGAGCTCACCTGCTCCACAAATTTGATAGTGCATGATGGACTGCGTGCTGGGCACAATGACAGCAGAAACTGGAGATTCATATTTATGCACTATGTCCTAAGCAGAGTCTAAGCAATCCTTGATTTTATATATTTTAACTTTGGTTTCTTTCCTATGTGCCTGCTGTTGATAAAATCTGCATATGGAGAGGCCCATTCTCATGCAGAAGACTACTGGCTTGTGGCTTTGACCACTTGTGTCTACAGAGAGAGATCTCCTGGTATTAACATCTGGCTCTTAAAATATTACTGGCATATAAATACCAATTTTCAATGATTTCACAAACTGGCTGGAAGCTTTTGTGATTGTTCTTCTATTCAAGCCATAATTTTTCCTTCTCCTCCATCTTTCCTCTCTTGACATGCTTACAGCCTCTGGGAATGTGTTGCATTGGACAGCAGCTTTTCCAGAACCAACATGAGATACTTTTAAGAGGTTTCTCAAGGCATTGAGAAGAAATTAAATTGCTTGAAAAATGCCAGTGTTATCTTCCCATTAAGCTTTCCCTCTCCCAGCAGTTGTACACTGGCTTCACTCTACGTCTTGGCCTTTTGCCTCCTTTCAGCCAGCCTCTGACATCTCTGTCACCGAACCCAGTGGGCTTGGGGCCTCTCCAGTCAGGCCTTCACACCATTTTCTGCCCTCTGTAGTTCCTGCCTGAAGGATTGGAACTTAAGGGTGCCTCACCTACCTGTTCTACTGTCAAGACCTTTGAGCAGAACTCAAAGAATATTAACACATGCCCATTTACTTCAAAGGTTGTTACATTTCTCTTGGCTCAGTTCTGATCAGTTCTTTGTGAAGAGTCCTCTTGACAGTGCTTTCACTGTCCCTCCTTGCCTCTGGCTGCTTTTGGCTTCTGAGCTCAGCTGCTGATTTCAGAAAAGAGCAAGATCACATTTTTTGCTGTCTCGTCAATACTCAAATCAATTCTTGTTCATTCTCTTCTTCAGAGAATTAGCATCTTCATTATGTTATCCCTGATTTGGGGATGAACTCTTGATTCAGGAGTCACTTCCTTTCCATCAGTGTTAGAATGAAGGTCTCATGCCATGTAGATGTAGTGTGTTGCTCACTGTGGAAGCTGTGTTGATAGGCACTACCCTGCTTCCTGGAACCTTTCAGTTCCTAGCACTGCTTATTCTGAATTAGTCACATAGGAACTCTGCAAAACACAATTATCTGTACCAAAATACAGCCTTTCTATAAATAATCAGTCACTATAAAATAAACACTTTTTCCCAAATTCTATTTCCTCTGACTCAAGATGACATTGACATCTTGCTATTTCGTAGCTTTTACTGACCTTAGGAAGCATATGTCTAAAATGAGTTAGATGAATTAGGCTCTAAGGAACTGTTTAGGCAGACCTTGATGACTGCAGCTATTATATAGTGTGGATATCTCAAGTTAGACGGAATAAATGGCATATCAGGTCTTGCTGGCAAGTGGTTCAACTAAGAACTGAGTTCATGTATAATATTTATTTGAGTGACCCAGCTATTCAAGGGACTGTCATTTTAATTTCTACCTCAGCAGTTCAAAACAAGAATTAGATTACAAGTCTTTATTAAACTAATTAACTGTGCTAATTAAACAATTCCTCTAACAACATGGAAGTGGAGAAAGTGAATCGGATAGTTTTGGCAAACCACGTGCAAGATGGAGCAAACAAGCAAGTTGAGGGTCAGCCTAGACATTTGGGTTACATTCAGCATGCTTGCACTTCCAACCTTTATCTTTCCTCCTTCTAACACTTTAAAAAAAGTAATGGGAAAGCTCTGCTCCTTGCAGCATGACTTAGTGCATTGTTAGAGAAATTAATCTTTAATGGAAGAATAGATTCAAGGGCAGATGTAAGGTCTTGGAAGACAGCATTTTACAGTTGTGCTTTCAAATCTTAAAGTTACTTAACTTTTACTTTAGTCCTTTGCATTTTCTTTCGGCCCTCAAAACCCACAAAATTTATTTTGCTCTGCTCTGCTTTCAACATTGCATTCCTTGTGGCAGTTACCTTTATGAGAAGGGAGAGAAATATCAGAAACATTGGAGTAGTTCAAATAACTTTATCTTCCTACAATTTTTTATTGCTATGCTAAGTAACACCTGTGAAATAGCCTCCATTCTAAGGCTTTTTATTTCACCCTCAAGCAACATATCAAAGCAAGTAACATCTTCCCTGTTCAAATGCCACTGGCCATGATGCTCTGTTGCACAGCTGTGATTATTACGAAAGAAGGAGATGTGATACGACAACAGCTACAATCTTGACATTAGAGCAAGCACCTAGCAAAGACTCCTGTGAGATCTTTCTCAGCTCATCACTCCTTTGAAAATAGTAGCCATCACTATGGTACCAGCGCTCTGTGGGATCAGTAAAGCTGCAAGTTCGCCGAGATACAGCCTCAGCAAAGTGTTCAGGGCTCTGAAATGTGAGTAGGGATGGATAAGTGCCTGTGCCATCCAGGTGAAGTTCAGCTTGAAGGTGATTTTGTTCTCAGCATTTCCTACCTGATGTCTGGAAACTCTGAAGGGGCAATATATAGCATGTAGCTCTCACTCATATGTCCTGTGTGGCTGGACACATGTCGTGGGTCTTGCCTCTGCTGGTGGCAGCAGGTCCTTGGGTGCAAACCTCCTTGGGGCAAGTCACTCCGAGTGGGTGGCCTTGCAGGCACCTTCCTCAAAACCTGCAGCTCAGCCCTGTCATTTCAGCATTGGCTCAGTATCAGCAGATTTCTGAACCTTTTTTTTTTTTTTTTTTTAAGTTGCTCTTTTTACTTTGTTGCATATTTTTATCTTGGGCAGCAGAGCATTAGCTGTGGCAGAAGGGATGTGGGGATGTGTTATCTGAAGGTGGGAGTGCAGCTATGGAGGTGGTGGAGCTGGCGTGCCAGGAGATGATACAAACCTGGGGGAGGCAAGAGGAGTTGCAGAACTGGAGGTACCCCAGTGGGCTGCAATAGACCAAGTCTGCTGGGAACTGGGCCCTGCCACTTGCCCTGTTCATGAAGGGCAGGAAAGGGTGATGGATGTTCAAACGCCTTTTCTCCTAAGTGGATATGTGGGCATTTGTGACGATTATTTTTCACAGTTTCCAGTCTAACTACAAAACCTGGAGGAACACAAGGAGCATTCCTGGAGTAAAACCTATTTTTTTTTCTTCAAATGGAATTATCCTTGAAAGCACTTGATGCCTCCCTTGGCCTACTGTTTTCCAAGCATGGTAGGTTTTACCATGAAAAACAGCCTTTATAGTTTCTTATTTTCTTTATTTTTGAAGTACAGACCAAGCTTGTTCTTGTTTATTTTATTTGGGCATTTCCTGCTGTGATGGGAGCAAAGGTCTCTTCACCTGGTGAAGACATTCAGAAACTGTCACTGGCCACAGTCATTTGCTGTAATCCTACGGATGTGCATACACTGGTAGTTATGTACTATCCACATTTTTCTAAATCTGTGTTTTTAGAAAAAATGTCCAGGAGCTGAGATGCTGAGATGGAGATGTACATCAATATCGCTTTTCCTCTTTTCTATTGTACACCGAAAGGGAAACTGAAGAGTGAAATACCTGCATGTGAGCTTTTAAAACAGCCTTACAGCACTGGGTGAGCCATAGTCCATTAGTTTCCTTAGCAATAAGAAAAGGCAGTCATGTAAAACTGGCACAAGGGGGCAGATGTGCACCATTAAAAAATCTTCATGTTTTATGATTGAAATTGTCTTTATGAATGACCAGAATTAGCTGCAGGACATAGTCTGGTAACTGTCTTGTTATGTGCTTAAACATTAATTGCATTTTAAGTAAAATTGTACTGTATAATTATAATGAAAACACATTTCTACATAAAATCAGAGTTTAGCAACATAAACTGATTACAAAATTTGATTTTCAGGGCAGATCAATAGCAGAGATAACTAGGGAATAAAAATATGTTTAATTAATCTTTTTTACTGGATCAGATGAGACGAGCCATTCAACTATCGTAATTCAACACTTAAAATGTAAACATATTGGCACCATATTGTTATGGTGCTTAAAGGTATCCTAGTACTTAAAAATCTGGAGGTGCTCCCTGAACAGTCATAATGAGAAACCTGTGGTGGTGCCTATGGTGGTGTCTTAGGAGTTTATAGAGTTAAACGTGTGTACGAAATGAAAAAAGCCAGTGCAGGAGGCATGGTTGAGGAAAAGCGTCAGTAAGAGGTGCTACAGCAGTAGAAGTTTCATTATGCTATTAAGACAAGTTAATCTGATATAGAGACAACTACTCATGCAGTGATGGTTTTCCTCCCCAAACCTCTTTTGCTGTGATGTACTCTGCATCTTCATTACCTGATCTGTTCTACATTTCATACAAAGCAAATTAAAATTTTTGATACTTTTAAAAAAATTTACAACACAATACTCAAGTGCTAGAGATAAAAGCATTAATTTTATATCATCTGATTCCATTAAAAATGAACTTTTGTTGCTGGCTGGACTTGGACTTAACATAGCACTTTTTTGCTCAAGCAACACCAACTTCAAAACTGTCTCCTATTTAGATTCACCAGAAATACTTCAATATGCAAGACACAGAGATGAAACTTTTCAAGAACACAGATATTTCATGACAACTTCACTGTGACAGAGTTGAAATGAATGGAATTAATACAAGAGAATAAGCTATTTACATATATATATATATATATATATATACACACACACACAGGGGGAGCCTGCAATTCAGTATTAATTTGGGAGACTTTATTTTTCTGTGGAAGGAAAAGGCGCTCAAGACTGTTTAAAATCTCAGTGTTTTATTGTTATAATACCATTGTGCCAGCAGATGATTAAAATTTGCCTCAAAGCAGTGGGGGCTCTGTTCAGCAGGAGACAATGCAGAGGTGAGTAGATGATGCTTCCCTGCTGCCTTTCACGTTTCCAAGCACGTTTCTGAGCCTCACTTGGATTGTTCCAGGTCAAAAATGAGGATGTTCTTCTCCAAATTGTTGATACCTGAATGTCAGAGTCATCTCTAACTGACGTTCCCTAAATATTTGATTTCTTCATTTTACCTACTGACCTGTATTACTGACAGGATAAAGCAGTCCCTTTGCCTTTTCTTGATATAGATGCTTTCTACATGAACATAGCTTTAATCTCTCTTCCACAGTTGCCAAATGTATTATTTTCTGAAAAATGTCTTTATATGCCAGTTGCAAATAGTTTCAGTTCTCTGAATTTCTTCCATTTTCTCCTTGTTTCTCTTATTGCCTAAAATGAGTGCAAGGATTAAGAAAGCTTCAGCAGAAGTACAGAAAGAAGGACTTTTACCTTGCTTTAAGAACTGAAGCCTGTTATGTAGGGCCTAGCTGAGGTCCATGACTGTGATGGCGAGAGAACCCTGGGCAGCATCTCCTCCATCAGACACTGCTAAGACTTGGCTTCTGCTCCCCTTGGGTTTCTGTAGCAAATCTCCTGCTTTTATAGCTCCACTTGTTTCCTCAAATTTATTAGCAAAATTACATCTCCTTTACTGCTTTCTTCCACCTTGGGTGCATGTGCCTGGGTCCTCTGTGGCTTCTCCCTATACTTGGGTATCCTGGTCTTGGAGATCCAGTTGATGTTCTCCAAGCTAGAATTGGCTAACATGGCAATATAAAAATAATGTTGATGATGAGAGCATTTGGGATGAAAGTGAGTTCAAACTCAGGCCACTGTGGATGTCTAGATGTGGCTGTGTGGCTTCACATCTCTGAGTAGAACTGAAGACTAGCTCCAGCCCCTGGGAATGGGCCTCTGGGAAACTATGCACTGAAGGTCTCCTCCTCCTGGCTTTCTATGTGGCACCATACAGGCTCCTCTCCTTTATTTAATAAATAAATATAAAGGTAGTAAAGTAGCTGCTAAGTGGTTAGTTGCTATGATTGCCCTTTTCCAAGCTTTGAGTCTAGACACTGCGGTTACTTTTAAGGAATCTCCATGGCCTCTACTTTTCAAAAGTAATCACCTGTGATTCATTGAATTCCTTAGTTATGTCCCTAGATCCTTAGCTTGGATATCACTGGGATGCATTTTAAAATATTTTTCTACACATTCTCTTTTCCAGTCATAACTATCTATTACTACATAATTTTACTAGTAAGAGTTCCAAAGCTGCTTTTAGCTTGTATTTTTGTTATGTTTTTTCCCCTACAGACAAGAGTTTAATTAATTAATTCTGACTATAGAATTGCTGCATTCCTCCACTGTGTTTTGTGAATGTAATAAAGAACAGAGCAGAAGATATGAGAGTTTAATTCCAGATCTTTAATTTTGTTTAAAGCTGGGTCATTGCCAAGATGTTACAGAGACACTTTGATTAAGATAAAAAAATACATTACTGAACCTGGGAAGACTGGGTACTAAAATGAAGCTATTTAGCACTTCATAATCTTTTAAATTCCAGTTACCTGCTGTGTAAACCTGGGCTAAAAGTGGCTTCATTGCAGTGTGATCCAGTCTCACATTATAAAAGTAAGTTTGAACTTTGTACATTATTTACACAATATGATCAAGACCATTTCCAACTACTTTGATGAAGATTTAATTTTTGGTCTGTGAAGAGGAAATATCCATCACTGAAACAATTCCCTTGCTTCATCTTTCAACTCTAGTTTGCTTTTTTTTTTCCTCTCAAGTTTTAGTTGTTGGTGTTTATTAACCTACATTTGAAATGACAGCTAGTTTTAACTAATCCATCTTGTAGGTCGATCATTTTTGTCCTGGCATATTTAACATGCTGTTTCCGACCTCAGTCCTCTAAAAACATGGAAAACAGTATTTCCTAAGTTTTAGTGGAAGATTTGTGATGAGCATTACTGTATTTACTGTGTGTTTGTAAAGCACCAAATTACATGCAGCTAATGACAGTTTAATAGTGAAGTTCAGCACATCTCACAGCTGGACATTAGCTAATGAATACAAGCTGGTCTAAATGTAATAGCTGTTTATCCTCTCAAGACAAAAAACCAAGTTGTACCCCAGAAAGCCTGGGTGAAGCTTTTAAACCCGGCAGTTTTACAGACATGGTGTCATTCCTCAAATTAAGAATATTTCTCCATTGCCTCTCCATGCTGTAGGAGCTCTGTATGGTGACTCATAAAGGACTACCTTCTGTGACTGGTTTGTTCAAAGGTCCTCACACAGAGTGCTGTAGAGCAATACCCTGCCATGCATAAAATAAAGTCGTTCAAGTTGTGCACATGCTCTTAAAGTACATTTTAGAACAGGATAAGTACTATTCCCTGTGTTGTGACCCAGTTTGTGTTTGCATCATTATATTCTGTTTTCATTATTCTAATTATTTTCTGTTTTTGTAATAATTTATTGATTTCAGTGGATAAGACACTGGGTTTTTTTGGTATACCATTTGGGTATACTAGATAGGGACCAAGCTGCTGCATAGGTCACCTCCTTCTGGTACAGAGTTGGGCTGTAGAGTTCCTTATTACACTAGAATTTCTGCTGGTTCCAGAGATGGTGTGTTGGTATGTTTTGTAGGCAACAAGTAATTCATAGAGAATTTTTTATTACTTTTGCTTAAATAGTTCTCCACTGATGCTGTGATTTAGAAGTCATGCTATGAGAAGCTTATATATGCAATGAGTAGAAAATAAGTCTGGATGAAACAATACTGGATTTCCCAATGAAAACTTGGGCATTTGTTTTCGGAAGATTTTAGTGATTATTTCTGCTGGTTTTATATCTGTGCTTTGAAAAGCTCTTCCTGAGCAACCAGACAGGTGATCTGCTCAGTCAGCCCCAGCTTTAAACTGTGAGAAAAGTGACAGGTGGAAGAAAGGAGAGAAAACAGGACAATAGAACATGTATCTGTCTTACACAGTTGAGAAGTGCTTGTGATGTTTTTTTCCTTTTTTGCCAGATCTTCAAACATCACCTGTCAAATAATTTAGAGGAATTCATTCCGTAACCCTTGTTGACTCTGTGCAGCAGAATTCAGTGAGGATGTGACAGGTGTTTTGAAGTTGCACCACAGAGCTCATGGTTCACCTCTTGCTTCCCTGTCTGAAAACTTCGTCACTGCCAAACAGCTATCAGAGGTGGTAACTAGTTTTCAGGCCCAGGCCTGAAAAGAATATTATGTCCCATAGATCTCTCTTCCAGTTCTTGATTCCAAATATTCAGTGCTTCCTTTTGCTCTTGGAGTGAATTTGTTGCGAAATGAATCATAGATATACATCTCTACATTCTGACTGAGATCTTGTTAGTAACACTATGCATCAGATGTTAAATACAGTATCTACGGTGGCACAAAAAGAGAATCCATTGTGTATGCTGAGGTTCGTGAATCCTCAGTTTCTGTCTTACATATAACAAAGAAGGTGATCTATGCTGTCCAAAATGAAACTTAAAGTAATGCCAGAAAGTAAAAGGCAATGCCAGAAAGTGTTTAGATAAAAGATCAGGAGTGTCTTATTATGTCTTAGAAACGTTTTATGTTAACTCTCTCTTGGAAGAAATAGTGAGAATTGGGAAAATAATCAAAATTTATCAATGGCTTATTGGTGACTGAGTAGCTATTCTTGGCATTACATGTCATGGTTGCAAATTCCTCAGTGACTAATGTCTTTTAGTTCTCATTTAAAATTATCAAGTATTTATTACATGATTCTGTTGGAAAAATGTAATGGGGTGAAGTTTTGACCCTTTTACTTTCCTTAGGTTCTTGTTCCTATCAAGAATTAGTATACAAATTGAGCAAGTTCCTTACTTTTGTATAAACTAGTGGAGGATGGCTCTCAGTATTTTCACTTATAAACAGGTCTTGTAGTAAAGATGCTGCTTTAGTTGCTACTTAGAAGCTCTCACTTCAGCTTTTTTTGAAGTGTATTCCGATATATATATGTGTGTGTGTGTGTGTGTGTGTGTGTGTGTATACCTATCTCTCTCCATTATAACAGATAAATGAAAAGCTAACTGGGACTTCACTGTTTAGAATTTAATTTTGGTTGTGTAAGACAGAGCAGAAAGCAGGGACAATTGCAGTTCTGTGGGTTGTTTTACCTGACGTGATCTGTGTTAGTGAGAAAAGGAACCAGCCTTGCTCAGCCAGCCGTTTGTTCCGCCCTGTACCCTCCTCATTATTACGCCAGTAGAAGTCTCTGTACAGCCATACAGTGAACCAAATCCAGCAACTGAGCACGACTACAGGTAACCCACAAACAAAAGAAGTTAGTTTTAACCTTGATCAGTTCCTCATCTCAGGTCCTGGCATAGCTGATGAGTGCAAGCTGCTATGCACTAGTAGAGGTCAGCCAGAAAAGAGCAAAAAACCTGTCAGAGCTTATTAGTAGAAGATGAATTTCTGGGTAGAGAATCTTTCTTCAGTGACATTATAGCATTATTTTCACTGCTGTTTCCCCGAGTGTAGGATGCCTTTCTTTTCTAAAAATAATCTAGTTAGATTTGTGTAAATTTTTTGTTTGTTTGTTTTTGGTAAAATGTTGTTTCCCATCTCTTAGGGTATTTACAATAAAGAGAAATGAAATTTCAGTCTTGGTAAAGAACTGCAGTAGAAACAGGAATAGTAAAAACTATATATCCTACCTTGCTAACACCGGTTTAAATTCATCAGATCTACACATACAGGAAGCTCTGATGTGGTGTGGTGTTTCACTGGAGATTGTCATGTTGCTGTCATGGTACATTTGTCCAATGTAGATGAGGTTTGAGGCAAAGCATAGCAGCTGATTCACATAGTCCAGTATAAGTAAGAATTTTAAAGTCAAATTTTGTGTGAAACTAGAAACATTAGAATTTAAATTCTTCTGACAATGCTTTGAGCTTGTTCCTACTCTAGAAGGCAAGCAGGCTGCTATTTGCAGAAAGTTTGCTAAGATTCTTAAGCTAAATATGGGATGTTTTGCTGTGCAGCTTGGATAAATGTATTTGAGGTATGTTAAGATAGCTAGCCTGGATCTTGCCAGCTGCGAACCCATGGTGTGAAAAGCAAAACCTGATCAAGGAGCTAGGCGAGAGCTCCAGTGCTTTGCTATGCTGAACTCTAATGCTACCATAGCTGTCAATACTGATTTAGCTACATCAAGGCTAACTTCGACATGTTTACCTGAACCGCAGGAACTCCAGCAGACAAGCCCATTGTGTACTACCAGCAAATATGAGGGAAACTGTAACACAAAGTACTCATTAGAAGATAAACAACAATTCAGGTTCTGGCATCAGCAAAACTTAATGGGATTCATGGGGCTTAGGGAAAATGTTGCAATTTGAGATGACAGTGTGATAGCCAAAGACAAGACTGTGGGTGCTTAGGTCTTTCCCTTGATTATGTCCAAGGGGAAAAATAGAAACAAAGATCCAATAAACCCAAAAAAGCAAGGTAGTCTGGGGTTTGATTTTACTTGCGCTATATCAATGCCGAACACTTGAGAGCAAAATTCAGACACTATAAAGCTCACTGAGTAACATTAATTTCTGCTGTTGATTTGCTGGGCAGAGATGTTGTCCTGGGTTCTTAGGAGAAGATGACTGAAGATTTTGTGAAAAAAAAGTTCGCTTTGCTTTCTTAAAAGGGAGAAATGTCCTGGGCTACCTGGAAAATCAGTGCTCTTTCACTTGACACTCTTCAGCTATATCTTGAGCCAACTTGTCAGGCTGTTAGAGGAAACAAATGTATGTTTTATTAAGATCTGTCATTACATGTTTATTCTATATGTGGGGCCTTGCAGCAGAAAAGTGTTCTGTACCAACAATATTTGCATCTTGTTTTATATAATCCCTACAATATTAATAGGATAACATTAGAGATAGCTTTGAAAATAAGTAATGTATCGTTTCATGTTACTATTCATGACTTCCAAGGTCTATATTTAGAAAGAAGTATGTAAACCTCTTCTACTTGGGCCAGCAGAGATAAGAACACAAGAAAATTACTAATGTTGGGTTGCATGTGTCCTAATTTCCCATGGAAATCTGAAATAATGGAAATTACAGAGCCAGCTCTTGTTATAGGTATTGACAAACAGGTAGGGAGTTTCCTTTCTGTCTGATGACAGTTCTTTCCCTTCCTTGTTCCTAACCTGTGGGTATAAACTCATTAGCAATAATTGAGTTGTTAACTTCAGTATTTTATTTTCCTCAACAGGAATCTAAATATATTTTCTTCATCAAAGAATGAGAGCAACTACTTTATAGAGCAAGACGTTATAAAAGGAAAGGAAACCATGTTTGAATGCCTAAGATTTCTGCAGGCAAGCACAATTAGCAATAAAAGAGCTTTGACTTTATGGGAAAACTATGATGGTAACCCTATTAGAATGAAAAAAGACAGACTGCTTTCAGTCTTTATTGCTTAAAAAATCTTATGGCCTTTTGCATTTTTTTTTTTTACTGTTGAATTTCTAACCTATTCATCAAGAGACAGACACTTTACATGTTAAATTATGCTTTTGTGTGTTGTGTATTCCGTAGGTCTTTTCACTCCTGTAAATCCACTATAAGTCCTATTACAAAGTTTGTTTACTTACGTGTTTTCTGTGTCAGGAAGCTTCTTTCTATTCAAGTCTGCACGAAGTAACAACATTTCCTAATTTCATACAGTCCTAGTATATCCGAGCAACCCACTGAGCAGTTGTTCAGCTGGCAAATTAGCTGTATGAATTCGTCAGTTCTTCACCCATTGTATGTGCTTGGGCAGTTGGTGCAGTAGAAGTCCCAACTTTCCCATCACTGCAACCTGTTAGGTGCTCCCGTCCCCCTTCTGCTCAGCAAATGGACACATAACCAAAATGTTTTTCACAATGATGAAGGCTCCGTTGTCTTAATTTTAAACCTGACATACTCAATGTGGTGTAAATCAGGCTTTGTCTATCACACATCCTGTGTCCTGGGATCCAGGAGGGCAAGACTTTTAAAAAACATTGGATTCTTCTCACCCCTCCATCATCCCTGCAAGTAAGTGCCATGTACTCATGAATCATTTATGTATGATTTTTTTTCTTTCCAGTTAAGATATGGCCACAAGAGCTTGGAAATACATACATTTAAATATATTTAAAGAATTTTAAAATTAACAGAACATAAGCAAAGTCCCTTGAGAGGGACTGAGTGAGGCTCTGAGAGAGATCGCAGCTTAATAAAAGCACCAAGACTCCATAATAGATTTTATGTCTGAAATGTAAAGTTTCAAACTTACTGTGTATCCCCAGAACAACTGTATATCATCATTAAAGCTGGGCAGATAGTGAGAAATTATTTGTAAACATCACTTAATTGGATGCATTCTTTTCTTTTAAAGGTTTGGTGAGAAGCAGACAACTAAAAAGCAGCTGAATGAGCTTCGAAGCCTTAATTCTGTCAGACAGTCTTTCTCAAATGGAGAAAAGAGAATGAACATCCTGTGCCTTTGCAAACTCAAAACATCATAGTAATTCCTCCAATTCATCACTCTGATATTCACCTTATATATATAAGGGGAGTCTGGCCAAAGTTAGCATCTCTTGTCCAGCTATCAGTTGCAGCATTTTGTGTTGTATTGGATAAAGTCCATTCAACATAACTCTTTGCAGGCCGTGGAGCTGGGTGTTCGAACAGCTATTAGGGGCAGTGTAAAGTTAACAGACCACTCTGAAAGTCCAGCCTTGAGTCCTGTGCAGTTTGGAATGCTGACAATAGGCATAGTATATGAATCACAAAAACCTCTGACCCCTTTTGCAGCAGAATGCAGCTTTTGAGAGATGTTTTAGGCAGCAGGGGGAAATAGTGGCCTAAATTTAAATGTTGTGAAGTCAAAATAATTTTCAACAGCTCTAGAAGGGCAGCATGCTTTAGTAAGATATTGGAACTATTATAATAACAATGCATTTTTAGAGACAGCAGTAGGTAATAGAGTCTGTAGAGTAAACAAGGACAGGAGATACCGTAACAATCTGAGATTTGTTGCTGCATCTGACTTCAGGGAAACAGAATTTACTTAAGTTCCAACAGCTTCAAAACGAGGTACAATCTAATGTAGAGAGCATTAAAAAAGAAAAACCTCCAAATTCTGTTACTGTTTTTTAAAATATTTATTCTGCTAGCCAGCACTTTCAATTTATGGCTAAAACATTAATATTCCAGGAACAGAAGAGGAGACCTTTTCTGGACAGCTGTTTGCATAGTTTCTGCCTCATTGCATCCTCTTTTGATAGTAAATGGAGATGGCTTTTGAAAGTGTGATAATTGCCACATTAGCTTAAACATGATGAAATAATAATAATCAATTTATTTTCAGGCAGTTGGATAGTTTAAGCAGTACTGCATGATGGTCAGGTATCAGGTTTCACAATGTGCTGTGAAGTACAAAAGGACCAACAGCATTATAATGAAAACAGACAAAAATTACTGTATCAGCTCCTGGAAAGTAAAATCACACTGAGGATGTCACCTCAATGTTACAACTCTTTGACTCCGATTTTCTGCTTGATCAGCGTGCACTAATAAGCAAAGATCTGGTTTATGTTGTCACTCTGATCTCTCAGGCAGCAGAGAAGCAAAGGTTTCTTTTCTCACAGGACTTGAATATAACTGAGTGTACATTATAAAGTAAGTTAGTAGTATTACTATTACTGTTCTTTTTCTTGTTCTTTTCAAGCTAGGTTTAACCTGTGGTCACAGTAGGGTGACATTTTGAGGGGACAAAGCTATTGGAAACAGGATGTGATGAGGTGCCATAATTACTAGTCTGTGCTGAAAAAAATCAAGTTCAACTCTGATATCAACATTACAATTTTTAATGATAATACTAATTACATTCACCTGACAAGTATATTAAACAAATACAGTGGACTTTGGTTCTGTTATGTAAAATTGGGCACTCTAATAATAACACTTTGCATTTTTATACAATCTTAGTGCTTCCTATCTATCAATTAGTCAGTACAATATCCTTATGAGGTAGATGGGTAGACTGTTGTACTCTTATGAGAGATAAAATGAGTCGAAAGGCAAATGACTGCCCAAGGCCATGCAATGAGAGAGTTGAAGAATTGGGATTAAAGCTGTGAGGAATTTATGAACATGCTGCTTCATTGGTGATAGTTTTTCTGCATAGATGGCCAATAAACTAAGAGGAATGTGAAGTTCCCTGTTGATAGAGAGATGAACTGCACATATTTTTTTAGGAGCAGAATATCTTCAGTGGAACTGTATGTGTTTTATTTGAATATTTTTAAAAAGCTGCTCTCTAGACTACATTACTATGCCAGCTCAATGTAAAACAAAACAGATATAGAAGAAATAGAATCTAGATCATGAACCAAAGTAGACATGTAAGTAAAAAAATGCAGCAAGGACCTTCAGATTACCTAATCTGCATGGTGACTTTTTGTCTGCTGCCTTATGAAATGTATTTGAGATGTTAAATATGTATTTTTATTTACAAGATCAAAGCATACTTCTGAAATGTTTAGTGGGGTTTGCGACTTCTTCATCCTCTGCATTTTAGTGACAAGACGATAGAGATGATAACAAAACAGAGTACTTGATGGATAATCAGTGATACACATATAACTTGGTGAATGTCCTGAGAACTTTTCGATGATCCAGCCGATCTGCTCCTGTAGGGTGCTGTATTGATATACATTTTTATCTTGGTCGAATAAAGCATAACTGACTGTAAATGAAGGAAAAGACAAAAGTCATGTGAGCAAAATATCCATTTGTTATAAGGTATCTTAATATAATAATTTAATTAAATCAATACATTTTTTGCAGATTAGCCCCACAGAATGCCAATGTGTTTTGTCTAAAATGTTTCTAGTAGTTGAATTAACTCATTGACAGCTAATTCAGGAATCTTCCTTGGACAGGAGAGATCTTGACCTTTTGGGTCAGATTATGTTTTGCTTTCTTAAATTGAAACTTAAAGGAAGAGGGAGGTAGTGTTTTTCAAAGGGGCTCCTGGTGGAGAAACAACTTGTCTGTGCTTTGAGCGTCTGTTGAATTCAGAGCACCTTACTAGACAGGAAATAGAAGTTGATGCATAAATGCCTTCCTAGTTGTGCTGGTTTGCCCACTCCTGCTGTACGCTGTTATGATCTGTAGTGAAAACATACCCTTACTTTCCCCACACTGAAAATACTTGAGTCAGAGAACTTTGAAAATGTCACTTTAACTGTTTTTCTGCACACAGAGGGCATGCACATGTCTTGGCACCTGTATATTACAAAAGCCACAAACAGCAACAGTTATTCCAACTTCCCTTGGAAGCAGCAGTCCTGTTATCTTGCACCAAGATCCCATAAGTCCTTGTGATGACAGAAACGGGGGAGGTAAACATCTTGGTCTTGCATGCAAAACTTGTATGGGGCATTCCTTGAGATTTAGGGAAGTTATATTGCTACTCTTCTGTTGTTACTATTCCATACACAAGTCTATGGAGCTGGATGGGATCCACCGAAGGATACTGATCGAGCTGGTGTAAGTGCCTGCCAATCCACTTTCAATCATTTATCAGCAGTCCTGGCTAACTTGGCTAATCTACAAGAAGGGCTGGAAGGAGGATCCAGGAAACTACAGGCCTGTCAGTCTGACCTTGGTGCCAGGGAAGGTTATGGAGCAGATCATCTTGAGTGCCATCACGCGGCACATACAGGACAACCAGGACAATCAAGCCCAGTCAGCTTGGCTTTATGAAAGGCAGGTCCTGCTTGACTAACCTGATCTCCTTCTATAACAAGGTGAACTGCTTAATGAATGAGGGAAAGGCTGTGGATTTTGTCTACCTGCACTCTAGTAAAGCCTTTCCCACAGCATTCTCCTGGAGAACCTGGCTGTTCGTGTCTTGGATGGGTGTACACTTTGCTGGGTAAAAAACTGGCTGGATGGCCGGGCCCAGAGAGTTGTGGTGAATGGAGTTAAATCCAGGTGGCAGCTGGTCACCAGGGCTCAGTTTTGGGACCAGTTCTGTTTAATATCTTTACCAATGATGTGGACAAGGGGATGGGATACATCCTCAGTATGTTTGCAGATGACATCAGAGAGTAGGAAGGCTCTACAGAGGTATGTGGACAGGCTGGATTGATGGGCTCAGGTCCACTGTGTCAGGTTCAAAAAGGCTGAGTGCTGGGTCCTACACTTGGGTCACAACAACCACATGCAAGGCCAGAGGTTTGGGGAAGAGTGGCTGGAAAGCTGCCTGGAAAAGGACCCAGAGGTGTTGGTCAACAGCTGGCTGAATAATATATATTAAATGATTCTATGATTTTATGATTCTATCATTTAGGTTGGAAAAGACCTTTAAGAACATTGAGTCCAACCATTAACCTGACACTGCGAAGTTCACCACTAAACCATGTCCCTAAGCACCACCGTCTTTTAAATACCTCCAGGGATGGTGAATCAACTGCTTCCCTGTCAGTCTCTCCAGCCTAAACAACCCCAATTCTCCTTAGCCCTCCTTTTGTTACTAATGTATTTATAGAAACATTTTTTACTGTCTGTTATGGCAGTAGCCAGATTAAGTTTTAGTTGGGCTTTGTCCCTTCTGATTTTCTCCCTGCATAACCTCACAACATTCTTGTAGTTCTGCCCCTTCTTCCAAAGGTCATAAACTCTCCCCTTTTTTCCTTCGTTCCAGCCAAAGCTCTCTGTTTAGCCTGCTGTCTTCTCCCTGCTGGCTCATCTTTTGGCACATGGGGACAGGCTGCTCCTGTGCCTTTAAGATTTTCTTCTTGAAGAATGTCCAGCCCTCCTGGACTCCTTTGCCCTTCAGGACTGCCTCCCAAGGGACTTTGTCAGCCAGTCTCCTAAACAGGCAAGTCTGCCCCCTGGAAGTCTGAGGTAGCAGTTCTGCTGACCCCCCTCCTTACTTCTTTGAGAATCAAAAACTATCACTTTGTGATCGCTATGCCCAAGGTGTCCTCCAACCATCACATCACCCACAAGTCCTTCTGTGTTCACAAACAACAGGCCCAGCAGTCTTTATGGAAGCAGTTTTGACGCAAGGCATAGGCTGGTTTAACCTCGGTGACGCCTCCAAGCTAGATGTACCGTTGTTATTGTTATTGTTTAGTTCCACTTGCAGAGCCTCACACCCTCAGCTCCGTCCCTGTGCAGAGGGGCTCCTCTCCCTGGGCGCGCCTCCCACAGCCATGCTCACTGCCGCCGGCCCGCCCTGGCGTAAGGGCAGGGCACAGCCTGTGGCCTGGCACCGGGGTGCCAGCGTGTTGTCCCCGGAGCCCTGCCGGGGCAGCTGCCTCAGTCGGGGCGGGTGCGGAGCTTGGGGAGGCCGTGGGTTCCTGCCAAGTGGGTACTGTCGCTGCCTGGTCGAGCTGGCTGGCAGGGCTTCAGCACCCTTCCTGCAGCCCTGACGCACACCCTGCGTGCGAGCTGCCGTGCCACCCGCTTGCAGATGTGCCAGGCCCCTTTGGCCGCAGTGTTGGCCATGCTCCGGGTCACTGGTGCTCCCTAAGGGCTTATTTTATATGTGGGGGAAAGGCTTGGCCTGGCCAGGTCCCATCAGCTGCTGTTGCCGTGGGCTGGCAGTGGCTCTCTTGGCTCCCCCTGAGGTTTTCTGGTTCAGGAAACCCCCCTGCGCACGGAGCTGGAGTGCTGCACTGTGGATCATGCCAGCACTGAAGCTGCTTGCCTCAGCAATGTGATGATTCTATTCCATGAATTGATGCAAAACTGTCTGTGGTGGGAAGTTGGACATGGAGCTCTGGTCTCTATCCTTTCTCAGAAGGAGAGAAGGGAATAAGGTTCATTCTGCTTCAGTTTAGGACTTGATTTGGGTGCTTACACACAGCTCACGTGCCCTGGAGTTTCCCACCTGGCCTCCAGCTGCCAGTGCAGTGGGGCATGAGTGTCATTTAGATCCTCTGTCTTATCTGTAGCCCTAAATAAATAAACTCTGCCCTAGGAATCAGCCATGCAGATGTCAGCTCCAGCTGAGTTGATCACCATAAGGCTGTTTGTAGTCAATGCAAGGAGCAGAGTTATGGGGTGAGATTCATCTGACCTATTTTAAATGTCTACCTTAGGATGAGAAGAATTGCACCCTGGAGTCTGTTGAGCGTTAACTCGTTCTCCATTGTCCGAAGCAGGCTGGGAAGGCTAGCTCTGGTATGTTTACACTGGAGACATGTGTTGTTAATCATATGAATCTCGTTGAGTGTGACTGAGCACTGAGCAGCCTGGAGCAGTTTGGGGCAGCTGATCTATCACTGCGTTATTGGTTTCTTGGGACACCACTTTGCATTATGTCTGAATTAAACCGCAGAAATCCCTTCTGTGCTCAAGCCCATACACAAGGAGGAGACTCGACACAAGATTTCCCAGGCACAGTATATTCAGCTGCTCTGTAGGAAATTTTGTTTCCTTTTTGCTGGTTGTAGAACCAGAGCAATTTTTAAGCACAGAATTCAGAATTGAGGTAGTTCTCCTGCATAGATTGGCAAGAACTTATAATCAGTTCAGCTGCTGTTTTCAGTCAGAATTTATCCATCCGTACCACTGATTAATATGGCTGCTCACTTAACCAATATTAACAGGTCTTGCTGAATATTATTACATTGGAAGTGATTAAAGATATATTCCAAGAAACAATGATTCTCAGAACCATACTTGTTATTGAAATGTTGGCAACATTGATATCAGGATTTTAATATCCTGCTTGATAATTAGTTTTGCCTGGCAGATATTTCCACTGGGTCTGCTGTATGGAAACCAGATACTACTTCTGAGTTACTGAAGAAACTCATATGCATGTACTGGTCAGCAAAAGATTGCCGCTAGTGATTTTGTCTTGGTAATGTTTAACAAAGATGAGCCTAAAGTTACAAAGAGCAGCTGCCAACTGAGGAGAAAAAATTCAGGTTCTCCAGCCTTTGAATCTTCCAGCTTGTCCTCAGTTTCAGGCTAACATGCTTTAGGGTACTCTGTGCTGTCAGGTTTTTGTTTGACATGGGGGGGTGGTTAGGCTGAGGAAAGAGAGAAGCATTACAAAAGTAAACAACATTAAAAAATGATGAGCTCCTTGTGGATGTCAGTGTTGTATGGCACATAAAATGTGAATTATTGGTGGTGTTGACTCTTCTGCTAGAGTGCAGAGAAGGATGGGCTCTGCTTCAGTTCACTGCTCAATTCTTGATTTCCCTTAAAAAAATGAAACAGAAGACAGTTTATTGAAGAGGAAGCATTTTTTTTTTTGAGACTGCCATAGAATGATAACTGCTATTTTACTGGTTTTGTAATGGATTTCTTATTTTTTCAGACTTTTTAATTAAAATATCTTTAGTGTGGGTCCCTAGAGTAAGAAGTGTTGTAGTAACATACTGTATGTCTTTGGATAGCTTTCCAATCTTTTGGGTAAGTCTGTTGACTGGTAACAATCCAGTGTAACAAAAAGGGGGAGTGCTCTGAAGAATCATAATTTCCTGTATGGTTTAAGAAAATACCCAGGCTGAAAAGATAGTCCCTGCTATATCCTTACTGAGCGAAAGGCTGCAGGTCTCTGGTACCTGAAGACACAAGGTAATCCCCCTGCAACAGAGAAAGTAGTGGCTATCTTGTTTTTTGAAAACATGCCATTTGTGGCTCACACTGTGTTAGATATCAGAGGTGAAATTCATATAACCTAACTTTAAGCATCTACAGTGTGAACAGCTACACCTAAGCTGTTCACCCTGGAGTTTCTTTACAACCAGTGGAGAAAAATATGCAAATTGTAGCTTGTTTTGTATGGCTACTTTAGGCTAAGAAGACTGATTTTTAATAAGAGTCTCATCAAGAGTTTCTAGGAGGGTGATACCTCCAGCAGTCAGACTGAAAGGACGCAGGTATGCCACAGGCATTGTCATATCTGCCAGGGATATCTCGTATATTCTAGAGCATGTCATGTGGCACTAAATGTGTGTACTTGACCCTCTAAGTCAAGCCCTACCAGTCCTGAACTCAGTCCGTGCTTCCTGCAATTGTATGCATCCTGTTTTCCACACTGTGAGCACAAAATGCTTCTCCTAAATTGTTGTTTTACTTCATGTGCTTTCTGGGTGCTACCAGAGTATCTTGGCTGAGCATTTCCCCTGCCTCCCACAGTACAGCCCTTCCTCTGCCAGCAGCAAAGACCAAACTCAGTTATATAAAACTTAAAAAATACTAACTCATGTCCTATCCAGAGTGCTTCTGAAGCACAGCGAGCAAGGTATTGAATAACTGTCTCTAACAGACAGAACTTTATTGGAGAAGGGAGAAGAGGAAAAAAATCAACTATAATTATGTGAATGGCTGATGACAGGTAGGATTACCAGAGTTGTTGCCCTTTTCCCTAGCTGTGCTGGACATCCATGCGGTTTGGTGTGCTCAGTGCCGACTGGGTTCACCCTTAATTGTGCCACCTAATGTTGCTCCTCAACAGCTTCTCCGGCCTGGGCTCACTGTTAGCTGCTTGTGTAGCACTGCACATAGCCAGCTCATGGTTTGTCCGCAGTGGCAGAAAGGAACAACTCATAGAACACAATTGTTCTCTTCTTTCATATACCTTCCTATCCCAGTATTACTGACCTCGAGGTCAAGCTGCATCCTCCACCCCACAAGGGTACGCTAATCAACTGGTTAGGTGCGTATTCTTTCCCTAACTTTATTGTAACTACTGTGTATACACACATATATATATATCAGAGCCATCAAAATCTGCCAGTGTAGCTCTTCTGCCAGCAGGCAAGGGGAAAAAAAATGTCTTGTTTTCTGTCTCCCCAGTGAAATTTGCACAGGATGTGAATGTTCTGTTCTTTCTTAAACATCAGTCCACATCCAGAAATGATACTAGATACCTTATTCCCATTGATTTCCAACTGGTTTCAGTGCAAATTGGACACCCAGACAGAAATCAGATACCCAAGTATCTTCATGAATGTCGATCTTCTTCTTCTCACAGGACCAAGTTGAGGAGAATGGAAGAAGAGAAAGAATAATAAGATTTTTTTTTAACATTAATTTGTTTCCTTAGCTGTTTTCCAGGTTATTTTGAAATTTGCTTTGGGGCATTTTAGTCTCTGCACACAAAAAATGTCGTTCTAAGTGGCTAGTGCAAATTGTATTATTCCAGGCACGGTGGGAAAGGCCGTATACAAAAAATTAGGCCTGTCATTATTTAAATCTTAATGTCAGGTTTCTAGGGATTTATGAGGTGGCTGAGTTTAATCTTGAAATAGGAAATTCTAATGTTCTGTATGTAGATGTTATATGTAATTTATAAAGATATATTTTTAATGGATTGCTAGATTGGGGCTTTATAGAGCAGTTTTGCCATTTTTGTTCAGTGACATTGCATAATTATATAATTTTGAATTCAGAAGGACAGTGTCTTTTTCTTTTGATAATAATGTATTTAACAGGTGTATTGTGGACTATTAATTCTTCCACAAAAAATGCTTTATAGCTTTAGTAGTTTTTACATCAAGCTGAAAATGAATGGGTGAATCTTGAAAGGGGTAAAAGAGAATGATCATAATTATGCAAATGCAACTTTGCAATGAAAGAAGGAGTTTTTGCTCTCTAGTGGGGTCTGGCAAGATTTTATGTAGCAGAGGATTAGAAGATTGTGTAGATAAATGATAATGATGCCACACCAGTATTTAAATCTGGAGCTCATCCATTCTAACAGGATCTTTTGGAGAGAGGACTCTTTTCAAACCTTTGTTTAGAGTTCAGAAAGTTGAACATCTGATTGAGCCAAGGTGTCCCACTGAGCTACAGAAAGGCTAGTTTTCTGTGGCTGACAGCACACAGAAACCAGTATGTCTATCACCACATCCAGCTGCCTTTGATGCCTCAGGTCTCTTAACTTTGTATTATACATAGCTTCATAAAGCAGGAGTTGCTCCGTCATGAGTCTGAAAGGAGGTCTGAACTCTTGCTCTGTAATAAAAACAATTAAACCGTGTTGTCACATTGATAATTTTATGTATCATATTCTTGCTTAAATAGACCGTGTATGATGATGCAGACAGCCTGGAAGGTTATAAGATCTTCCCAGTGGACTTTATTAAATAATTTGTCAGGATTCAAAGTTGGGATTAACTCTTCCACTTTGTTGCAAAAAGAACGCAGAAGATCAGATTCCTTGGATTGCTCTGGCAGCTTTGCACTGTGTCAGCAACAGAAGGCAATAATAAAGCTAGTTTAACTGGCCTGTTCAACCTGGTTTGCAGCTGCTTCACATCACTGGAGTGGTACAAAGCAGCTGGCATCCACCAGTGAGTCTGTCTCTACATTCTTAGTAGTCTGCTGCTGGTGCTGGTAATGGCAAGACAGTTGTGAATGACCCCAGTGTGAACTGCATGAGTACTTTGGTAATGTTAGGGTAGGATTGCTGGCAATGAAAAGTTGCTAAATTTTCTTCTCTAATGAGTATATGGCTAAGAGACTTTTCTAAATGGCTGTTTCTAATTTTTCCCTTTGAAGCCAAGAAAGGTATCAAAAGGCAGAGAAAAACTTTTCTGGTGCTAGAGCTGAATTGACTTGCAGTGAAAATTAAGGTCACTTTTACTCCTAATGTTTCTTATGCCCTGCTCAGTGTTTCTGTGCTTCACAGAGTTTTTTTCAAGGAAACCCTTTGGACCAAGTATCTCTTAAAATAGAGCATTTTTCAGTAAAGGGGAAAAGCCTCTGTCTCTAGTGCCTCTGCCTTCTTTTCATGGCTGCTCTAATCTGAAGTGAGTGACACAGCATCACTGTGTGCATCAACCCTTACCAAAGCACTGTTTTGTTCTTCTGTGGCATTTCCATGACCTGAAATCACAGGCATGCTGAAGCTGTGCATGATGTAGGGGCAAATCCCAGGGTTTGATGTGTGACAAGGACAGGTTGCCTTGTATGCTTTCCCTGGAGATTTTTTTCTGGAAATACTTGCTTCCTAATATGAACTGTGTGGTCTGTGTTTGTGAATTCTTGTGCAGTGAACATGTCCTCCTTACAGGCAGGGTTGTAGACAAAACTTTCAAGTTCATGAGGCTGAACTTCTCTCATGCCTTTGTTAAATTGCTGCTTTGTGAGCTGAGGAGACAATGTTTAATAGTGGCTTCAAAAGGCTTTCTCCAGGTAGAGGATGCTAACAGTTGGAGGCTGTGCCCCAGGCTGGAGGCTGATAACACCTCCTTTGAAAATCTCCTGCAGGGATTTGCCAGCCCAGAATGTTCATTTGTTTCTTTAGAGGTTGGATGAAATGCAATGAACTTAACATCCACAAATGCCATCAACCTTCAGCTATTTGTGTATTCATTAATAAGGCAGCTAAAAAGTCACTTTGGCTCTAAGAAATCATCTTTTGACTGAGCAGTGACTGCTTCAACTAAACTGAACTAAAACGGAGAGAGAAGGCACTGGAAAACTACCTGGGACCTTGTTTCTCTTCCTCTGAAGCTCCCATTCAGGCACACAGTAGCTTGTTGGCCTCCCTGTTAAAATGGGGTAACTGGGAAATGTCAGTGCTTAAAATTGCCTTTTCTCACCTCCAGCTTCTCAAGAAACAGCCCTTCTTTTTGAGCAAAGAGCTATCCACAGCAAGTACTGAATGAGCACATTTGTCACAGCGAGCCGTTTGTCAGCTCCAATTGGGATTACTGTATAATGCTCTTCCTGCTGGTACACAATATGGCTCAGGCTACCACAAACTCCAGTTCCCATAGTGATTGCTGGACTCCTGGTGATTGTTTAGTGTCCTGGTTCACTCTTCAGAGCTATCAGTGCAGCAAACCTTGGTTATTTTAAAGGATCTTTTCCAGTTTGATTTTTTAACTGTCACAGCAGACCAAGAAATAAGGACAAGGTTTATAAGTACCTGGATCAAAGTTTTCTCTGTTGAAAAAAACCCCAAACAGCTATGATACCAAATTTTAGAGCAGAATAGATGAATCAAATGTCATACTGTTCTCTAGAGATGGCTGCATAATGTTCCTCTCTCTTGCATAGTGAGAATGATGCTTTCAACCTCTCAGCATTGGCAACCCTTTTTATTTCAAATCAACTCAAGAGAGGAAAGAAAATATGGCAAGCAAAAAAAACCCAACACAAAAATCAACATACAAGGATACTCTTGACACCATTTTGACAGTGGAAACAGGAAAAGTGTTGAATGCTGCTCTAAGTCATTCTGATACCTATACATAGATGCAGAGTGCAAGATAATCAGACACAGTGGTGATGGACAGCAATGCAACACAATAGGTTAATAATTCTGGTGTCTCTTTTGTAATTGTCCTGTACTGCTTTCTCCTGCCTGTTAGTTAGGATGTTTGTGTGGGTAAATACCTGTGTAAGAAAGAGAGAGAAACAGAGTTAAGTGAGGGACCAAATCTCTCATGTTAAAACAAGTTTGCTGACAAGGCAAAGAAATGTGTGAAAAGCCCTGCAGCAAACATTCAGTATGCTCCAGTTTACACCAGAGGACAGCTGGTAAACAGATGGCCTGGGAACAGAGGAGTAGAAAGCTGCTTTAAGTCATGGATGCTTTCCTTCATGAGTGTGTGTGTGATTTTTACCTGTAAGCAAAGTTTTCTCCTGCCATCCCAGCCCAGAGAGGAGGACAAGACAAATTGTGAGGAAGGGATTGCATTGTTGCCTAACAGTCTTTTTCAATTATAACAGATTTTGGAATACAGTATCATCTTGGAAAGTTGGCTTGGGCTATCAGCATTTCAGAAGAGCTTTGTCTTCTGCATACAGTCTTTTTGAAGTAGGTTGGAATGCAAATTTTGCCTAGTATATTTTTTCTAAAAATCCAGAATGCAAAATGAATACTTCACATGAAGAGTCCTAGCTGAATAAAACTGGTACCAGTCCAATTCTTCAAAGATTCTTTAAAAAGAAAAGGACTGTGCTTATTTTCCTTGTCCGTAAGTGTTGCACAGGAGTCTGTGTATTGAGATTTTCTGTAGAGACCAATAATCCTAAGAGACTGCTATGAGAGGGATCAGATTTCCACATCCGACATATGTGCCAAGGATGGATAAGGCAAAACAGATCCCTCTGTGTCTTAGATTTTCCTGCAGGGACATAAATACCTGACTTGTAGTAAAATTTGTAGGGCAGTGTGTCCTGTTCAGTTCTAACCTTATGAGAGAATGAATGACCTGCCTGGGTCTTTGTGCTTTCCTGATTTGCACATTTGGGAAATTTATCTTTTAATGATTGGAGGCAGTGGAGGGTGGGAGGATGGACCATCCATAATCAAAAGGGTGCCTCTGAACAGGGATCGTTGACTCAGTGTGGTAACAGGCTTTCACACCCATGAATTAAAAGGCTTATGAATTTTACAGTGGAAAGATAGTAATGGCCAATGGTGTGATCCAGATTCCCATCATAAAATGCCAAGCTCTGTGTTTCTGATTTTGCATCATCTGTTGCTTTCTACTGGCCTCTTTATTCCAAGAAATACATACAGGCAATCCTGGCTCTAAATATGAAAGAGCTAAAGTGTTATTTTCCATGTACTTAAAAAATACGAATGCAATGACTCTTGCGGTGGATAACTGCTGATTTTAATAAAATAATCTTGTATTATTGAACAGCATGTTGGTGACACATACAAAGAACCCTAAAAAAACCCCAACCTTCACCTGAAATTCATATTTGGTTCCAAAACAGGTACAGCTGCTGCTGTGGAAAACAGATTATCTAGGATATGTTTCACAGATTTATTATCCAAGCCACAAAAGAACAATTTTTTGCACTGTTTTGTTTTTTTTTTTTTCTCCCAAAGACTTGTGATTTGTGCTTGCTAAGGAAAAAAGTCTCTCTGTCTGATCTTAATTCTGTTTGTTTATAGTGAGTCAGGCATTGTTCTGGAGAGTCACAATTATTTTGACGGAAAATTTGTGGAGAACACATATCAGTTGTGGAATTAATTCAGTGCATCTCTCTTAATTAATGTAAATAATAATTATCTTGTATTTGTGTCCCTGTCTTTCCTTTTAAAGTATTCAAGAATTTTGCTAGTATTATTCCTAGTGGCCAAAGTGAACTGGAGTGACAATTCACTTTACAAGTGTCACTTAGTGAGTGTACTGGAGCAGACGTTGGAGTGATTCATATCAACTGCTTTGTGCTTTGAAGCAGTCTTTTTGGCTCATATCTCATGGTGTATCTCTAAGGTGATAAACCACTTGATATTTAGACAGCTAAGTACATATTTGCATGTATTTTTATGTCAATTCTGTGTGAAATTATGATAAATATATTTGCCAATGTAGCAGAAGTTATATCTCATACAAACAGAGCCCTAGTCATAGCTGAATGTATCCGTGTAATATTATTTTGGCTGACGTATCTCTACCACATGTGCAGTTTTTACAGTGTATAGCACAACAGGAATCTCTTGGCTGGTTAGAGTAGTTATAGTGATTGAAACATAAAGAAGTGAAAATGGAGCAGCTATTCTTCTTACCTTGTAAAAAAATTAACCAAAAAGAAAATAATCTGTCAGACTGCAGATTGAGAAGACATGACTATATGACTATATGAGTATATATACATGACTATATGACTATATGAGAAGACATGACTATATGACCAAAATCACAAGCACTTTCCCTGCTGTCTGGAATAAATTTGTAAATGGTGGTAGTTTATTTTGTGCCCCTGGAATTTTAAAAGAATTTGCAGTTTCTAATATATAGTTCACCTTCCCTTACTGAAGACAGAAGCCTTTATCTTACGGTTGTTCTCTGCTTCTAAAACTATAAAATCATCTATGGATATGAGATATTAGAAATGTTCCTATCACTGATTAATTTAGTCACCTTCTTTCTGCCAGAATTTTGCCAGTAAAAAGAGCGAGTGTGGGTATGAGGTTACTTTAAAGCAGCATCAAGGAAACGGAAGTGTTAAAATTGAATTGCAATACATGTTTCAATGTTCAGAGTGGAACTGCTCTCGCCTAAGTTTAGATGTCTGTAGTAGAGAGGTATGTTTGTGCTAGTGGTCAGTGGAGAATAATAGGCATTTCAGAGGTGTTTTTAAACTGCTCTGTTTTAGATATCTTAGAGTCTTAGATATTCATGTGGGATTAATTTCAGTCTAAACGTAGTTCCCCATAGACATGAAAAGGAGTCTGACCTGCGGGTTTGGAAGTGAATGCCAGATATTTGCATTGAACACATTTACATTTGGGGACAGGATTCCCACTCTGCGCCTCCCATGTTTTCCTTCCATTCTGAATTCCCATCCTGTTGCATATTTCTGTGTTATATTGCACGAACTATGATTTTTATCTTGTCATGAAGCTAAAATACCAGGGTAGATTGTTTTGCCTTTTTAAAAATACTGTCCTGGAAAAGATATTTCCTCAAAGTGGTTTCTCCAGAAATACAGCTATATGTGTAAAATTGGCTTTTAAAATTTTGGGAAGCAAAATGTAAAGCTGTGGTTGTTTATACCTGTGGGCTATTAACCTTAGAATCAATAACACTGATTTCTCACGATCTGCAAAAAACAAACTCATGGCAGCAGTTTCCAAAGAAGTGTGCATTAAAATAAACCCTTAGCCTGTAGGCTGCAACATAATAACTGACTTCCAAAGAATGATAATCAATTATGGACATTTATGTGTAGAATATTCCCTTTACTGTGACATTGCTTTAGATGTTCATATTAGCTTCATTGAGCTCAGTAGATACTGTTGGGTGTGACAGTTTAATGAGCCAATGAGAATTTAATTGTGGTCTACTGTCAAAGCATACATGATGAAGTCCACACAAATTAATGGCTGTATACATTCTTTGAATCAGTGAAGTAAAAAAAAAAATATATCTGTGATAAGCAGAATATTAAAGATTAATATCAAACTTTGGTAATAGCAAATATGACAAAACCTGACTGAGTCTGAAAGTGAAATTCCTCATGTGTTCCCTCCCTCATAAGTAACGCATTCCTTTAATTCCTCTGCCACATTTCAAAATGAAATGTTCAGGAAATGTTACCTAGATGCATCACTAATATCTTCCATTTCTGTAAACACTGAAACCTATGGAAACAATTCTTGCATTTTTGTGATGTGTCTGGTATGTAAAAGCACTGAGCTGTCTTTTGTCAAGAAGAAACATATTATTCTTGCAAAAGTAATCCTTAAAGTTTTGCTTTCTCAAGAAAATTATAGAAGTTCTATCCAACTAACTAGAAAGATTGTTTACTTTTTATACTTTCCTACTTGTGGTAGATAAGTGTTTCCTCAGCAGAAAAGAGAGGGATGTGCTGGATAAGTAAGACAAATGAAGTGAATATGGTGAAAGGTAGAAATAATTCAAAATGTTGAACACTGTCTAGAAAACAAGGGGACAAAATAAATATTTCAGGAAATATGAGAAAATGAGTAACAAATGTAAGCAAACTGAAAACGTGAAAAATTACATGACAAAAAGTTATTGACTAAGCTAAAGAAGGCTGAGCTGACATGAGAAACAAGTTCATAAGTGACTGAGACATGGGTTTACAACATTAACCAATCTACAGATTTCATGTTCATATTCTTGAACGTGAAACCAATGTCCA
Source organism: Athene cunicularia (assembly GCF_003259725.1). Classification (NCBI taxonomy): domain Eukaryota; kingdom Metazoa; phylum Chordata; class Aves; order Strigiformes; family Strigidae; genus Athene; species Athene cunicularia. The sequence continues at coordinate 32,676,781 of NW_020799095.1, read as the reverse complement.
ATATAATGTTAAGTTATTCCAAGTTGTTTCATCAATTGAGGTGTTGCTCTAATAATGCTTCCATCATAACTTCGACTTGAATTTACAGATTTCCCAGGAATGTTAATTTACTTGATTATGTTGCAGATCCTACCAGAAAAAGGAATATTAAACATCTATTTATTAAATGATAGCTTAAGCTGAGAAGAATAAATGTGATTGTGCATGTTTTTCTTAAACCTGAGTCTCTGTTTTTATATTGTTTGTCACTAATGAATCCCAGTTTTGAAACAGGGGTACTGCTTTTAATATGGGGCAATAGACAATGAATGATAAATTCTCTCATAAGGAGGACCCGATTTATGTTGTTCTTAATTTTAATACAGCAATAAAATTTAATTTATAGAAGAATTTGGATTAATGTAAAAAAGAAATCATCTGTAAAAGTGCAGAATATGGATGATGACAAAGAAGTGGATTTCTGCAAGACATTTATGTTGTCTGAATGTAACCAAGTCCTATTGACCCTTTCTTTTCAGTGCCTGTTTAGAAAATAACATAGAATAACAGAAAGATTTGGGTTGGAAAAATCCTCTCAAGGTCATGAAGTTTGATCATGTCTCAAAGCAGGGCTAACTTTTAATCTAGATCAGAATGCTCAGTGCCCAGTCCAGTAAAGGTTTGAAAATCTCCAGGGATGGTAGTTCCACGTCTCTCTGAGCATCCCATTCCAGTGGTTTAGCCACTCACCTGGTAAAGAGTATTTTCCTGTGTATAATCAGAATTTCCCTTGTTGCAGCTTGTAACCTTTGCCTCTCATCTTTCAGCTGTGCACCAAAGTGGAAGTGTATTCCCTGTAACACTCTTTCAGGTCATACATAACTGCAGCTAGATTCCTCTTTCAGCTTTCTCTTCACAAGGCTTAAAACCCCTGATTTTATTGAAGTGTTCCTGTAATTTTAATCTAACATTTAGATACAAACCCAGCATTCAATACACGACATTAAATGGAATTCAGTTTTATATAAAGTACCTTCAGAAAAATCTAAGCAGTGACCATCTGAGTCCATGGGAGTGAAGACTTGCAGTAGGCATCCTTGTCCAGACCTTTGCATTTGCGTTTGCCCCATGGTGCAGTTTGTGCCCAGTTGCCTTGCTCCAGAAATCAGGTCATTCACTAACTGCTCTTGTGAAGGAGGATTCTGTGGGGGGATGCAGTATCTTTGATTGGAGAGTCTGACAAAGGACTCCAATCCACCAGGTAATCTCTAAGCACATGTAACACTCACTTATAGGTTAGTAACTCTGAGAAAATGTAGCTGTATCACAGAGTAATCTAGGTTGGAAGGGTCCTCTGGGGTCATTGGTCCAAGTGCCCTGCACAGGGCAGGCCATACCATCCTGTTAAAACCAAGCCTGATGAAGGCATGTTGGCTTTGCCTGACAGCCCTGGGACTAGGGCACACTGGAGACTGGAGAGTCCAGGTCTGTCCCCTCCTGCATCCAGAGTGGCTCTGACCAACAGATCTCTTCCTTGTGAACAGGTTTGTGTTGGCCAAGCTATAGGCTAAAGAGGCTATGCTGCTGGTGAAAATGAATCAAGCTGCATGTTCTGTATGAGTGAATTAAACAGCTCCAGCAAATGCTGCCAGGTGGTGGAAAATCAGTGTTCACTCTTAGATCCTCTGAATGGGCAACTGTGTGGCTTTGGCCACCTGTTTTCCCAAACAGTTCTCGTACATGGTTTGGGAGCTAGTGCAGGCCAGGAACCTTTCCCAGCTGGCAGTTTGCATGTGGCTATCTTGGTTTGGAAGTTAGGAAAATTTGGAGGCATGGATGTGGGTTGCTCCATGCCACGTGGCCTCAGGGCCAGGCAATGGTCATGAACACATCCAGTTTACTTACAAAGACATCACTACTGGCTTAGAGAAAGATGGGGTGTGTGAGAAGAAGCATGATTCAGTCCCAGGGATCACTGCTGAGAACATCCTGGACTCTTGACTCTCTCCTGAGTGGTTCCTGCATTTTACATTAATCAGTTGGTTGCTAAACTATAGCAGTGGAAGCTGTGACCACAAATACAGACACGCCAGCCTTGATTAAATGACATAAACTCTGGGTTACAAAATGAAACCCTTACTTGCCATTGCTTCCACTTTCTCTGATCCTGTAAATTTTCATTTTCAGCTCAGTGCACATACCTAATAGGATCTGCATTCCTATTCATAAATGTTTAGAATTGACAGTTTGGGTGCTTTCCTGGAAAGCTGTAATTGCCTGGACAGTATGAAATAGAGGTTCTTATCTCTTTAGGCAAAGAAGCTTATTGAACCCTTGCTTCCCACTGCTAAGATGAGCACAGTAGCAAGAGCTTATATGAAAGCAACAAGTGGCATATCCTCCATGGCATTTTAAAGGAAAGTAGAGGACACTATTGCAGTTTTGTGATATTGAATTATTTTTGTGTGGAGGAGGTGTGCTCTGAAAATATCTGCTAGATTGCTTATCAAAGGGGCTTAAATAGGGAGATAACTGTCATCTGAATCAGATCAGGTTTACACAATTAAGTTAGCTTCTGAGCTCTACAGGCTTGTTGGTCTGCACAAAGTTACAAGTCCAGGCAGATGGCTGGGGGTCTATTTTGTCAGCTGAATGCAGTTTTTAGGATGACAGTTTGGGCCTAGAAACTTATGCCATTCATACCTCTGGCTCTCTGTTCTCAAGTACTTCCCCAACACACTCCTGCCAGAGCAGAAGCCCACATGTGTACCTTTTATGTTCAGGGTGTCATGGTCTCTGTCTTGCATATGACACAGCCTGCAGTGTCTAATATTGTGGCTGGAAGACTGCACAGTAATGCTGTAAGCCATGAAGATAGCCAGGATTTGAAATGTTAGGATCTTAAAAAATAAGGTGGCTATATCCATATCTAGTAATCAACAGAATCAGATAGATTTTAAAGCATTTGCTTAGATCCTTGCATATGGAAATGGTTGCCTAACCCTTTTTAGGATTTTACCTTTCAAAATCTTGGCTGGAGTCCCAAATACATGTGAAGGAACAAACTGAGTCTTCTAAGCATGGCAATCAGCCATTACCAGTTGCTGAAAGCCCATGCAGCAAAAGTGGTGCCAAGAACTGAGCTGTGAAACAGTTCAGCTCAGTAGCAGTCATCACCTGCAGCTGCTTGTCAACTTGTTGATTCTAATGTGATAATGAGAAATGCGTTGGTCTTGTCATTAAATACTTGTGCAGGCATCCAGAGAGGTGGTGTTTAGGATGTTTCGGGATCAGAAAACAGAGATGAGTAGTAGAAGCTTGTGTCCTTTGTGCTCATGGCAAACTGCAATGAAGTGTAAGGATCTGACAAGGTAATGATTGGATAACAAATGATAATGAGCCCATTTGGTATTACTGAGCTGTACAGGCTAACAAAAGTAACATTTTCTTTCGAGGAGGGGATGTGGCTTCAAAAGACTGTTGAAAAATATTGCTTTTTGGCATGCAGACTGAGTTGTGCTGTCAAGACGGAAGGTTTTATAACCCAGGTCTAGCACACTGCCCCTAGAAAAACATGCAGCATGAGGGAACCTGTCTGAGTCGTTTTGATTTAAACCACAATCTGATCAACGAAGATGAAATGATAGAACAACATAGACACAAGGTACCCAATGTAGTTTTTTTCCTCCAACAGAACATTTTTCTGAATTTTGTATTTTTTGAAGTCACACCACTATGTAGTTAAGTTTTTGTGAATGAATAAAAGAATTTAAATAAATTCTGTCAATGTAAGGTGATCACAGTGAAAACAAATGAAAATTATATTTTTGGTCAGAAAGCTTTGATTTGTTGTAGGACGACTAAACTGTAGCATCAAATCTCCAGATATGAATGCAACTATTAACACTTCTGGGGTTAGTTTAAAAGGATCTGGAAAATATAATGATATTCCAAGTATAATTTTTAAGTTTTTTACAATCAAGCAAAACCAGCTGGTACTGCACTATTTCTTCTCTTCAGGATGGTGAAAATCTTTGAAAATTTTTGTTGTGAGATTTCCAAAGGTCATGCCACAAAGAGCAAGAAATCTCATAAAAATTACTAAAGAGATTTCAAGCATGGATATTATGGACTAGATTCACTCTTGCACACACAGAAAATTGCACACATGGCCAGAATTAACTAACACACATCTCTGAACACACACCCCACCCCCCCACCCCCACCCCATG
>NW_020799095.1:32670063-32672520 GCF_003259725.1 Athene cunicularia | reverse complement strand
CCACCCCCACCCCATGTGGCTGATACCTACTTCTCATAAAATTCATGGTAAGAAGAGTTCTGACATTCACATTCTAAAACTTTTCAAAATGTCGTAACTCTAGACACCCGTATACACATGCTTTTAGTCTTTATTGTGCACCAAATAGCTTTCTTTTTAAAGTCTTCAAGCCGTTTCTCCACTAAAAGCCACAGCTGTAGCTTGTTAACAACATCTTGAAAAGACGTGGTTACAAAACACTATTTACTCTGTGTAGTCTATCCTCATTGTATTGAATTTAATTGCTTTGTGTTTATGCTAAGTAATTAATTAAGAATGAAAATGATTTAAAATTTTGTGCATTTTATGGATGCTCTATGAATTTGCAAAACTATTAATAGATACTCCATACACTATAGATAATATCTTCTAGGTGTTTTGTAGCTGGATTATTAGTATCAATAACATAAGTATTACTAGATAGTTTCTGGAGGTGTTCTCAGTACACCATTAGTTTGCAATGCAGCAGTTTCAGCTACAGCCCATGAAAATCTCTTGGGCTCAGGAATGTTGCTAACAAGCTGCAATCCTAGCTGGCGAAAGAAAAAAAAAAAAAAGCATGTTTGATATTTGGTGTGAGAGAGAATCTGAAGCTAACAGGAAATTTATTGGCTTCTGTTCATGTAGGTTCATTATCTGGCATTTCTGAATGCACTTAGGATTTAAACAAATCTCCACATGAAACTAAAATTCTATTGGATCCACAGAGCTGTTTTTTTAAATGTGCTTTCAGGTCCTCGAAGCTTTTGATCTGCATTCATGTGAAATTTGAGCAAACTTTGACATGTGGCTTCCAAACTCAGGTGAACCTGAGCTTGCATTCTGGAACCTAATAGTAGAGCTGCAGCACTATGAAAACTGGCTTAGGACTATTCACAGCATGTGAAGATAAGCATGGCTCGAAGCCAAGGTATGCTGCACTTGATTTCATTAACAAATTATTCTATGTTTTTTAAAAACTTTTCTGTTTAGAGGTCGGAGAGCATTAAAACATTGGACTAAATGAGGTGTTTTGAAATAACCAAACTTACCAATTATCTGAAACAGGAGTTGGATAGTCAGTGTTTGGTCTAGACCAGACTGGGACTGGGTAATGGTTTTGTTCATATGCACTGACTGCTACCAATAGACAAGGGAGAAAAAAATTACACCACAGGAAGAATAAAATGGGGTTTTAAATGTAAGAAAGTGTGAAGGAAAGCAGTTTCTTAACTGCACTATAGATAATTCAGTCTACCTCCAATCCCTGTTAATTCACCCTAAATCAAGCATTAAACATATGGTATCTGCAGATGGCTCATGCAGCTGCTCATGCCTAGAATCCAGGTGGGTGTTTCTCTGCAGTTTTATCATATTTTGTTTCAAAATTGCATTCCAATTTTTAATGAGGAAGTTTATGAGAATGCAGTAATAAAAACTGTCTCAGGTTAAGAATGCTGGGTAATAGACAGTATCCTTATTTGGGGCTAACTTGCATTATTCTCAGGTGTCAGGCCCTTCGTCTGAAACAGGGATCCTCAGGTCATTTTCCTCAATGGGTATTTCAGTTTATAATACAGGCTCTTACACATTTGCTTGCTTACACATCCTGTACACAGGTGCTGAAATTCCTGTATCAGCTCACCACCACACATAGTTGTGTAAAGATACATACACAAGAAGAAATACCAGATTTATTTCCCTAGAAGAGAAGATGCCAGTGATGAAATGAAGTACTCCCAACAAGGCAGGTGGCTAGTAGGAGTTCTTTGAATCAGATAAAGTTATTTGGAGATTTTGTAAATGCTGCGTGTTCATCTCAAGACTAAGAGTGATGCCTCTGGACAGTAGTTTTTTTCCCTTTGCAGAGCAACAGACTGAATCAAAAATGTCTTAAGAAACACATGATCATGCAGGCTCATCTTACCATTCCTCTGTGGTTAGCTCTGTTCTATTCCCAGCCAGTAAAGTACCTGATATAAACTGTGGCTGTTAGGAGTCTTTAGGACTTTTCAACCGGGCCCAGAGATTTGTGGTGAAGGGAGTTAGATACAGTTGGCAGCCGGTCACGAGTGGTGTCCCCCAGGGCTGGGTTTTGGGGCCACTCCTGTTTAACATCTTTATTGATGATCTGGACGAGGGGATCGAGTGCACCCTCAGTCAGTTTGCAGATGACACCAGGTTGGGTGGGAGTGTTGATCTGCTCGAGGGTGGGGAGGCTCTGCAGAGAGACCTGGACAGGCTGGAGCCATGGGCTGAGGCCAAGTGGAGGAGTTTCCATAAGGCCAAATGCCGGGGGCTGCCCTTGGGCCACAACAACCCCCAGCAGCGCTACAGGCTTGGGGAGGAGTGGCTGGAGAGCTGCCAGTCAGAGAGGGACCTGGGGGGTTGATTGACAGCCGGCTGAACAGGAGCCAGCAGTGTGCCCAGGTGGCCAAG